>NC_041381.1:563022698-563185813 GCF_002162155.2 Triticum dicoccoides | reverse complement strand
GGCCCGCGCCCCGGGCCCCGCCCTGCCGCGCTCGGGGGCTGGCGCCGCGCGCCCCGGCGGCCCGCGCTCGGGGGCTAGCACCGCATGCCCCGGCGCCCCGTGCCCTGCCTTGCCCGCGCCCCGGTGGCCGAGCTCCTGGGGCTGGCTGGCCTCGCGCGCCCCGGCGGCCGCGCGCCGCGCCCAGCCTGCGCCCCGGCGGCCGGCGCCACGCGCCACGCCCAGGCCGCGCCCCGGCGGCCGTGCATCCCGTCCAGCCTCTCGGTCTCTGATTTGTGGGCCAAAGGGAAGGCACGGGCGGATAGGAGCGGACGAGAGGGGTGAGGAGAGTGTCTGTTTTTTGTCCGTTCAGGAGCATTTTTGGACCAAGTTTGCTCTAGGTTTGGGGTTGGGAAGGACCAAAAAAGTGTCCAACGGACAACTCTGTCCGTTTGGGTATTACCGCTGGGTCGTATTTTACCCCAGACGGACAAATTCGGACAGGATGGGTCATGCGGTGGAGTTGGCCTAACAATGCGACGCGTCGGCCATGGCAGAGCCACTTCAGCGGGAGAGCGGCCAGGTAAAGTCAGGCCGGTTTGACCCAGTTGTGGTGGCCGTGAATGTAGTACGTAGACCTAGCACTGGTGGTCCTCCCGTAAGATGTGCTAGTATGGTGACTAGCCTTTTGGATTTGTTGGATGCATGCAAATGTAGCACTCATGGTCTTCCCATGAGTTGTGTTGCTAGATTCCCCTGCATCGTTGTTTATACAACGTGCCAGAACTGGCCAGGCCCGTGACTCAGAAAAGGTTGTAGACCTTGGGCTTTTTTAGATTTTGATGCCTATGGTTCGTTCCCGTAAAGTTCTCCAGCATTGATCTCCTGGTCTCGTTGTTTGTTTCGTCTTTCTAAGGCAATTTGACTTGCTTTTGCTGGTTGATGTACGAGTCCTTCTCGGTACTTGCTTTTTCCAACCGCAACTGGATAGGAGCGGCTCGTGGTTTGACAACGGCCACTTTAATGGACAAACGACTGCTGCCTTGGTGACTTGCACACGATGGAAAATCATGTCAGTCCAAACTTCTAGCAGTATCAGCAGCGCCCCCGAAATCAATCTGGCTCCAGATCAACAAATTGCCATGGCACCAGTAGCGGCGTAAAGATGGAACCCTAATTTTTCTTTAAACTTCAAATCTCACAAATCTGAAATCTGGTCCGATGGACTTGATGTTTATGCAGATCTTTTCAGACCGGCTCTTCTTTGTCCAGATAATTGCGAGCTCCTCGATCCCTGGGGAAGATCCCTCCAAGAACTCAACACCACCGTGCGCAGGCCCCACGGTGGGCGCCAACTGTCATGGAATTGTCACGACAGATGTCCTAGTGTAAGGACTTAGTCGCGAGGCAAACGCATCTATGTGCTAGCTTGAGAGGGGTTGGGCGAAATTGAGAGATGCAACACATAAGACCAGGATTTAGACCGCTTCAGGCCCCGGGAAACATCATCCGGTAATAACCCTACATGTTGTTTGTGGCTAGGTCTCATTATGATCATGAGGGAGTCGCCATAAGCTGGCTCTTCTCTTTCTGTCTAGCCCTAGATATTGTTTCTTGTCGCCTATCCTCTTTGGGGAGCCCTGCCCCTCCTTATATATGTTGAAGGGGCGGGTTACATGACTAGTCCTAGTAGGATTAGGATTACTCTATTACAAGTGGAGTCCTAGTCTTGCTTCCTTTGTAGAAAAATATTCCTTGTGCTTTCCTCATAAACCGGCCCACCATAGCGTGATCCGGCCTTCCATAAACCGCCCGTTGGGCCACCGGGTCTTGTCGCTCCTCTGACCCGCCTACCGGATTACCAATGAATCTTAAACCGCCAGGTCCAAGCGGGTCGCCGGTGAATCACCAAACTCTACCGGGTCATACATCCGGCGGTTTATACCGCGGGGTATATCCCCGACAGGATTACTCACGCACGGCGGTGAGCATCATGAAATTGGTGATGGAGGATGGTTGATGATGACGATGGCGATGGATTGCCCTCTCCAGAGCCCCGAACGGACTCCAGATCAGCCCTCTCGAGGAAGATTAGGGCTTGGCGGGCAGCTCTGTATCGTAAAATGCGAGGAATCCTTCTCTCTGATGTTTTCTTCCTGAAAGTGAATATATGGAGTCGGGATTGAGGTCGGTGGAGTCCCAGGGGGCCCACGAGGCACGGGCGCGCACCCTAGGGGGGGCGCCCTGCATCCTCGTGGACAGGGTGTGGGCCCCCTGATGCTGATCCTTTCGCCAGTATTTTTTATTAATTCCAAAAGGCTGCTCCATGGATTTTCAGGTCATTTCGAGAACTTTTATTTCTGCACAAAAATAACACCATGGCAGTTCTGCTGAAAACAGCGTTAGTCCAGGTTAGCTCCATTCAAATCATGCAAGTTAGAATCCAAAACAAGGGCAAAAGTGTTTGGAAAAGTAGATACATTGGAGACATATCAGGTCTTAGGAACCCAAATAGACCATTCAATGTACTCATAAGAAGAACCTACAAATTTGGCATAAACATGCCCATCACTAGCACGACATAACACATAAGAAGGGTTAAAGTCGTCGGTATTATTGGAAGGAGTGGCATTTCCATTCTTGACACCACCACCCTTCGTGTTGTTCTTCTTCTCCTTAGGAGTTCCCTCTCCCTTCTTCACAAAAGTTTGCTTGAGAGGAGGAGGTTGTTTGGTGTTGTCATTCTTCTTCTTCTTCTTGTGGGTGCAAACCCAATCCCCTCCTTCGCCACAACTTCCTTTTGATTGATCAAAAGGTCGTTGAGGTTCTTCTCATCTTGTATGCACGACACAAGGTCTTTCTCAAGCTACTCCTTCAACTTGGCATTCTCCTCCACAAGATGCACATGCTCACAACATGGGTTAGTAACATTTGCATTATCAATTAAAACCATATGAGGAAATGTGGCTTTCTCCTTGGTTAGCCTCACTTAGAGTTGATCATGAGACTCTTTGAGGATAGCATGAGCTCTCTTCAAGGCCTTGTGTGCCTTGTCAAGTAGAACAAACTCCTCCTTGAGTCTAGCATGGTCAACACTCAGTTTGGCCTTCTCGGAATTTAGCACGTGAGAGACAACAAGAGCATGATCAAGATCTTTCTTTAATTTAGCATGACCATCGTTGTGTGACTCCTCAAGAACCAAACGATGACCACGCTCTTCCTCAAGCACATTACAGAGATCCGATATCTCATCAGCATAGTCACGACTATGCCCCTCCATCTTAGAGATGGTCGAGCCTCGATCATGTCATTGGCTTCACCTAGTTGTTCCAAGAGAGCAACAAAGTGCTTCTTGGATTTACCTTTGAGCTTTCCCACAAAAGACTCAAATTCATTCTCCTCCTCCTTCGCCCCCTCATTTTCATCAACGCAATCCATCAAGGAAGAATTAGTAGTGATGGTAGTCTTGATGTTGGGGGTTACCTTGTTGGTGGCTTTAGCCATGAGGCACTTTGCGGTGATGTTCTCGTTGGGTGAATCAAAGAGGGACATCTGTGGAGTTGTTGCAATGGCAACGGAGGCCATGGAAACCGTCTCACCGTCTTCGTCATCATCATCATCCTCATTGTACTCTTCTTGTACCACCAACCCCTTGGGAGGAGTCTTCTTGGTGAAGTTGTTCTTGTTTGGGAAGGACTTGGCCTTGTCTTTTCGGATAAGCTTGCCACCATTATCTTCCCTCTTCTTGGATGGGCAATCCACAAAAAAGTGACTCACATTACCACAATTATAGCATGTCCTCACACGTTGCTTGCCCTTGGTGCCACTTGAGTTGTTCTTGTTGAAGTTGGGCCTTGTGTTCTTCTTGTTGCCCCAAAATTGCCGTGAAGTAAGAGCCATGTCTCATGATAGGAATATTTGGTATCTTCAGGGCAACACTCCTCTTTTTCCTCTTCATCCTCTTCATCCGCACTAGCCTTGGCTTTCAAAGCAAGGTTGCGCTTCTTTGACCGTTGAGCACGCAACACCGCATTATCGGCGGTCTTTTCCAAGATTATCATAGCAACAAACTCATCCAACACTTCACTTTAGGACAAGGCATTGAAGTCCGGCCTTTGACGAATGACGGAGGGCATGGCCTTGTGGTAAGGCACTATGGCCTCGAGAATCTTGCACTTTATCCAATTGTCATCCGTATCCTAGCTCCCATGATCTCAGAGTGAGACTACGAGAGTACTTAATCTTCGATAAAGCTGTCAAGGTTCTTCATCCTCAATCATGTCAAACTCATTAGCTGCATCGTGCACCACTTCAAAGTTTAAGTGTTGAATGCTTTCACTTCCCTTGTACAAGGATATAACATGCTCCCATGCTTCCTTGGCCAGAGTGAAAGGACGGAGATGTGCAATATCTTCGGGAGGAATAGTTTCTTGGAGAATGAAGAGAGCGGACTTGTTGAATTGATGATCCGCGGCTTCTCTTGGAGTGAAGTTGCTTGGATTGTGTGGTAGAAACCTTGCTTAATAATTCTCCAAAGGTTAGTAGAACTATGATTTAAATGACGTTTAAAGCAACACACCCAAGGTGCAAAATCCTCATTTTTCACAAGCTTAGGAGGCAGACCAACTTGATTCATATGCGTAGAATCAACTTCGGCCCAAAATGTCACTCATGTGTCTTTTTTTGTAGTGTCCTCCATAGGTGACACTACAAAAAAAGACACATGCATGACATTTTGGGCCGAACGAATTTTTTTCCTGTCATGCTTATGACACTTCTATGACGATAACTGTGACAAAACCCGGTATCATCATAGATGTAGTGGGCTCCTACTTTTATGACAAAAAATCATGACAGAAAGTGGGCTTTTCATCCTGGGCGGGTCGGAGAAACAGCTGCATGACATTGTTTGGGCCATCCATGACGGAAAAAACCATGGTAGAAGCGAGTGCGAGGAAAATATCGGGGTGTTCCCAGTTACGGTGGGTGGTCGGGGCCGAGCGATGCATGGAGGTTTGCGCATTTCTCTCATAGACGCACACGTGTGGGTGCGAGGCGTTGGGCTCTAACTGAACCTGAGCGAGGCATTCACCTACTGAACCCGAGCGATTGCACAGCAGGCTACGCGTTACTAAACCCGAGCGATCAATGGTTGTTAACTGAACCCGATCGAGCAATTCCTTCGCTACTACTGTTGGTGTCAAAACCGGCGGATCTCGGGTAGGGGGTCCCGAACTATGCGTCTAAGGCTAGTGGTAACAGGAGACTGGGGACACGATGTTTACCCAGGTTTGGGCCATCTCGATGGAGGTAATACCCTACTTCCTGCTTGATTGACCTTGATGATATGAGTATTACAAGAGTTGATATACCATGAGATCAGAGAGGCTAGACCCTAAAAGCTAACCCATGGTATGATTGTGATTGTTGTTGTTGGGTCCTACGGACTAAACCCTCCGGTTTATATAGACACCGGAGGGGGCTAGGGTTACACAGAGTCGGTTTACAAAGGAGGAGATCTACATCTGAATCGCCAAGCTTGCCTTCCATGCCAAGGAGAGTCCCATCCAGACACGGGACGAAGTCTTATATCTTGTATCTTCATAGTCCAATAGTCCGGCCAAAGTATATAGTCCGGCTGTCTGGATACCCCCTTATCCAGTATTCCCTCAGTAGCCCTCGAACCAGGCTTCAATGACGATGAGCCGGCGCGCAGATTGTCTTCGACATTGCAAGGCGTGTTCTTTCTCCAAATCCGGTGCACCCATCGTAGCGAATAGTGTTCGGCTTCCCTGTAAGGTTGTACTCCTCGGCTTCTGTGCTTCAATAATGGCCACTGTCGGTGTCGAAACCGATGGATCTCGGGTAGGGGGTCCTGAACTGTGCGTCCAAGGCTAATCGTAACAGGAGACCGGGGACACGATGTTTACCCAGGTTCGGGCCCTCTCGGTGGAGGTAATACCCTACTTCCTGCTTGATTGATCTTGATGATATGAGTATTTCAAGAGTTGATCTACCATGAGATCAGAGAGGCTAAACCCTAGAAGCTAGCCTATGGTATGATAGTTGATATATGTCCTACGGACTAAACCCTCCGGTTTATATAGACACCGGAGGGGGCTAGGGTTACACAGAGTCGATTTACAGAGAAGGAGATCTACATCCGAATCGGCAAGCTTGCCTTCCACGCCAAGGAGAGTCCCATCCGGACACGGACGAAATCTTTTATCTTGTATCTTCATAGTCCAACAGTCCGGCCAAAGTATATAGTCCGGCAGTCCGGATACCCCCTTATCCAGGACTCCCTCAGTAGCCCCTGAACCAGGCATCAATGACGATGAGTCCGGCGTGTAGATTGTCTTCGGCATTGCGAGGCGGGTTCCATCTCCGAATACTCCAAAATAAATTCCGAACACAAGGACCATGTCCGACTCTGCAAGATAACATTCCATATATCACCGTAGAGAGAATAATAATAATCCATGAATCCAATCTGCTGACAATTCTTCGAAGAGTGACATCACTCCACGGTCCGGTTTTTATTCGAACCGTTCCTACAACTTGCTACCGCACACACCACGAGGCGGTTTCCTTGGCACGTCCTGTCAGAGCAGAGATCGTGTTCCCCTTATCGCGGGATTCTCATCAATACGGGCATGGGTAATCCAACTGTGCCTGTTGGCATGACCCCATGTTTTTAGGCAAGTCCCGAACGACCGTGTTCGGGGACGCTTGATATTCTTCCCCCTTTATAAAGGAGCCGAGGCCTATCGCTCTGCCTCCACGCTCGCACATCTCGCATCGTGAGTCCCAACACCTAAAGTCCGAGCTTAAGCACCCGGATCTTTGATCATGTCCGGATCTGGCCATCAAGGCCGATGGATGGCTTCCTCTGTCACCGAGGAGGATAATGCGAAGCTTAGGGAGGCTGGGTATTTGACCGCCGATGTCAAGCACAGGCTTCCTGCTCCCGAACAGGTTATCCCTACTCCCGAGACCAACAAGAGTGTCGTATTTGTCTCCCACTTCCTCCGGGGCTTAGGTCTTACTCTTGATCCCTTCGTGAGGGGGCTCATGCACTACTACGGGCTAGATTTCCACGATCTAGCTCCGGATTCCATCCTCCACATCTCGTCGTTTTGTGTGTTAAGCCTTCCTTCACATTGCCCCCCACTTCGGCTTATGGCTCAAGACTTTCGATGTGAAGCCGAAGATAATTGAGGAGCGACACGCAGAGTGTGGAGGTGCCATAATAAGCAGGAACGCTGATGCCCCATGGCCCAAAGACTCCTTCCCGGAGGTATCTGATTTATGGCAACAGAGGTGGTTCTATTTCACAGCTCCCCGAGGCTCAAAGCGGGCGGCCGCGCCTGCCTTCCGCTCGGGTCCTCCACCTCAACTGGCATCGTGGGCCAACATGGGACTAAACTGGGGGCCTGCGAATGATGTACCAATGCTACAAAGCCGCATTTGGGAGCTCCTCAAGAGGGACATTAGTCTCGTCAAAATAATCCAAGTAATGCTAGTCCGGCGGATCCTGCCGTGCAAACGCCAGCCTCTCCGGATGTGGGAATTCAATCCAGAAGGTCCGCGGACCATTCAGCACTTCTTCGGCATGACACCCGAAGGGATGTATAAGTTGTTCTTCGGACCACGAATAAAGTGTCCGGATACCATCGAGGATGCGGGCATGAGCTGCAATCGCCTCGATACCCTAGTAAGTAACCCTATAACCGAACACCTTGCTTATATTTGTCATGGCATTGATCTGAACACTGTCCGCAACCAGGATTGGCTTAGTAAGGCAGTGAGGATCAGGTGTCCGGCCCCTCTTCCTGAAGGTTCGCCTGGCCCGGCAATGACCAAGATTCTTGAACGGACACTAAGTCGGGTGCCACCAGAGAGAGATGAAGGGGAGAGCGGGGAGGCCAAGAGTGGGCCTCACACATTGTGCATCCGAACCGGGGAACCAGCGCCTCCACGGAGGAGGAGAATCGGGGAGGCGATTCTGAGGTTTCCTCCCCCCGCGGGAAGAAGAGGGTCGCCTCCGAAGATTTGGAGACGGGGGGTCTAAACAAGGGAAAAGAACTTCGCCAAAGGGCCCTGCTCCGAAGGGCGTCCTCACCGCACAGTGCTCGCCAACGTGCCAGCCCTCCACCGAGATGTAAGTTTAATTAAGCAAAGATCTTATTTCTTTTTCCTCTGAGAGTAATAACCGGGACCTTGGTTTTTGTAGCCCAGCCAGCAGTTCATCTCAACAGGGTTCGTCTTCGGGGGATCTTCTTCCGGAGATGATGGAGAGTGAAACCCCACCCGCCTCTCCGCCCCGTGAGGCAGGCGTCCTTGAGGTATCATCACGGAGGAGTCTGGATCCAATGGGCCCAGAAGCTAACACCTCGGCCGCCCCGAGCCCAGCGCATTCGGCTCCTGTGGCGGACAAAGGAAAGGGTCCGGGAGAGTCTGGTGTCCGGCTGAACACGCTGACGGGCCTCCTGGAGTCAGCTGATCTCTTGGAGGATCATCGTACCCTAATGGGTACGGTGTCGGAGAAAATTTCCTCCGCCACAAGTGGTTTAAACGAAGCTTTTCGGAGCCTGCTCAAATGCTTTGAGGTAAGCCACAATTTTTAGTTGAGTCGCACATGATACATGCGCTCTGTGTAGATAGTAGCCCTTGAGACTGTGGATGCCAGCCCATGGTGGGAACCGGAGGATAGAACTCCCAGTTAATGATCGCACTTTCGTTGATGTGCAGGTTGCTAAGGGTTCAGCAATAGACCAGGCCGCTGAATGCGCCAAATTGACGCGGCAGATTGATGTTGTGGAGGCCGACGTCACGCTTGTGAACAAGTGATTCGAGGAGTCGCAGAGTATGCTTTCCTATATCCACCTCTATTTTTGCAAGAAGGTTGAAATATTAATGTGATGTTATGTAGTTGCAGGCGGAGCTGCTGCCATTGAGGCCGTGAGGGTAGAGCTTGCTCTAGCCAAGGAACAAGCTCGGATTAGCGATGCGGCCTCTCTAAAGGCAGCCGAAGAATTAAAGGCCGAACAGGCCACTCATCTCCGAAGCAAGGAGAAGATAGCCGAGATGGCTGTGGAGCTGAGGGACGCCGCCGGCCGGTATGAGCTTCTCGAAAAGGAGAATCAAACAAAGGCGGCCGACCTGAAGAAGGTGATGGATTCGGCTAAAGAGATGCGCTCTTAGATTAGAGACGCACGGGAGGAACTTCGACAAGCCGGAGAAATCGCGGCCGGAAGTCCTTATGTGTTGCGGATGAAGTTTTTAGATCCAAAGTATGCTCTGTTGGATAAGCTATGGAGCGCCACAGATTAGTATGCGGACTTGGCGTAGAGTGCGGCTGATGCGACCAAGTTATTCAAGGATCATGAGGAAAACAAAATGGAGAGGCTGTTCTGGTCACAATTTATTGCTCCAGCGCGCTCCTTGCCCTTGAGTGAGAAAACGGCCACTATAGCTGAGCTCCATAGGCTGTCCGGCCTTGCAATGAGGTCTGTAATAGACCATCTGTGGCCGAAGCCGGACAGTTACTTTGGTTTGGTGCAACGATTATTTGGCGCCAGAGCGCAGATTGATGCCATGAAGAGATCGGCGTGCATAGAGGGTGCGCGGATGGCTTTTTCCCGTGTGAATACATATTGGGCGGATATGGAGGCCACCCGTATTGCAACCCAGTGTCCGGCGGGAAGCCAAGACCCAGCCGAGCACTATTTTGAGCAGGTCATAGACGATGCTCATAGAATAGAGGCCCAATGCTCCAAGAATGTCATGTTTGAGTGACGAAATTGTAAACAACTATGTGTTTGATTATAGAGGCTGCTTCTTTTTTTTAATATATATATACTTTTGCCTGAAAGTATTATAGTGTCTCGTGTGCGGCTATTTATATATGCATATAATCGTGAAAGTTAGCAGTCGTTGGCTTCAGCCCCCATGCACATAATGCGGGGGTGTTCGAGAAAATATGCGTGAACACACTTGATCCAACGTCTTGGTCCATTAAGGAGGTGATCGCACGTCGAACCAGGCAACCGGACTATATAGATGTAACACTTTCGCTTAGCCATAGGAGTTGAAAGGTGGGGCTACTATATAGCCCCTGGTACTTCCGCGTGCATCTGGATACGGGGCGCGTACTTGACCGGTAGACCGGTCCTTCGTTAATGCAGGGGAATCCTATAGATTCCGATGAGTCATCGAGTGGTTGATCAGTCTCTTGCTATATCATGACAGTCAGTTTTCGGCTTTCTCTACTGAGGTGCTCATTCGGAATAACCAGGGCACAATCGCAGTAGTTCTCCTTTGGCCGCCTTAGCCGATAGAACGGAACGTAAGGCAACAAACCCAGGAGCCGGGCTAACCCAACATTTGACCAAAGACATGATTCGGAGCTGATGCATATAAGGCCAAACTCGTGACGCCGAACACTCCCGAAGGTATTCGGACTTTATAACATATATTGGGCTGAATAATGCCCTTGACCCTGTGGTTCTAGTTACGCACACTTATCTATCGTGGCAAAAAGCCTAAAATGCCAGTGTCCCTTATAGGTGTATGAAATACCCAAGGGACGTTGAGCAACAAGAGACGGTAAAGAAGGTTTACGCAGGGGCTTAATCTAAAGAGAAACCTGTGGGTGGGGCCCTGCTGCATGTCTGCGCATGTGTCTCCGTTGTGTCATATCCTGTAAGGGTGTCGCACTGGTAGTGTCTGTGAGAATGAAAGAAAAAGAAAACATGTGAAAATTTAGTTATGCTCGAGAAATGTTCGAGCTCCGGCCTGTTAACGAGGCAAGCCAAACTGTGGTATTGTGTTACATGTTTTCAGCCCCTCGTATTATTTGTGGGGACACATGTGCAGTCCCTGGCTCATGTTTATCCGAGCCATTGTGAAGAATGGTGTATTGGACTCGTCTAACCGTGTCTGTGGTCTTGACGACGGGTCACGCGTTCCGGTGGGAGAAACCGCCTAGAGTCCGACAGCGGGAGCTGCCGCATACTGTTCTGTGTTTCCGCTAACCGTGATGATGCCGCGTGGACCGGGCATTTTGAGTTTAAGGCAGGCGTAGTTTGGTATTGCGTTAAAACAAGTGAAGGCCGGTCTTCCAAGCAATGCATGATAGTCGCTCCTGAAGGGAGCGATGTTGAAGAGTAAGTTCTCGCGTCTGAAATTGTCGGGAGAACCGAATGTTACTTCTAACACGCCTGGAATTACTCCATTGAAGGTGGCATTGTTTTGATTTATTCTGGATGGGTCTATCCCCATCCTACGGATGGTTTCTTGATATATCAAATTAAGACTACTGCCGCCGTCCATTAGGACGAGAGTAAGATGGTATCCATCAATTATTGGGTCGAGCACCAAGGCAGTTGATTCTCCATGTCGGATACTGGCCGGGTAGTCCCTGTGATCAAAAGTGATCGGGCATGTTGCCCAGGGATTAAATTGGGGGGCTACGAACTCTGCGTGAGTTGCATGTACCATGTTTACCGCTTTGACTCCGGTGGGAATTGTTTCTGGCCCCTAGTGTTCGGCTGGCGAGGTTCATCCTCGTCTTCGCTTGGTGTTTCCCTTCCCTTATGTTCGGTGTTTAACTTGCCGGCCTGCTTGAAAACCCAACATTCTTTGTGGGTATGATTTGCTGGTTTGTCGGAAGTGCCATGGATTTGGCACAATCTGTCCAGGACTTTGTTCAGGCTGGATGGTTCCTCTTTACTGTCGTTAAATGGCTTTTTTTCTTCACCAGGTCGAGAGCCCCTGAATCCGGCATTGATCGCTGTGCTGTCCGAACTATCGTTATTCCGACATTTGTTCTTAGTGTGCCATGGCTTCCCGTTGCCGTTTCGGATTTCGGATGTGCCTGCGTTGTTGGTGCCTTTACGGGCCAACCAGCTATCCTCGCCCGCACAAAATCGGGTCATGAGGCTAGTTAAGGCTTCCATCATTCTCGGCTATTCTTGGCCGAGGTGTCTGGCAAGCCACTCGTCTCGGATACTTTGTTTGAAGGCCGCTAAGGCTTCGGTGTCCGGACAGTCGACAATTTGATTCTTCTTAGTGAGGAAATCTATTCCAAAGCTTGCGGGCTGACTCTCCGGGCTGCTGTATTATGTTACTTAGATCGTCAGCGTGTGGAGGCCGGACATAGGTTGGCCCTGAAAGCATCCTCAAGTTCCTCCCAACTTCCAATTGAGTTTTCGGGGAGGCTTTTCAGCCAATGACAGGCTGGTCCTTTTAACTTGAGGGGGAGGTATTTAATGGCGTGGAGGTCGTCCCTACGAGCCACGTGTATGTGAAGGATTAAATCTTCAATCCAGACCCCGGGGTCCGTCGTTCCGTCGTATGACTCTATATTCACAGGTTTGAATCCCTGTGGAAATTCATGATCCAACACCTCATCCGTTTAGCATAGGGGGTGCGCAACCCCTCTGTATTTGGCCGTGTCGTTGCCTAGTGCCGGCTGTTGTTGCTCCCAGTGTTGATTCCGGACTGGTATTCGATCAGCATGATCGTTGTGGTGACCATAATCTCGCGTTGGAGCCTTTTTGTCCAGGAGCTCTCGTAAGTCTTGTGCGGTATCAGTGGCTGCTCTATTGCGGCCATGAGTTGGTTGGTCCGGCTGAGTAGCCGTATTGTTTTTGGGCTGAACGGGTGCTGCGGCTTCATTGTTGAATTCGGGTAGCAGTTTGCGCTTTGGGTAGCTCTTTGTGTGGCGATTATCGCCATGTTTTCCTTCGGTGTCCAGCACCTTAGTCCATCGTCGGTTGAGCGTATCCTGTGCGGCCTTAAGCCTTTGCTTCTGCTTCTTCAGGCTCCGTGCTGTGGCCAGGAGTTTTCTGCGGAGTTTGTCTTGTTTTGACTGTTCTTTCGGGATGATGAACACATTTGGAGGTAGCATGATGAGTTCGGCCCTCTGAATTGTGATCGGGCATCTGCTCCGGGTTGTGTTCGGCCTAACCTGGTTTATCCTGCTCCATCACTGGGTCCCTATGGTCGTTGTTGCCTTCAAAATCAACCGGAGTGTCATCCTGTTTTGAGTTGTTATCGCTATTCTTACTGTGACTGGACCTAAGGCGGCGCCTACGCCGCTACGCCGTTGTTTTTGCTTTTGCCTGGGGGGTTTATCCTCCGTTATGTCCCTTTTGTCAACATTGTCTTCTCTGGGGGTGTCCACCATGTAGACATCTTATGATGAAGTGGTAGTCCAGCGCCGCGTGGGCGGTGGTTCTGGATCTTCCCCTGCATCAACGTCCATACCGTCGATGTTATTGGGGTCGATGTCAAGCATGTCTGTTAGGTCATCCACAGTGGCTATAAAGTGGGTGGTGGGTGGGTTGCGATTTTCTTCATCCTCCGTATCCCACACGAGCCAGACATAGTTCGGCCAGGAGTCTTCTGACAGGGAGAGAGACTTTAATGAATCCAGCATGTCTCCTAAGGGTGAGTGCTGAAAGATATCCGTGGCAGCGAACTCCATGACTGGAGCCCAGTCAGATTCGATGTGCACAAGTGCGCGCGATCCAGAACACACCGCCGGAGATGAGTCCGGGTGTCGGGAGACACAGATCCCTTTAGGAGAGGAGTCTGTGTTCGGCTCCAACGCCGAGGAGTGTGCGGCCTCCGGGGCAGGGTCCATCCACCCGTCCTTGGAAGGCACGACCCGCCCTGGAGCGAAGTCTGGAGCGGTAGCAGGTGCGATGTTCCGAATACTGTCCGACTGCCAATCTAGGTCATGCACGTCGTGATTGTTCGGTGCTCCTGACATGGGCCCAAATCCATTGAAGATCAAGTCTCCACGGATGTCGGCGGTGTAGTTTAGGTTTCCAAACCTGACCTGATGGCCGGGGCGTAGCTATCGATCTGCTCCAGATGGCCAAGCGAATTGGCCCGTAGTGCGAAGCCGCCAAACACGAAGATCTGTCCAGGGAGAAAAGTCTCGCCTAGGACAGTGTGGCTGAAGGTTGGAGAAGCCATCTAACCTTGCAGTGACAACACAGAGGAACTCTCAATGAAAGCACCAATGTCGGTGTCAAAACCGGCGGATCTCGGGTAGGGGGTCCCGAACTATGCGTCCAAGGCTAATGGTAACAGGAGACTGGGAACACGATGTTTACCCAGGTTCGGGCCCTCTCGATGGAGGTAATACCCCACTTCCTGCTTGATTGATCTTGATGATATGAGTATTACAAGAGTTGATCTACCACGAGATCAGAGAGGCTAAACCCTAGAAGCTAGCCTATGGTATGATTGTTGATATATGTCCTACGGACTAAACCCTCTGGTTTATATAGACACCGGAGGGGGCTAGGGTTACACAGAGTTGTTTTACAGAGAAGGAGATCTACATCCGAATCGCCAAGCTTGCCTTCCACGCCAAGGAGAGTCCCATCCGGACATGGGACGAAGTCTTCTATCTTGTAATCTTCATAGTCCAATAGTCCGTCCAAAGTATATAGTCCGGCAGTACGGATACCCCCTTATCCAGGACTCCCTCAGCCACCTCCACGTGTCGATCGAATACGAGGGGCTTGGGCATTTCTGCATTCGCCACCCTAATCCCGTAGGTGAGCCGTCTATTTGAGGAGACGGGGATCTTCAGACCCAAATCACACCATCTTCCCCCCAAGCAAGCATTCCGCAGAGCGCGCCCAGAAGAGGCCATCCCATCATGACCGGTCACCGCAGCCCTGCTCGCCGCTCCCCCAGCTCGAAGCCAGGGGATTGGGAAAAGTGTTCCATCCCTCACAGTCGCCTAATAGAACTGCAAACAGAGGGTTCCTTCCGCCTGCATACATGGTCCCTGTCCGATCCGGACTCGTCACCTATAATGGCAGGGAGAAAGCGGAGAGATTTCCTAACCCATCTCGGGAGGAGCGGTATGCCTTGTCCCATATCTGCTTAGAGGCGTCCGGTTTCCAATCCACCCATTCCTCCGCGGGCTCCTGGAGTTCTATGGTCTCCAGTTGCATAATCTTACCCCCGCCTCCATATTGCACATTGCGGGCTACGTTGCCCTCTGCGAGCTATTCCTGGGCTGTGAAGCTCATTTCGAGCTATGGAAGAGGTTGTTTTGCCTCGTCCCCCGTAACTAGGAGGGATCTATATATCAAGTGGGCGGAGCCGAGATATGGCGCATCTCCCAGACCGGATACCTGTCCGGTACTCCCAAGAAGGCGTCCGAAGACTGGCCCTCAGAGTGGTTTTATGTTGATGACGTTCCCCTTCCGGACCCAGTCCGGACGGGCCTTCCTGAGTTCACCAATACTCCGCTGAAGAAACGCCAAAGATGGCGCCCTCGGAGCCCCCAGGGGGAAGAAAACAGGGAAGTCTTCTATCTGATGAGTCGGATACAAACCCTAGCCATATTAGGATTGACAATAATTGAAGTTATGTCAATATGCATAATAAGGGGAGTGCAGCCACTTCAATATAGGGGAAAACCCATGTGGCACTTCAATGGAGAAGACGATGCCTCCCGCTGTGGTTGCAAAGGTCTGGATTCCGCCACATCTTTGGCGAGGATACTATCTGAATTGTACAAGGAAGGAGAAGAGGAGTTCCTCCGCATTAAACCGCGGGATGGATTTTCCATGTACAACCCCCGAAGCTGGGTAAGTTGTCATCTTTTACTCAACTATATTCGTTCTTACCTTCTTTGCCATGATTATTTACCTTGCTGTTTCAAAACAGGAACTAAGGAAGGCCGTGAAAGAGTTCAACAGCCCCTCTCCACAGCCAGAGGATCCCGGCCGGGCTCTCGACCCCGGATTTGAAGAAGATCCAGACATATCCGTGGAATTCGTCGACGGGACTTTCTATCAGGCAAGCAGTGGCGGCTCTTTAGTGGCCATCATCGCGGATTATCCCGGACTGCTTCCCGTGTCACATGTAAGTAATGTCGGGTTTCCAAGCTTCCGAAAGGATCCCTTTGCTCTTCCGTACCTTATGATCACATGCCGTGTTTTTGTAGAAACGGCGATCGGGACGCCGTGCGGAACCCGCGGGGGCCTCTCAGCAGGAGGCGCCTAGGAAAGGTAGGCTTAAAAGGAAGGCGGTTAGGAGCGGCACGCAGGCGCAGAGGTATTCATTGAACTTGCCCCGTGGTCTATTTGGTCTATTTTTCGAGGCGTGACGGCTTTAATTATGTCCTGTCAGAAAGCGGCGGACTATGTCTGGGGACCCTACCGGCCACGCCTCCAGTAGCCGGATTCCTGGACGGGATTCACACGCGGAGGCTAATGTGGGGACAGCGCCAAACTGTCCTCCTGTGGAGGATACGGATATTCTTTCCGCCACAAATTCAGAAGTGGAGAGCGCCATGAATCACCAGCGGCGATGGGCCGTACTCCGCGGTAGTATTTTTTTTCCAAAGAGGCCTTCAATGCCTTCAATTCTGGACACGGCTATATCCGCGCTGCTCAAGATGGACTTGCCAGAGCAACAGACCAGTATGTGAAGGATATACGGGTAAGAGAATTTTAATAAGTATGTGTAGTAGTAGCCCCTGAGACTTGAAATAGTTGGCACAACTGATTTAAGGATCATTAAATGCGTAGGTTCTTGTGGAGAAGAATA
This sequence comes from Triticum dicoccoides, assembly GCF_002162155.2. Lineage (NCBI taxonomy): Eukaryota > Viridiplantae > Streptophyta > Magnoliopsida > Poales > Poaceae > Triticum > Triticum dicoccoides. The sequence goes on along the minus strand of NC_041381.1, from coordinate 563,169,244 downwards.
CCCAGTTGTCGCAAGAGCTGGAGGAGTGTAAGGCCCAGATGAAGGCCAATGTAGTCGAACAAGCAGAATCCAAAAAGGCTTCCTCTGGTAATAATTTCCTTCTACCAGTTTGTGTGTTCGGCATGGTTTATAAATCTGACAAAATGTTCGGCAGATAATCTCGGAGGAAATCCGAAGACTGTGGGAGATAATGACCTGCATTTGCAAAGTCATCTGAAGGAGGGCAAACGCGTGCTGACGCAGTATATTCAGGAGAGGAATAAGCTGCAAGATGCTACTCTCCAACTGAGCGTCGAATTGAAAGATGTTCGGGCTGAGCTCGCGGACTCCGTGAAGGAGAACCGGAGGCTTCGACGCGGCATTTATAGTAAATGCTTGAACGAACTATGGTATAGTTCGGCGAGGAGGCATGTTGACAGAGTTATGTCTGCAGGTATGTTGACGGGACGCCCTGAAGAGGATATGCCCAGTTCCACAGGCGATATGCTGCAAGAGCTTTCACAACTGCACGAACGAGTTCGGCAGGTGATGCAGGGTATTGCCCAGGCTTTTTGGCCGTCCGCTTCCCTGCCAGGGGGCATGAGCGAACTTGTAGAGATGCTCAAAGGAGCACGGCGGCGCTTCCGACTATGGAAGATATCAGCTTGCCGGCAAGGTGCGAGAGAAGCTTGGGCCATGGTGAAGACGCGGTACGACAAGGCTGACCCGAACCATATGGCCGAAGTCGGACCGGCTGGGCCAGATGGACAAGAGATACCTGTTACTTTGGTGTATGATCAAGTAGCGTTAGCTGCAAAGTATTCCCAGCAGGATTGTAAGTTAGACAGCCTGTTGGATGGTATAGAGGAAGAGTACAACCAGTCGATATGATTATGTAATTTAAACGGGCTCATGTACTCCCTAGCCGGATTGAAAATCATTTGTCATGGCGGACATTTTCGCTTCAGCCCCCGAATCCGACAGTCTGTGGTGTATCCGAATACCCACACAGTTATGAAAAACCGGGGTATGTGTGGAAACCAGGCGTAGGGGTCATAAGTGCTTGAATAGACAAGTACCCAACTAGTTATATTATATTACATGGATAGTAAGAAACATCTTCAAGAGAGAATAGTCCCGTTAGGTGTTCCTTTGTCTGGGTACACATGCATCGATGTGCATGTCCAAACTGCGAACAGAAGCGCAGGAAACAAAACATCTGGGTATTTTTGTTGTTATGAATGAGAACATCTTTTGTTCACCGACCGAATATTCCCTTAAGAACGCTAGCTTTTGGCTTCACCCAGTCTGAGGTACACATCCGGCTCAACCGGCAATAACAATCGCAGAGGTGCTCCCCTTATGCCCTAGCCGAATTAACGGGAACTTAGGGCATAAATACAAGAGCCAAGCAACCCAGCATGGCCAAAACTTAAGTCATATCGATGCATATAATGGTGAAGAAAAGGCACATATGGAAAGAAAAATGCATATGTGGCTGGCAAGAGGCCATTAAAAGTGGTTATATTTAGCTTCCGAATAGGAAGCCCCCAGGTATAGTGTGCACGCATAGTGCGGCCGGAGTGCTCAGGGCATCCGTACAGTTTTAAGGCTGTAAAAAAAGGAAAAGGGGGGAGATAAAGGAGGAAAGGGAACATAATTGAGGAAGGGTAGTGAAAGAGACGAACACTGGGTTCGGCGCTAGGCGTAGAATCTCCGGAGTCTGGCCGCGTTCCATGGGTTTGGCTCGAGTCTTTTATCAGATGCGCTGCACAGGCGATACGCTCCTCCAGTGAGAACTTTATCAATGATGAAGGGACCCTCCCACTTGGGTTTGAGCTTGTCCTTCTTATTCTCAGGTAGGCGTACAACGAGTTCGCCAATGTTATAGGTTTTGGCCCGTACTTCTCTGCTTTGATATCTTTGAGCCTGTTGCTGATAGAATGCGAACGGGCTTTAGCGACATCATGCTCCTCCTCCAAAGCATCTAAGTTGTCCTACCTATCTAGCTTGTCTTCCTTCTCTTCATACATGCGCACATGAGGTGAGTCATGAATTATGTCGCAGGGCAGCACTGCTTCTGCGCCGTACACCATTAAAAATGGTGTGTATCCAGTGGTGCGATTCGGCGTGGTCCGCAGCCCCCAGAGTACGGAGTTGAGTTCCTCGACCCAATGCGTGTCTGATTCCTTCAAGGATCGCACTAGTCTGGGTTTGATGTCGCTCATAATAAGACCATTTGCACGTTCGACTAGACCGTTTGTTTGGGGGTGATAGACGGAGGCGTAGTCGAGCTTAATGCCCATTTTGCCGCACCAGGATTTTACCTCTTCGGCTGTAAAATTCGAGCCATTGTCAGTGATGATACTGTGCGGGACACCGTAGCGGTGTACAACCTCCGATATGAAGTCTATCACTGGTCCGGATTCGGCCGTTTTAATTGGTTTGGCTTCTATCCATTTGGTGAACTTGTCCACCATGACCAATAAATATTTTTTCTTATGGCTTCCCCCTTTAAGGGGTCCCACCATGTCCATCCCCCAGACCGCGCAGGGCCAAGTTATGGGGATCATTTGGAGTGTGGTAGGGGGCATATGGCTCTGATTGGCAAATAGTTGACAACCAGCGCAATGTTGGACAATGTCCCGTGCGTCTGCCCGGGCTGTCAGCCAGTAGAATCCTATCCAAAAGGCCTTGCTCATGAGAGCTCGGGCTGCCATGTGGTGCCCGCCTAGTATGGAATGGATTTCGGCTAAGAGCTGCCGCCCTTCCTCTTCGGAGATGCATCGTTGGAGCACTCTGGTGGCGCTCTTCTTGTAGAGTTCTCCTTCATGGACTTTGTAGGCTTTAGAGTGCCGCACAATACAACATGCTTCATTTTGGTCCACGGGGAACTCTTGCCCATTAAGGTAGGCCAAGAAGGGCTCAGTCCACGGGGCGATGGCAACCATTATTTTGTGGGTCGAAGATGTTATTTCGGTGGCAGAGCCTCCTATTACGTCAGAAGGTTCAGAATCTGGGGTTATGTTCGGAGCCGGACTAATAGTGCCGGACTCCCCTTCCCATGCTACGAACGGCTTCAACAACCTTTATAAGAAGATATTAGGTGGGACAGGGTCGCGTCTAGCACCGATGCGGGCGAGGATGTCGGCCGCTTGGTTATTTTCTCTGACCACGTGGTGGAATTCGAGCCCCTCGAACCGAGCTGACATTTTGAGGACGACATTGCGATAAGCTGCCATTTTCGGGTCCTTGGCGTCAAAGTCTCCATTTACCTGAGATATTGCGAGGTTCGAGTCCCCGCGCACTTCGAGGCATTGAATGCCCATGGAGACAGCCATCCGAAGACCATGCAATAGAGCCTCGTATTCGGCTGCATTGTTGGAGTCTGTGTATAATATTTGGAGGACGTACTGCACCGTGTCTCCGGTGGGGGATGCAAGGACGACGCGTGCTCCCAATCCAACCAGCATTTTGGAGCCGTCGAAATGCATGATCCAATTTGAGTATGCACCATACTCTTTAGGGAGTTTAGTCTCTGTCCATTCGGCTACAAAGTCAGCCAGTACTTGCGACTTAATGGCCCGTCGTGGTTTGTATGTTATGTCGAACGGAAGGAGCTCAATAGCCCATTTATCAATTCGGCCTGTTGCGTCGCGGTTATTTATTATATCATTGAGTGGTACTTCGGAGGCCACTGTGATCGAACACTCTTGAAAGTAGAGTCGTAGTTTTCGGGATGCCATGAAGACCGCATACGCTATCTTTTGGTAGTGCGGGTACCGAGATTTACATGGAGTGAGGACGGTGGACACGTAATATACCGGCTTTTGGAGCGGGAACTTGTGTTCATCTGCCCTCGTTCGATGATGAGCACTGCACTCACAACTTGGTTTGTTGCGGCTATGTATAATAGCATGGGTTCGCCAATGTTTGGCCCGGTCAGGACTGGGTTGGTGGCCAAGAGTGCCTTTATTTCTTCCATTCCGGCCGTGGCCGCATCCGTCCACTCGAAGTGTTCGGTGCGTTGAAGAAGGCGATACAGGTGTAGTGCCTTTTCTCCTAAGTGGGAGATAAAGCGGCTTAAGGCAGCCACACATCCAGTTAGTTTCTGGATCTGCTTGAGGTCTGTTGGGATAGCCAACTGTGACAGAGCTCGGATTTTTGCCGGATTGGCTTCAATTCCTCTATTGGAAACGATGAAGCCGAGCAATTTTTCGGAGGGTACTCCGAAGACACACTTCTCTGGGTTGAGCTTGATGTCGTATGTTCGGAGATTATCGAACGTAAGCCTCAAGTCATCTATTAAAGTTTCGACGTGTCTTGTTTTGATGACCACATCGTCCACATAGGCCTCGACTGTCTTGACGATTTGTTTTTCCAGGCATATCTGAATCATGCGTTGATATGGTGCGCCGACGTTTTTGAGCCCGAAGGGCATGGTGTTGAAACAGAAAGGGACGTACGGAGTGATGAAGGCTGTTGTGGCCTGGTCGGACTCCGCCATCTTTATTTGATGGTATACGGAGTATGCGTTGAGGAAACACAATGAGTCGTGTCCTACGGTGGCATAGATTATTTGATCAATGTGGGGGAGGGGGAAGGGATCCTTAGGGCAAGCTTTATTGAGGTCTTTGAAGTCGACACACAAGCGCCAGGATTTGTCCTTTTTTGGTACCATTACCAGGTTTGCTAGCCAATCCGGATGTTTGATGTCTCTGATGAATCTGGCCTCGAGTAGCTTGGCTAGCTCTTCCCCCATGGCTTGCCGCTTAGGCTCTGAGAAGCGTCTAAGAGTCTGCTTGACTGGCTTGTATCCTTTTAGTATATTGAGGTTGTGTTCGGCCAGCCTGCATGGCATGCCCGGCATGTCTGAAGGATGCCAGGCAAAAATATCCCAATTTTTACGCAGGAAGTCTCGCAGTGCGGCGTCTATTGTGGAGTTCAGCTATGTCACGATGGAAGCTGTCTTCGAAGGGTCCGTTGGGTGGACCTGGAATTTGATTATCTCGTCCGCTGGATTGAAGGAGGTGGATTTAGGTCGCTTGTCGAGTATCACGTCGTCCCTGTCCACTGTTGCTCGCAGTGTTGTTAGTTCTTCGGCCGCGAGGGCTTCTGATAATGCCTCCAGGGCGAGGGCGGCGGTTTTATTCTCGGCGCGGAGTGCGACGTCCAGATCGCTAGCCAAAGTGATGATTCCATTGGGCCCGCGCATTTTGAGCTTCATGTACCCGTAATGGGGTATAGCCGGAAAACTCGTGAATGCATCCTGCCCCAAGAGGGCGTGGTATCCGCTGCTGAACGGGGCCACTTGGAATGTTATTTCGTCGGACCTGTAATTCTCCGGCATGCCGAATACCACATCCAGTGTGATTTTTCCCGCGCATTGTGCCTCTCGACTAGGCTTGATTCCCCTGAAGGTCGTGCTGCTTTGTTCAATGCGGCTCTTGTCAATTTCCATCTTGTTAAGGGTTTCCTCATAGATGAGGTTTAGTCCGCTTCTGCCATCCATGAGCACTTTAGTGAGCCTGAAGCCATCCACAATTGGGCTAAGGACCAAAGCGGCTGGTGCTCGGACTGTTCGGTACTGAGGTTCGTCATTGGCATTGTAAGTTATAGTCGTGTCGTTCCATGGGTTTATTGTTGCCATGTGGCAAACTTCCACGAGGCTACACTGAGCTCACTTGCGCCTATTATTTGAGGCGAAAGTCTCGAAGACTGTAAATACCGTATTTTGTCTCCGGCGGGATGTTGCTCTGCTGTATGTTTTATGAGGAGATCCTCGCCGCTCTTTGCTACCTGCCGGAGTATCCAAGATGCTCTAAGGCTATGCGTTGGCATAGTATCCGGTGTGCTGTGAATCTTGCATGGCCCGTTCAGCCATTCTTCCAATACGTTCCGCGCCTTGCGGTGGGCTTTATTTTTTTGGTACTTGAACCGGGTGACTTACGGGAGTTTACCCTTTTAATTCGGACAGAGGATTTGGCTAGAGCCAGATTGTCCCAAAAACTTGTTTGGGTTTTCCAGGCGCTTTCCATTGCGCAGTATTTTTGCACTATGGCCGCTAAGTCAGCAAAGTGTACTATGTCACGATGACTTTGTCCGTGCAATTGTTGCAAAAGAGGGAGATTGCGTCTGCCTCGTGACAGTCCTTGACCCTATTTATCACAAGGAGGAATCTGGCCCAGTAATGATGTACTATTTCTTGGGGCTCTTGTCTGATATGGGAAATATTGGATAAATCTGGGAGGGTGGGCGGATTTGAATGCGAATTCCGCCCCGATCTGGGACCCAGGGGCAAAGAAGCTTTTGAGCTTAACGGCTCGGGTTCTAGGGCGTTTCCCGATTTCTTCGGCCCACCCCGCGATCCTGAGTCCGGGACCGGGGTCATGTCCTCCCGCGAGCGGGTGACCGGCTCGGAGAGCTCGGAAATCCGAACATAGTTCGTCCTCAAAGTGGAGGGAGAATTAGGATGATGCTCTTCCACTACCGCTATCTCATGGGTGATCGGTGGAGAGTGAATGTCCCTTTGCTCAGGTTTAAGCCCGATCCGGTCATAGTCCGTAGCGACGCCCAGGGCGGCGATGCAATCCAAGAGCTCACTGAGGGAGAAGAGCTCCATTGGGTCCATCTGTTCGGCAAATTCTAAATTAACGTGGAGGCTATTTTAAATGACCGGAGAAGTCATCGTCGGTGCAACAGCCGATTGGGCGGTCATAACAAAGTCGCCCAGCCGGAGAGTTTGGCCTAAAGTCAGGGCTCCCCCGAAGGTGATGTTATCTTTGACAACGAGACGAGCCATCAGGCCTTATCGCAACGACACAGTGGAACTCTCAATGAAAGCACCAATGTCGGTGTCAAAACCGGCGGATCTCGGCTAGGGGGTCCTGAACTGTGCGTCTAAGGCTAATGGTAACAGGAGACTAGGGACACGATGTTTACCCAGGTTCGGGCCCTCTCGATGGAGGTAATACCCTACTTCCTGCTTGATTGACCTTGATGATAGCATTACAAGAGTTGATCTACCACGAGATCAGAGAGGCTAAACCCTAAAAGCTAACCTATGGTATGATTGTGATTGTTGTTGTTGGGTCCTACGGACTAAACCCTCCGGTTTATGTAGACATCGGAGGGGGCTAGGGTTACATAGAGTCAGTTTACAGAGGATGAGATCTACATCCGAATCACCAAGCTTGCCTTCCACGCCAAGGAGAGTCCCATCCGGACACGGGAGGAAGTCTTCTATCTTGTATCTTCATAGTCCAACAGTCTGACCAAAGTATATAGTCCGGCTGTCCGGATACCCCCTTATCCATGACTCCCTTAGCTGCTGCTAACTGAAGCCGATCGATGCTGCCTCTGGATGAAAAATGAGCATTGTTGGGGGGTTGGATGAACAGGACCCCATGGTAGTAGAGGCCGTTGCCGTTGGATGAACAGGACCTCGATCGAACTGGTTGGGGGTGGATGAACAGGACCCTATGGAGGGCTGGATGAACAGGACCCCGTGGAGTGCTGGTTGAACAGTAGCCGGAGGAGGGCTGGATGAACAGTAGCCCGTGGAGGGGTGGTTGAACAGGACCCCGTGGAGAGGGTTGGTTGAATAGTAGCCGGTCGAGGAGCACGCGGTGGAGGCTGGATGAATAGGAGCCCGTGGATGAACAGTCGCAGGTGGAGGCTAGAGGAGGTTGACGGTGGATGAACAGTAACCCGTGGAGGCTGGAGGAGGTCGATGGTGGTGATGAATAGTATCTCGTGGAGTCCCGTTTTGCGGTATGCCACACCCCTCCCGATGAACATGGCCCCTGTTTCGATCGAAGCGCTCCAACACGAGCCCGTTTCCTCTGTTTTGCTGTACGTCACACCCCTCCCGATCAACAGGACCCCGTTTTGACCGTAGGAGGTCCAACAGACGTCTATTTCCTCTGATCTGCGGTATGGCAGACCCCTCCCAATGAACAGGATCACGTTTCGACCGTGGCCGGTTGAACACAAGGCCGTTTCCTCCATTCTGCGGCACGCCAAGCCTCGTTTCCATTGGTTGTTGCATCCAAGCCCTCCTGATGAACATGAGGATGCATTCTTTTCCGACCCAGCCGGTTGGCTCCCCATGAACACGACGACGACGCATTTTCTCCGTTCCGACCCAGCCATGTACACGAGCCCTGCCATACATATGCGCGAGTAGTCATTCGAGACCCTACCCGTATGTACGTACGTGACCGTATTTACTTTCTTGCACCCAGGACGCTATACGTACATGTACATGCTATGTGCGCGCGTCTACTACGGAACGTGTGTGCCTCTACATTGACCAGTATGTAGCTGGTGGGTCCCAGTAGTCATGGGGCGAATCATTTTTTGCCCGTAATGTGGATGCACTTCCTTGTGTGTGAAGATGTAACTAGTGGGTCCCAGCAGTCAGGGGAAAAAAATTATTTTTCAGGGTAAAAAGGATAAAGTTGCATGCATGCGTCCATGGGCGTGGTGCATCCGCACTGTCAGCCTCTCACATACAGTCATCTTCCGATGACTCTTGGTTGTTGACCATTGTCGGTGTCAAAACCGGCGGATCTCGGGTAGGGGGTCCGAACTGTGCGTCTAGGCGGATGGTAACAGGAGACAAGGGACACGATGTTTTTACCCAGGTTTGGGCCCTCTCGATGGAGGTAAAACCCTACTCCTGCTTGATTAATATTGATGATATGGGTAGTACAAGAGTGGATCTACCACGAGATCAGAGAGGCTAAACCCTAGAAGCTAGCTATGGTATGATTGTTGTTCGTCCTAGCACTAAAACCCTCCTGTTTATATAGACACCGGAGAGGGCTAGGGTTACACAGAGTCGGTTACAATGGGAGGAGATCTACATATCCGTATCGCCAAGCTTGCCTTCCACGCCAAGGAAAGTCCCATCCAGACACGGGACGAAGTCTTCAATCTTGTATCTTCATAGTCCAGGAGTCCGGCCAAAGGTTATAGTCCGGTCATCCGGACACCCCCTAATCCAGTACTCCCTTAGTAGCCCCTGAACCACGCTTCAGTGACAACGAGTCCGGCGTGCAGATTGTCTTCGGCATTGCAAGGCGGGTTCCTCCTCCGAATACTTCATAAAAGATTTTGAACACAAGGATAGTGTCCGGCTCTGCAAAACAAGTTCCACATACCACCATAGGGAGAATAATATCTGAACAAATCTAATCTTTTGACGTATCCCACGGCATGACATCACGCCATGGCCAAGCTTTTATTCGTTTTACTATCCCACCTCAGCACGTTTAGTGAGGCGGTTTCCTTGGCACGTCTTGTCAAAGCAGAGATCGTGTCCCCTTATTCCGGGATTCTCACCAATACGGGCGTGGGTAACCCAATCGTGTCTGTTGGTATGTCTCCCCAATCGAAGGCGAGTCCCAAAGGTCACGGGGAGGGCTCTTGGTATTCAACCTCTTTATAAAGAGACCAAGGCTCGGCTCCTTTCTTTCAATCTCAATCAAATCCGCCCCTCACCTTGAGTTCCAACACCCAAAGCTCCAGATTTAGGCGCTTTAGACATCCAACGATGTCCGGCTCTGTCCTTAAAGGCCAGTGGATGTCTTCCTCCATTACGGAAGAAGACATGCGAAAGCTAAGAGATGCGAGGTATCTAACCGGCGAAATCTCGCATATGCTGCCTGCTCAAGGGCAGGTTATTCCCACTCCCAAGACTGGTGAGAGCATGGTGTTCGCGTCTCACTTCCTTCGGGGGCTAGGGTTCCCGACAGACCGCTTCGTGCGGGGGCTCATGTTTTATTACAGGCTGGAATTTCATGACTTAGCTCCGGAGTCCATCCTCCATATCTCATCGTTCATTGTCGTGTGCGAGGCCTTCCTCCGTATTACTCCTCACTTTGGATTGTGGCTTAAGACCTTCAAAGTAGAGCCAAAGATGATCGAGGGGCAGCACGCAGAGTGCAGAGGTGCTGTTATAAGCAAGAATGCCAACGCTCCATGGCCCGAGGGCCTTTTTTACGAGGAGTTCAGCTTATGGCAACGAGAGTGGTTTTATATCATAGTTCCCAGGGGCACCAAATGGTTGGTGCCACCTGCCTTTCGCTCGGGTCCCCCACCATAGCTAGCATCATGGGTCAATAAAGGGCTTAACTGGGGGTCGTCCAAGGACGTGCCCTTGTTGCAGGGCCGCATTCGAGATCTCCTAGAAAGATATATCAATCTGGCCGTAGTGACGCAGGTTATGTTGATTCGCCGCATACTGCCCTGCAAACGTCGCCCCCTCCGCCTATAGGAATTTAATCCGGAAGGACCGCGAGCCCTCCAATATTTTATGGGCGCGACGCCCATGGAGATGTACAAATTGTTCTTCGGATCACAAGCAACGTGTCCGGACTCGTCCGAGGATGCAGGTCTGAGATGCAATCGCCTAGATACTCAAGTAAGTAACCCTGTACCCGGACTCGCTATCCGTATATTATCATAAAATTGCCCTTTAAAAGAGTTGTCCCTTAAACATGAGTGGATAGCGAAAGCAAAGCTAATCAGGTGTCCGCCCTCCCTCCCCGAGACTACGCCGGATCCCGTGTTAACCAGGATGCTGGAGGTTGCGCCTTTGGAAGAAGGCGAAGAGGGGAACAAGGGAGCTACCGCCTCCGTGAAGGAGGCTGTCAGGAAAGGAGGAATCGAGAAATCCTCTAACCAGGGGAAGGAGAGGACTGCCTCTGAAGACTTGGAGGCGATGGCCTCAAAGCGGGGGAAGAGATCTTCGTCAGAGGGTCCGGCGCCGGGGGGTGCCTCGGTCGCATTGCGCCCCCAAGGGTGTCAGCTCTCCACCGAGCCGTAAGTAAAGAGGGGGGTTTTAAAATAAGAGACATCCCTGTTCTATTTCTGAGGAAGATAACCAAAATTTCACCTTGTAGTTCGGATCTCAGCTCTTCTCAGCAGAGCTCATCTTCAGGGGATCTTCGTCCGGAGATGATGGAGAGCGGAACGCCTCCCCCTGCCATACCGCCTTGCGAGGCGGGTGACCCTGAGGTGTCATCACGGAGGGTTTCTCCAAATCCGGCAGGGCCGGAAGGCAGTCGTATGTCCCCCCAAGGCCCTCCGTGTCCGACCTTCGAAAAAGGCCATCAGATGAGTCCGGCACCGTCTGGTGCACGGTCGGAGGAGCTGAAGCATCTGCTCGGGCGAGCGTCTATCTCAGAAGAACATCGTGCGTTGATGGATACAGTGATTGGAAGGATTTCATCCTTGGAGAGCGGGTTGTACGAGGCCGTCAGGAGTTTACTGACAGGCTTTGAGGTTCTCGAAATGATGTACCTTTTGACAGATCCACATATATAAGATGCGCCCTGTATAGATAGTAGCCCCTGAGACTCTGTGCATTGTCAAAAATGACGGCGCGCCGAGAATCATAATCCCAGGTATAATATGACGCCTTTCCTATGTAGGTGGCGAAGTGTCCGATGGCTAGTCGGACTGATGAATTTGCCGAGCTAAAGCGGCAACTTGACGTGGCAGATGCTAACATTGCGCTTGTCAACAAGCGACTGGACGAGACACAAGGTATGTAATTTCTCCGAAGACACCTGGTAAGAGGAGCTTGATGCCCGTACCTTACAACATGTATGCTTGATGCAGATGGTGTCGCTGCCGTGGAGAACCTTCGGGCGGAACTTGCCTGAGCCAAGGAGTAGGCCAGGAAGAGCGATGCGGCTGCCTTAAAGGCAGCTGAAGAGCTGAAAGCCGAATAGGCTGCTCACTGCCAAAGCATAAAGGAAATGGCCGAGATGGCTGTAAAGTTGAAGAATGCTGCCGACCGCTGCAAGCTTCTTGAAAAAGAAGATAAGGTGGCGCAGAAGGACCTAGAGAAGGTCACTACCGAGGCCAAGGATGCTCGCTCTATGATGAGAGCTATGAAGGAGGAGCTACGTCAGGACGGAGATATCACGGCTGGAAAGCCCTTTATGCTGCGGATGAAGTTCGGGGATCCTAATTATGCTCCGTTGGACCGGCAGTGGAGTGCGGCGAACACTTATCTGGACTTGGCGGCGAGCGCCACGGACGCGGCGGAACACTTCTGTGATCAGAAGGACCACGAAGTGGACAAGCTTTTTTGGTTGCTGTCGGTGTCAAAACCGGCGGATCTCGGGTAGGGGGTCCCGAACTGTGCGTCTAGGCGGATGGTAACAGGAGACAAGGGACACGATGTTTTTACCCAGGTTCGGGCCCTCTCGATGGAGGTAAAACCCTACTCCTGCTTGATTAGTATTGATGATATGGGTAGTACAAGAGTAGATCTACCACGAGATCGGAGTGGCTAAACCCTAGAATCTAGCCTATGGTATGTTTGTTGTTCGTCCTACGGACTAAAACTCTCCGGTTTATATAGACACCGGAGAGGGCTAGGGTTACACAGAGTCAGTTACAATGGGAGGAGATCTTCATATCGTATCGCCAAGCTTGCCTTCCACGCCATGGAAAGTCCCATCCGGACACGGGACGGAGTCTTCAATCTTGTATCTTCATAGTCCGGGAGTCCGGCTAAAGGTCTTAGTCCGGCCATCCGGACACCCCCTAATCCAGGACTCCCTCGGTAGCCCCTGAACCAGGCTTCAATGACGACGAGTCCGGCGCGCAAGTTGTCTTCGGCATTGCAAGGCAGGTTCCTCCTCCGAATACTTAATAGAAGATGTTGAACACAAGGGTCGTGTTCGGCTTTGCAAAATAAGTCCCACATTCCATTGTAGAGAGAATAATATTTGTATCAATCGGATATGCTGACGTATTCCGCAGCGTGACATCATGCCACGGCCAGGCTTTTATTCATTTTGTTGTTCCACGTCAGCGCGTTTAGCGAGGTGGTTTCCTTGGCACGTCTTGTCAAAGCAGAGATCGTGTCCCCTTATTCCGGGATTCTCATCAATACGGGTGTGAGTAACCCAACCGTGACTTAGGTATGAATCCCTAATTGAAAGCGAGTCTCAAACGGTTACGGGGAGGGCTCTTGGTATTCACCTCCTTTATAAAGGAACCAAGGCCCGGCTCCCTTGTTCTTAAATCAATCAAATCCGCCCCTTGCTTTGAGTTCCAACACCCAAAGCTCTAGTTTTAGGTGCTTCGGACCTTTGAAGATGTCCGGCTCCGACCCTCAAGGCTGGTGGATGCCTTCCTCCATTACGGAAGAAGATGTGTGAAAGCTAAGAGATGCCAGGTATCCAACCGGTGAAATCTCGCATAGGCTGCCTACTCAAGGGCAAGCTGTTCCCGCTCCCCACCCTGGTGAAAGCATGGTGTTCGCATCTCATTTCCTTCGGGGACTAGGCTTCCTGATCGATCCCTTTGTGAGGGGGCTTATGTTTTACTACGGGCTGGAATTCCACGACCTAGCTCCGGAGTCCATCCTCCAGATTTCATCATTCATTGTCGTGTGCGAGGCCTTCCTCCATATCACCCCTCACTTCGGATTGTGGCTAAAAGCTTTCAAAGTGGAACCGAAAGTGATCGGGGGGCAGCACGCTGAGTGCGGAAGGGCTATAATAAGCAAGATGGACGATGCTCCATGGCCCGAAGGCTCTTTTCAAGAGGAGCCTGGCTTATGGAAACGGGACTGGTTTTACATCACAGCCCCTAGGGGCACCACATGGGTGGCACCGCCTACTTTTCGCTCGGGTCCCCCACCACGGCTGGCGTCATGGGTTAATGAAGGACTTATCTAGGGGCCGCCAAAAGACGTGCCCCTGCTGCAGGGTCGTATTCGAGATCTTCTAGAAAGATATATCAATCTGACTGTAGTGGCGCAAGTCATGGTGATTCGCCGCACACTGCCCTGCAAACGTCGACCTCTCCGCCTGTGGGAGTTCAATCCGGAGGGACCACGAGTCCTACAACATTTCATGGGAATGACACCCATGGAGATGTACAAATTGTTCTTCGGATCACAAGCAAGGTGTCCGGATTTGTCCGAGGACGCAGGTCTGAGCTGCAACCACCCGGATGCTAAAGTAAGTAGCCCCGTATTTGAACATACCATCCAGATTTTTATCAAATCTACCCTTTAGCAGAGTTGCCCTTTGAACAGGAGTGGATAGCGAAGGCAAAGCTTATCAGGTGTCCAGCCCCCCTGCCCGAGACCATACCAAATCCCTTGCTAACCAGGATGCTGGAGGCCGCGCCGTTGGCAGAAGGCGAAGGGGGGGACCAAGGAGTTACCGCCTCCACGAAGGAGGCCGTTAGGAAGGGAAGAATCAAAAATTCTCCCGACCAGGGAAAGAAAAGGACTGCCTCTGAAGACCCGGGGGTGATAACCCCAAAACGGGGAAAGAAATCTTTGTCAGAGGGTTCGGCAGCAGAGAACGCCCCAGCCGAATCGCCCCCTAAAGGGGACCCGCTCTCCCCCGAAGCGTAAGTGAAGGGAGGGGTTCCATAATGAATCACATTCATGTTTTATTCCTGAGGAAAATAACCAAAACATTATCTTGCAGTTCGGATCTCAACCCTTCTCAGCAGAGCTCATCTTCAGGGGATCTTCGTCCAGAGATGATAGAGAGCGAAACGCCTCCCTTGTTCCACCGTCTCACGAGGATGGCGACCCCGAGGTATCGTCCCGGAGGGTTTTTTCAAGTCCGGACCCTGGGAAAGGTCGTCAGACTAGTCGGGCACCCTCTTGTGCGCCGACGGAGGGGCTGAAGGATCTGCTTAGTAGGGCGTCCATCTCAGAAGAACACCGTATGTTGATGGATACGGTGATTGGAAGAATTTCATCCGCGGAAAGCGGATTGTATGAGGCTGCCAGGAGTTTACTAACAGGCTTTGAGGTATGTTAAAAGGTGTACCTTTTGGTAGAGCCGCATATTAAATGTGCCCTGTATGAATAGTAGCCTCTGAGACTCTGTGTGTCGTCACGAGTGATGGTGCACAGAGGATCATAACCCCAGGTATAATGTGCTGCCTATTCCAGGAAGGTGGCAAGTCGTTCGGTGGCTAGCCGGACTGATGAATCTGCCGAACTAAAGCGGCAACTTGACGTAGCAGATGCCGACATCGCGCTTGTACATAAGAGGCTAGATGAGGCTCAAGGTATGTTCAAAAGACACCCAGTAATAGGAGCTTGATGTTCGGGCCTTATATATGTTTTATGTAGATGGTGCTGCTGCCGTGGAGATCCTTTGGGCAGAACTTGCCCGAGCAAAGGAGCAAGCAAGGAAGAGTGATGCGGCTGCCGTTAAAGCGGCTGAAGAGCTAAAGGCCGAACAGGCTGCTCACTACCAGAGCAAGAAGGAAATGGCCGAGATGGCCATAAAATTGAAGGATGCTACCGACCGCTGTAGATTGTTTGAACAAGAAGATAGGACGGCTCAGAAGGATCTTGAAAAGATCACTGCCGAAGCCAAGGATACTCGCTCTGCCATGAGAGCGATGAAGGAGGAGCTGCGTCAGGCCGGAGATATCACGGCTGGAAAGCCTTATATGTTGTGGATGAAGTTCGGAGACACCAAGTATGCTCCATTAGACCGGCAGTGGAGTTCGGAAAACGCTTATCTGGATTTGGCTGCAAGTGCGGCGGACGCGACCGAACACTTCCGCAGCCGAGGTGGCCATGAACTCGAAGAGCTTTTTTGTTCGCAGTACCACAATCCAGAACGCCCACTGTCAGTATCCGACCGTTTAGCCGCCTGGGCGGAGCTGGACAGATTATCCGGACTCGCCATGAAGTATGTTGCGAGTCGTCTGTGGCCAGAGAAGCCGGAGCCGAAGAGATATTTTGGCTTGGTGCAGCAATTCCTTGGTTCGGTGCCGCATGCTGATGCAATGAAGAGGTCGGCGTGCATAGAGGGCGCACAGATGGCTCTTGCCCGTGTCAAGACATACTGGGCAGATATGAAGGCCAGTATTGTTGCATCCCAGGATTCGGACGAAAGCCGACTACCTGCTAGGCACTATTTTGAGGAAGTTCTTCCTGGCGCTCGTATAATAGAGTCGCAGTGCCCGAAGGATGTTGTGTTCGAATAGCTTATACTATTTGTAAGACGAACTGTGTTTTTATGAAAAAAGCTTTTTTATACTTGTGCTTGCAAGAATCATGATGCCTCCTGTGCGGCCGTTTAATGTATATATTTGTATATAACCTGAAAGATGGCAGTCGTTGGCTTCAGCCCCCACGCATAGAATGCGGGGGTGTTCGCAAAAAGGCACCTTTTCACACTTAATCCAACGTCTTGGTCCTACAAAGGAGGTGGTGGCGTGGTGAACTAGGCAACCAGACTATAATGCTTTATCACTTTCACTTAGCCATAGGAGTTTGACAGTGGGACTAAGGAATAGCCCCTAGGGGCACCGCGCTCGCCCGAATTCGGGGCGCGAGTGTGCTTGACCGGGAAGCGACCCTTTGTTAATGCGGAGGAATCCTAAACATTCCAAAAGTCATCGACTGGTTGACCAATCTCTCGCTATATCATGACAGTCAATTTTCGGCTTTCTCTACTGAGGTGCTCACCCGGCCGAACCGGGGCACAATCGCAGTAGTTCTCCTGGTGCCGCGTTAGCCGATATAACGGAACGTAAGGCAGCAAAACACAGGAGCCGGGCAAACCCAACATTTGACCAAAGACATGATTCGGAGCTGATGCATATAGGGCCAAACTCGCGACGCCGAACACTCCCTAAGGTATTCGGTCTTTATGAATACGGGCTGAAATATAGCCCTTGGTAAAAAAGCCCCTAGTGTCCAGGTATGTGCAAAAATTCTGGCGTGGCCACATGCCAATACGCCAGCCTCCTCCTCGCCTATAGAGAAAACCGGGGGATGTTATCAACAAGAGACAGTAAAAAAGGTTTACGCCGGGTCTTAATCTGAAAAGAATCCTTGGAACGGGTCCCTGCTGCACGTCTGCGCCTGTGTCTCCGTTGTGCCGTATCCTAGACGGGCGTAGCACGATGTTCGTCTGCGAAAGAGAGGAACTTAGTGAAAAAATAAGCGTGCGAGAAATCTATATCGAAATAAACAAGATATGGTTGGAGCAAGAGTTGGACCGTATTGTCTCCGGGCGTGAGCACACGGAGCCCCTTGCACGAGGGTATGCGGCTATTTAAGCATGTTGACGCTGGACTCGTCTATCCGTGTAGGGATGGATTTGTGGGCGGCTGTCTAGGCAGCCACACCCCTGCCCGTACTTTTGGGGGTCAATTTATGTTCCCTTGTAATGAAATGATGCCCTTTGGACCGGGCATTTTGAGTGTAAGGGATGCGTAGTGCGGTATTGCGTTAAAGCGGGCGAAGGCTTCACGTCCTAGTAGCGCTTGATAGCGACTTACGAATGGGGCGATGTGGAATGTTAGCATTTCGCTTCGGAAGTCGTCGGGTGATCCGAACATGACATCTAACGTAAGGGAACCCATACTTGGGGTATCCGAACCTGGTGTTACTCCTTGAAAGGAAGTGTTGCCGAGGTGGATTACGACTGGGTTTACCCCGAGTTTGTGGACTGTGTCCTGATATAACAGGTTCAAGTTGTTGCCGCCGTCCATAAGGGCGTTTGTAAATTGGAGTCCATTAATGATTGGATTTAGGACCAAGGCAGTCCAGTCTGCGTTCTGGTCTCCTCTAGAGTAATCCTGATGATCGAACGTGATTGGTTGTAACAACCAGTGGGGTTGCTCCTCCGGGGCTGGCGCGTGTCGTTGTAGGTGCCGTTCTATTCTTCCCTTTCGTCACATGAAGTAGATTTACTGTCTTGACTTCTTGTGGGAACTTCTTTTGTTCTCGGTGATCTGTTCGTTGGGTGCATCGTCATCTTCGCTTGGTGTGTTGAGCCCCTTGTGTTTGGCGTTGAGCTTGCCGGACTGCTTAAAGACCCAACAATCTCTATGGGTATTGTTTGCAGGTCTCCTCGGAGTGCTGTGGATTTGACATATTTTGTCCAAAATTTTGTTGAGGTTGACATATCGTCTTTGGGGGGCAGCTTTTTCTGATTTTGCCGAGAGCTTTTGAATCCGGCGTTTACTGCCATGCTCATCGGGCTGTTATCCTTTATCCAGCGCGGTTCTTTGTTACGGTGCGGCTTCCCGTTCCCATCTCTGGGTTCGGACGTATTCGGGTCGCTGGTGCTGCTTCTTGCCAACCAGCTATCCTCTCCTGCACAGAAGCGGGTCATGAGGCTTGTTAACGCGGCCATTGTTCGCAGCTTTTCTTGGCCGAGGTGTCTGGCGAGCCATTCGTCTCGGACGCTATGTTTGAAAGCTGCTAGGGCCTCTGCGTCCGGACAGTCGACTATCTGATTCTTTTTGATAAGGAATCTGTTCCAGAGCTTCCGGGCTGACTCTCCGGTCTGCTGAGTTATATGACTCAGATCATCTGCATCAGGGGGGCCGGACATAGGTCCCTTGAAAATTTGCCCGGAAAGCATCCTCAAGCACTGCCCAACTTCCCATGGTGTTTTCGGGAGGGCTCTTAAGCCAATGCTGGGCTGGCCCTTTGAGCTGAAGGGGTAAGTATTTTATGGCGTGGAGGTCGACTCCTCTGGACATGTGTATGTGGACGATGTAGTCCTCGATCCAGACTCCAGGGTCTATTGTTCCGTCTTATGCTTCTATGTTCACTGGCTTGAATCCGGCTGGGAATTCATGATCCAGCACCTCATTGGTAAAACATAGGGGGTGTGCGGCTCCCCTGTATTTAGGCACGCCGCGATGTTCGGGTATTTTTTGCGTTGCATCACTCATTGGAGCTTGCTTTCTTGGCCTATAGATGGATCTGGTTGGGCCAGTTTTCTGGTGCGAATTCTTGCGCGCCATATTGAGTGCGGCGTCCTTTGATGCGTGAGATTGATCGTAGGGTCGTCTATCCGACCTTGTGGCTTCCTTATTTTTTGACTGTGGGGGCTTTGTGGCCTCTTCGTCAAATTCCGGTAGTAGTTTCCGCTTCGGATAGCTCTTTGTGTGGCGACTACTGCCGTACTTGTGTGCGGTATTGAGTACTTTGCCCCATCTGATCCTGAGTGCATCTTCCGCTGTTTTGAGCCTCCGCTTCTGCTTTCTCAGGCTACATGCAGTGGCGACGAGCCTTTGGTGGAGGTTCTGATGTTCCAGCAATTTGTCTGGTGTGAGGTCGTCCGGGCTATTATCTTTCCCGAGGATTGGTTGTTCGGATTGTTCGCCCTGCTTGGACGGATGCTCGACGACATGATCATCGTCCGTTGAGTCACCTTGCTCTATGGCTGGGTCTTTGTCGACGTGGGGCTTGGCCTTGCGCTTACGCCGCCGCTTTGATTGTTTTTCGGGGGAGCGATCCCTGGCCGCATCCTTTTGGTCCTCGTTGTCGTTTCTGTTGTATGTGTCCACCATGCATACATCGTATGATGAGGTGGTTTTCCGGAGCCCTATAGGTGCTGGTTCTTGATCGTCTCTTTTATCGGCGTCCATACCGTCGATATCTTCGGAGTCGAAATCAAGCATGTCAGTTATATTTTCAACAGTGGCTATCAAGTGGGTGGTGGGTGGGTTTCGAACTTCGTCGTCCGCATCCCAACCACCCCGACTGTAGTCCGACCGGGGTTCTTTCGACAAAGAGAGGGACTTTAGCGAATTTAGGAAATCGCCAAAGGGCGAGTGCTGAAAGATGTCCGCGGTGGTGAACTCCATGATCGGAGCCCGATCGGGTTCGATCAAAGGGGGTGCGGAATATTCAGAGTCCGGAATGGAGTCCGGCACCTTGGAGTTACCGGCCTTGCAAAGGACTCGGCTGGTATTCGGCTCTATCGCCGCAGAGATTGCGGCTCCTGGGGCGGCGTCCTACCGTCCGTCCCTGGCTAGCGCAGACGGCTCCGAACTAATGGTCGGAGTGAACACGTGAGAGGCGCTCTGGTCGCTGTCCGGCGGCAGAGCTAGATCATGCCCATCGAGACAGTGCGGCGTGCTCGGTCGTGGCTCGAATCCGTTGAAGGTCAAGTCCCTGCGAATGTCGGTCGTGTAACGTAAGTTTTCAAACCTGACCTGATGGCCAGGGGCGTAGCTTTCGATCTGCTCCAGATGGCCAAACGAGTCGGCCCGTAGTGCGAAGCCGCCGAATACGAAGATCTGTCCGGGGAGAAAAGTCTCATCCTGGACCATGTCGCGATTGTCGAGCGAAGAAGCCACCGGGCCTAAAGGCGACGACACAGAGGAACTCTCAATGAAAGCACCAATGTCAGTGTCAAAACCGGCGGATCTCGGGTAGGGGGTCCCGAACTGTGCGTCTAGGCGGATGGTAACAGGAGACAAGGGACACGATGTTTTTACCCAGGTTCGTGCCCTCTCGATGGAGGTAAAACCCTACTCCTGCTTTGATTAATATTGATGATATGGGTAGTACAAGAGTAGATCTACCACGAGATCGGAGTGGCTAAACCCTAGAATCTAGCCTATGGTATGATTGTTGTTCGTCCTACGGACTAAAACTCTCCGGTTTATATAGATACTGGAGAGGGATAGGGTTACATAGAGTCGGTTACAATGGGAGGATATCTTCATATCGTATCGCCAAGCTTGCCTTCCACACCAAGGAAAGTCCCATCCGGACATGGGACGGAGTCTTCAATCTTGTATCTTCATAGTCTGGGAGTCCGGCTAAAGGTCTTAGTCCGGCCATCCGGACACCCCCTAATCCAGGACTCCCTCAGTCGCAGTTCCCCAATCCAGAGCGCCCACTTCCATTAACCGATCATTTGGCCGCGTGGGCGGAGCTGAATAGGTTATCCGGACACGCCATGAAGTATGTCGTGTGTCATCTGTGGCTGAAAAGGCCCGAGCCGAAGAGTTATTTTAGCTTGGTGCAGCAGTTCCTTGGTGCAGTGCCACATATTAATGCAATGAAGAGGTCAGCATGCATAGAGGGTGCACAAATGGCTCTTTCCCGTGCCAAGACATACTGGGCGGAGATGAAGGCCATTGCTGTTGTATCCCAAGATTCGGACGAGAACCGAGTACCTGCCGAGCACTATTTTCAGGAAGTTCTGCAGGGCGCTCGTTTTATTGAGACGCAGTGCTCGAAGGATGTTATGTTCGAATAACATGTATTATTTGTAAAACAATGTTTCGATGGAATATAAAAGCTTTTTATACTTGTGCCTTCAAGAATTAGAATACCTCTTGTGCGGCCGTTAATGTATATGTGTATATAACCTGAAAGATGGTAGTCTTCGGCTTCAGCCCCCACACATATAATGCGGGGGTGTTCGCAGAAGGCACATTTTCATACTTGATCCAACGTCTTGGTGCTATTAAGGAGGTGGTAGCGCAGCGAACTAGGCAACCGGACTATAATGCTTTATCACTTTCACTTAGCCATAGGAGTTTGACAGTGGGGCTACTATATAGCCCCTAGGGGCACCATGCTCACCCGAATTCGGGGCGCGTGTGTGCCTGGCCGGGAAACGACCCTTCGTTAATGCGGAGGAATCCGAAAGATTCCGACGGGTCATCGAGTGGTTGACCAGTCTCACGCTATATCATGGCAGTCGGTTTTCGGCTTTCTCTACTGAGGTGCTCGCCTGGCCGAACCGGGGCACATTCGCAGTAGTTCTCCTGGTGCCGCCTTAGACGATATAGCGGAACGTAAGGCAGCAAAACACAGGAGCTGGGCAAACCCAACATTTGACCAAAGACATGATTCAGAGCTGATGCATATAAGGCCAAACTCGCGACGCCGAACACTCCCTAAGGTATTCGGTCTTTATGAAAACGGGCTGAACAACGCCCTTGGTAAGAAGCCCCTGGTGTCCAGGTACGCGCAAAATTCTGACGTGGCCACATGCCAAGACGCCAGGCTCCTCCTTGGTTATAACAAGAAACAGGGGGATGTGTATCAACAAGAGATAGTGAAAAAGGTTTAGGCAGGGTCTTAATCTGAAAAGAATCCTTGAAACGGGTCCCTACTGCACGTCTGCGCCTGTGTCTATGTTGTGCCATATCCTAGATGGGTGTAGCACGGTGTTCATCTGTAAAAGAGAGGAACTTAGTTGAAAAAGATCGTGCGAAAATCTATTTTATATTAAATAAACAAAGTATAATTCAGAAAATGGGTAGAATTGAGCTTTATTGTCTCTTGTTGTACACGTGCGGAGCCCCTTGTACGGGGGTATGCGGCTAGTAAGCCATTGCATGTCTACGCCGGACTCGTCTAGCCATGTCCGGGGTCTGGACGACCTATTTAGGTGCTTTGATTAGTGAAGCTGGTTTAGTGTGTGGCTGTCAAGGCAGCCGCACAGATTTCCGCGCTCGAGGAACACTCGATATTTCCCTTTAATGAGATGATGCCTCGCAGACCGAGCATTTTAAGCGTAAGGGATGCATAATGCGGTATTGCGTTAAAGCGGGCGAAAGCTTCGCGTCCCAGTAGTGCTTGATAGCTACTTGTGAATGGGGCGATGTGGAAAGTTAGCTTTTCACGTCGGAAGTTGTCGGGGGAGCCGAACATAACTTCCAACAGGAGAGAACCCGTACAACGGGTATCTGGGCCTGGCGTTACCCCTTGAAAGGAAGTGTTGCCATGGCGAATTTTTGTTGGGTTTATCCCCATTCTGCGGATTGTGTCCTGATATAGCAGGTTTAGTTCACTGTCGCCGTCCATTAGGACTTGTGTAAAGTGGAGTCCGTCAATTATCGGATCTAATACCATGGCAGTTCAGCCTGCGTTCTGGATACTTCTAGAGTAATCCTGATGGTCGAAGGTGATTGGTTGTAACAACCAGTGGGGGGACTCCTCTAGGACAGGCCATATGGCGCGTATGTCTATAGCGCCACTCTGTTTTTCCCTTTTGTCACGTGAAGTGAGTTTACTATTTTGAATTCTTGTGGGAACTTCTTTTGTTCTCCGGTGCTCTGCTTGTGGGGTTCATCGTCGTCCTCGCTTGGTATGTCAAGCCCCTTGTGTTCTGCGTTGAGTTTGCCGGATTGCTTGAAGACCCAACAATCTCTGTGGGTATGGTTTGCAGGCTTCCCGGGAGTACTGTGGATTTGGCATATTTTCTCCAAGATTTTGTTTAGGTTAGATAGCTCGTCCCTGTTATCCTTGAGGGGCAGATTTTTCTGATTCTGCCGAGAGCTTTTGAATCCGGCATTGACTGCCGTGCTCTTCGGGTTCTTTCTCTTGGTCCGGCGCTGGTCCTTGCTACGTCGTGGTTTCCCGTTTCCATCCCTAACTTCGGATGTACTTGGGTCGCTGGTGCTGCTTCTTGCCAACCAGCTATCCTCTCCTGCGCAAAAGCGGGTCATGAGGCTTGTTAATGCAGACATTGTTCTTGGCTTTTCTTGGCCGAGGTGTCTGGCGAGCCATTCGTCTCGAACGCTGTGTTTGAAAGCTGCTAAGGCTTCGGTGTCCGGACAGTCGACTATCTGGTTCTTTTTAGTAAGAAATCTGTTCCAGAGTTTCCGGGCTGACTCTCCAGGTTGTTGAGTTATATGACTTAGATCGTCTGCATCCGGAGGTCGGACATAGGTCCCTTGAAAATTTGACCGAAAAGCATCCTCGAGCTCTTCCCTACTTCCGGTGGTGTTTTCGGGAAGGCTTTTATGCCAATGCCGGGCTGGCCCTTTGAGCTTGAGGGGTAAGTATTTTATGGCGTGGAGGTCATCTCCTCTAGCCATGTGTATGTGGAGGATATAATCCTCAATCCAGACTCCAGGATCTGTTGTTCCGTCGTATGCCTCTATGTTTACGGGCTTGAATCCCGCTGGAAATTCATGGTCCAGCACCTCATCGGTGAAACATAGGGGGTGTGCGGCACCTCTATTTTTGGGTGTGCCGTGATGTTCGGATACTTGTTGCGTTGCATTGCTTACTAGAGCTTGCTTTCTTGGCCCGTAGATAGATCTGGCTAGGCCGTCTTTTTGATGTGAATCCTTCTGTGCATCGCGTGCCGGCTTGAGTGCGGCGCCGTTTGCCGCCCTATGTTGGCCATGGGGTTGTTTATCCGACCGGGTGTCTTCCTTATTTTTTGATTGTCGGGGCTCTAAGGCCTCCTCATCAAATGCCGGCAGTAATTTTCGCTTCGGATAGCTCTTTGTGTGGCGACTGTCGTCGTATTTGTCTGCGGTGTTGAGTACTTTGCCCCATCTAATTCTGAGTGCATCTTCCGCTGTTTTGAGCTTCCACTTCTACTTTTTCAGGCTACGCGCAGTGGCGACGAGCCTTTTGTGGAGGTTCTTCTGCACCAGCAACTTGTTTGGCGTAAGGTCGTCCGGACTATTATCTTCGTCGGGGACGGTTTGTTCGGTTTGTTTATCCAAGTTTCCCTGTTCGGACGGTTGCTCGATGGCATGTTCGTTGTCCGCCGGTTCGCCCTGCTCTGCGGCTGGGTCTCTGTCGAGGTGGGGTTTGGAGCGGCGCCTATGTCACTGCTTTGACTGCTTTTCGAGGGAACGATCCCTCGTTGCGTCCCTTTGTTCCTCGTCGTCGTTTCTTTTAGGTGTGTCCACCATGTATACATCGTGAGATGAGGTGGTTGTCCAGTGCCCTATAGGCGCTGGTTTCTTTTTGTCTCCAACATCGTCGTCCATACCGTCGATGTCTTCGGAGTCGAGGTCTAGTTGGTCGGTTAAATCATCGACAGTGGCTACGAAGTGGGTGGTGGGTGGGCTTTGAATTTCTTCGTCATCTGCATCCCATCCCTGCTAACCATAGTCCGGCCAGCGCTCTCCCGATAAAGAGAGAGACTTTAGTGAATTCAGAATGTCGCCAAAGGGCGAGTGCTGAAAGATGTCCGTGGTGGCGAACTCCAGGATCGGCGCCCAATCGGGTTCGATCGGCAGGGGCGCAGAAGGTTCGGAGTCCGGAAAGGAGTCTGGCACCCTGGAGTCACGAGCTTTGCAAAGGACAAGGCTGGTGTTCGGCTCGATCGCCGTAGAGATTGCAGCCCCCGAGGTGGTGTCCAGCCATCCGTCCTCGATTGGCGCAGTCGGCTCCGAGCTAAGGGTCGGAGCGGACACTGGGGTGGCCTCCTGGGCACTATTCGGCGGCAGAGCTAGATCATGCACATCGTGACAGTGCGGCGCGCTCGGCTGTGGCTCGAACCCGTCGAAGATCAAGTCTCCGCGGATGTCAGCCATGTAGTTCAAACTTCCAAACCTGACCTGATGGCCAGGGGCATAGCTTTCGATCTGCTCTAGATGACCAAGCGAATTGGCCCGCAGTGCAAAGCCGCCGAATACGAAGATCTGTCCGGGGAGAAAAGTCTCACCCTGGACCGCATCGTTGTTGATGATCGGAGGAGCCATCGGGCCTAAAGGTTACGACATAGAGGAACTCTCAATGAAAGCACCAATGTCGGTGTCAAAACCGGCAGATCTCGGGTAGGGGGTCCTGAACTATGCGTCTAGGCGGATGGTAACAGGAGACAAGGGACACGATGTTTTTACCCAGGTTCGGGTCCTCTCGATGGAGGTAAAACCCTACTCCTTCTTGATTAATATTGATGAT
This sequence comes from Triticum dicoccoides, assembly GCF_002162155.2. Lineage (NCBI taxonomy): Eukaryota > Viridiplantae > Streptophyta > Magnoliopsida > Poales > Poaceae > Triticum > Triticum dicoccoides. Next base: position 563,143,824 of record NC_041381.1, on the reverse strand, counting down.
ATGGGTAGTATAAGAGTGGATCTACCACGAGATCAGAGAGGCTAAACCCTAGAAGCTAGCCTATGGTATGATTGTTGTTCGTCCTACGGACTAAAACCCTCCGGTTTATATAGACACCGGAGAGGGCTAGGGTTACACAGAGTCGGTTACAATGGGAGGATATCTACATATCCGTATCGCCAAGCTTGCCTTCCACGCCAAGGAAAGTCCCATCCGGACACGGGACGAAGTCTTCAATCTTGTATCTTCATAGTCCAGGAGTCCGATCAAAGGTTATAGTCCGGTCATCCGGACACCCCCTAATCCAGGACTCCCTCAACCACGTTGACCACACCATGCCGAGCAGACTAGGACCGGTCAACGACGGTGAGGCCCCAGACAGGAACAACCCGGAGATGGGGAAGACGCGGCAGTGGAGTCGCAGATGGAGAGGAGTGGGAAACTTTGACTGGTTCGTGTGCGCGGCATCACTACCGCGGTGCCGCCCACGGGAAACAGAAGCAAGGACAGAGGTTGAAGAAGGAGCACGGCTGCTGGATTAACATCCAACGGTCTAGCTGCTAGAATCATTTGTTGATTAAGTTGACAAAGCCCTGCGTACACGTCCGCTAAGTAGGCCTACAAGCCAGCCACCAAATCTGACGGGTCCCACCTGTCAACGGGAGGAATACTTTTATTCGAATAACAAGGAGGCACTTCCTTCCATGCGAACATACAGCCCCGGTGGGTCCCAGCTGTCAGGGGGAGGAAACATTTTTTTCCAGCTTAATAAGGAGGAACTTTCCTTGCGTGTGACCATGGACCTCGTGGGTCCCAGCTGTCAGGCTCTGCACGTACAATCCTCTTCCGATGACTCTCGTTTGTTGACCAGCCGCACCGAGGCAGCGAAGTGGTGGATGACAGCGAGGCCCCGAAAGGGAACGACCCAAAGATGGGAACACACGGCAGTGGAGTCGCACATTGAGAGGAGGAGAAGTGTTATAACTAGTTCTCGTGCGGCGTGGGGCTACATCCGGTGGAGAATAACAGGAGGTGTGGAGGGGTGGAGGGATAGCCTGGTCGGCGGTGGGGTAGCGCTTCACAGTGATGCGTGCTAAGCAGAGCCGCTAGACACTAAAGGCCGGACCACGCGGTCACGATGACGCTGGAGGAAGTAGACGAGATATTGAAGGTGCATGCCAGCCATTGGATGTAAATCCAATGGTTGTTGATGTCATAACTATTTGTTGACCAAGTTGACAATGCCCTGCTTAGGCTTCGACCTATTGGCCCACATGTCAGCCTGCAAAAATGTGGCATATATTTAACCCATGTTTTCAAGAATGTACATTCCATTTGCTGGGCTGGGTGAACAAATAATTTTGCGTCAATGTGGCCCATTGATATTTTCTAAGAAATCCCAGGCCATTTGCACTTTCTTGAAATACACGGATTAGCTGGGCTCATTCTATATATAATGTTAGGTTAGAAAGAGCAATTAATATCAAAAAATAAACCGGAGAGACACATTTTTATATATAAAATTAAGAAATTAGCGAGTTATTGCTCAAAATAAAAATGAGCGCTTTATTATTACATTGGTCCTTAAATCTTCGCAAGCTTTTGTACGCAATTACCAGGATTTTCCTTGCGTGTGAGTCAAAAACAACCAGGATTTTCCTTGCCAACTTCTTTTAAACATTTACTTTTATAAGTTAATATCATGTGGGATGTTTTTATAATGTACATATAAGTCTCTTGAAAATATACAATAATAGTAATAATATAAATATATATATAATGTGGTTAGAAGGGAAAACATAAATTGGACACATCATTATTATTCTTATATATAGATAAATAGAACAAAGATCTGTGTTTTATTAAAAAAATACATTGGGCTGCCGATCTTTAAGAAAAAGCCCATAGGCAGGTATGGACCTAAAAAATAAGTTGAAATCACTGTCTCCGTATGTCGTGGGCTACGCATGTTAAAAAACAAAACCTAGGCCTAGCTGATACTTGTTCGCCTCTGGAGAAAATGATACCAGCTATATCCCCGAGCGAACTGGATTAAAGAGGTGGCCGGTGGCGCGACTGAAGAAGCATATCAGGAGCAAAAAAAATTCTTTAGTGGATGGCTCTCTATGGTGTTTTTTTACTTGCCTCTACACCATACAACTTGTATTTTTAGCCTCCCACTCCATGGTGGACTAGCAGCCCATTTGCTGGGCGGGCCAACCTACAGAAACCAGCACTCGATTTTTCATCAGGCCCCAAAAACAAAGCAGAACTATGTTTGTTTTGAGGCCGAAAACATTACGGCAGTGGTTGAGGGGGGAAGACAGAGCAAAAAGATTAAAAAGAGCTAATGCACCGTTGCTACCCTAACAAAGCAGGTGCAATTCTTCTCGGGAAGAAGGTGTGCCGTTGACACCCACATGTCACATATCCCATAATAGGCATACTAACAAGTTCACACACAAGTGCAACAGAAAAGGTAAACATTCGTATCAAACTCAGGTTCACAGGACACGTTCGTATTCATAGCCAGCATTCACACTCAACAACTCAAAATATTCATATATACACAAGTTCAACATGTCTATGCATCCAAATGACTGATAGATCACATGACAATATTCATAGATAATTCACAAAAAGATTCAGATATACACATGTTCAGTATGTTTATGCATCCAAATGATTGAGATCACAGCCTGGTAAATGGTGTTCAGTCGGAGGTACTTCTTGCTAAAATTAATGCTTGTACAAGTAAACTTTCGAGTACATAAGAGGCAGCATAGACAATCTGAACTTTGCTTGTAGGTTTATCCTCAAATAGTGGCCTTGTGCCGAGGGAGGTTTTAGAAACTTGGCCACTACTTTCATCCAACTAGTTTACTGGCTCATCTTGGTCCTGTAGCTTGCCAAAATTCTACATTGTAGACAAGAAAGGAGGCGGTTGAGAAAATGAACCACCCAAATTTTTTGTGCAGTTTAATTGAAATGGAGCATCCCTTGCGTGCAGACTGATTAAGTGCCCGATGAATATATGCGTCAACCAACTTGTCTGGTATATTTAGATTCCATGCCATATAGTTCGCTACCATATCTGTCGATAACCAAAAGGCACAAGTTGGGACCAAAGACTGGACTGTGTTTTTCTCGGCTATGCGCCAAGCAATATTTTTGGCGTTCACTAACCTAATACTTGGAGTTTGACAACTGGTTGACGCCGGTTGATACTCGAATGAATATAGGCACTTCTTCTTGTCAAAATTGATGCTTGTCTAAGTGAACTTTGGAGTACATAGCAGCAGCATAAGTATTTGTCCATCTGATATTTTTCTGCAGTTCTACTGAAATCACCCAATGTAATGATTTGCCTGCGAGTTCAGGCTCCAAGTTACTCCTTTATAAAAATCGGCAAACAATAGCACAATACCAAATTACCAATACATGTGACTAGCACAATAATCCGGATAAAGACCAGTACCAACCTGTGTGAGGTAGCATATCAATTACTATTTCCTTTGACTGGAAGCCGAGATAAGCGAAGCGACTGACAACAAAGGAAGGAAGCAAGCCCAGATTAGTGATCGACATGAAAGGACGGAAGTTGTCGAGGTAATGAAGCACCCAAAGTTTTTGTGCAGTTCCACCAAAATCGAGCATCCCTGTTGGCACATATATTGAGAGAGTGAGATTACTGTAATAGTGGGACTAGTTGATGAAACATATACTACCAAATAAAAGCACCTTCAATATCTTAATGGGTAAAGTTAGCAACATAGTAGACTTGCTTAAAGAGAGGTATTAGTTTATTTAATCAGTGCCAATTAGCTCAACACTCAAAGCATTGCCATGTACCATAGGTTGCAAAACATTAACGTGCAAAGATGAAGGAGTTTCTCATGACAGTAGCACGATACAAATAGAGATGACATCCAACTAATATGGATGAAGGCCTTAGGCCCGTACCAACCTGAGGAAAAAGCATAGTCATGTAGTCCCATAAGATATGATAAAGCACTCACTAGAATCACTCAATAGTATATATATTTTTGTGCACTTCAAATGTATGGTTGAAATCACTCTTGTTTACCAGTGCTGAGATTATATTGAAAGATTATCAAGAACTTCCAGCAGAGTTAAAGCACTGGTTGGGATACAGTTCATTGTATTGTCTTGTGTAGTTCCACTAAAATGTACTATTGGCACGACATGATACCTGTTTGCACAAGTAGGAACAAGGTGAAACCTTCATTAGCTTAGTGAGAAAGGATAGAAAGACAATAGCATATTACTCTAATAGTAGCATCAAATTCATGATGGACAATACGCAAAACATTGCCTCATTGAACCAATGGCAATAAATTGACATGCAAAACTATAGCACTATTATGTCATGACACTAATAATATTCCCTCCCTGCTCCACCACATGATTCACCTCCATAGTCAAACATACACATGTACATGATTCAGCATAGGGTGCTACTAAAGATTTTTTTAACTCCGACAGGAAAATTAGGCAGCAATAAAGTAGTGGTACTTATGTACTCCTAATTAATTAAGTGACCTTGCAGGAGAGACAGCAGAAGTGGAAGGGCTCCCTGGAGTATCATCTCACATGTAAGGTAGACGTTGTCAGAGCCCTTGAATGGCCTCGACTAAGGCCTCTGGCTTCAGCAAGATCACCTTGGCACTGTTTCTTCTTCTTCCTCCTCCTCTTCACGCACTGTTTCTCTTTCTCCTCACCAGTTGGTGAAACCAAGTACATGATTGGCCTTCTATTTCAGAATTGGTTTTGTTAGTGAGGGAGTACAAGTGTACTAGTAAAAAATAGCATTATTTTCTCATGGCGGACGCAAAATAGAGATGAACGCATGCATTAAATATTATTCTTACCTAAAGGAAGGTTATGGTGCCAATATGGATGATGAGGATTGGAACACAGATCTCCCTTTGTGCAGTTCCACCGAAATGAACCAACTGTTCTATTCTGACATTCCAATTAAACAGAACAAAAGTCACTTCTTTTAAGAAAGTATTTTGTGCAGTGCACCAAAAGGTCACAACAGCAACCAGGTGAAATGGATATCCCTGTTTGCACAAAAAGCTACAGAGGAAACAGTCAGGGTCTCAAACAATTACAGGCAAAAACATTTGGCTAAACTTGTCATGGCTTATAACAGTGGCTTGGCTTCATTTTACCAGGGGCATTAGATTAAGAACAACTAAATATTTGGTATAAGGGCATGGGACAGTGGGTGCACCAGCAGTCCAGCACCATGTACCTAAACATGGGCATAAAGTGGTGATTCACAGTTTGTTGCCCAGAGAAACAAACATCGAAGAAACATATCTGGGTTGGTCCCATTTTTGTTCACTCTAGCCACCTACTCCTATGTGTGGATAGCAAATCTAGTCCTTGTCATACCACTGTGTACAACGTTACCCCTATATTTCCCATTTCGACAAAGAGACCGGTTGGATAACCAGTCTATACTACTTTCACCCCCTTTCCTTCCTGTTTGTAGCAAGTCCGACGTACATACTAAATTCCCCCACACCCATTTTATTTCTTGTTTGAACCAAGTATAAGATTCGACTCCATGAAGTAGCTTTACCTCTAACAATAGAAGAAAAAAATAGGTGACATTGGACCATCCGATCAAGAGGGGCTGAGAGGTAGAAAATGATGCACATGCAGCGACGTTGTGAGTTGGGGAAGTAGAGCTAAGGCGGTTTCGAAGGAAGATATACTGGAAGGTCGTCGAGATGTGGATTGGTGGGCGGCGGGAGGCCGGATCCGCCCATGCTAGGGCAACGACAAAGGGATCGGAGGAACTCCCGTGCCGGTGCTCGCCAGAGATAACAGTGCAGCCGGCAGTGGGTATCCTCCCTCGCTATCGACGACGGCCGAAATGTTGCCCCTCCTCCCCTTCACCGGCGGAGGGGGATATGCCAGATCTGTAACCAGCGGTGAGGATAGAAAGACGGTGTTTTTTGAAGGGAGAAAGGCAGTGTTACCACCGCTATCATGTTTAGATCTGGAGAGGATGAGAGTGTGTGAATAGAGCAACCCTAGCAAGCAAGCGCGGAGGCTCCGGCCTATATATATGTTGTGGGGTAGTTTTCCTTTTTCACTCCATCAAAACAATCATTTAAAATTATGTACGTGCCAGGTCGCCTTTTTTTAGTTGATTGTTTCTTGAGATAGCTACTCGCTTAATCCAAGTGGTGTTACGGTGTGCCAGGTCGCACTTTGTATCGTTCAAGTCTGGTACAAGTCCCTCCATTAATTGGACAACCACGCCCTCGTAAAAATTGTGAACAAGCCCACGGCTAAAGTTATCGGAAACATGGTGAGGGAGTCCCGGACTAGGGGGTGTCCGGATAGCCCAACTATCATCATCGGCCCGACTCCAAGACTATGAAGATACAAGATTGAAGACTGCGTCCCGTGTCCGGATGGGACTTTCTTTGGCGTGGAAGGCAAGCTTGGCGATACGGATATGTAGATATCCTACCATTGTAACCGACTCTGTGTAACCCTAGCCCTCTCCGGTGTCTATATAAACCGGATGGCTTTAGTCCATAGGACGAACAACAATCATACCATAGGCTAGCTTCTAGGGTTTAGCCTCCTTGATCTCGTGGTAGATCTACTCTTGTAACCCACATCATCAGTATTAATCAAGCAGGACGTAGGGTTTTACCTCCATCAAGAGGGCCCGAACCTGGGTAAAAACATCGTGTCCCTCGTCTCCTGTTACCATCCGCCTAGACGCACAGATCGGGACCCCCTAATCGAGATCCGCCGGTTTTGACACCGACATTGGTGCTTTCATTGAGAGTTCCTCTATGCCGTCGCGATCAGGAAGGATGCCTTTTCCCGTCTTTAAAGACGGCACCGTCGTCAAGAGAGCTTTGGCCGCCGGCCAAACTATCCGGCTAGGTGGTTTTCTGATGATCGCCTGTTCGGCCACCGCTCCGACAATGACCTCTCAGGTCATCAAAAGCGATCTTCACGTCAGCTCGGAATTCGCCGAGCAGTTAGATCCGACTGAGCTCTCCTCCGTAAACGAGCTCTTGGATCGCATCGTCGCCCTGGGAGTCGCTACAGACTACGATCAGATTGGGCTTAAAACCGATCTGAGAGAGATTAACTCTCCTCAGGCTACCCACCACGTTGTCGTGGTAGAGGAACAATGCGGCAACCCTTCTTCTACGTTGAAAACCAACTATGTCCGGATTCCCGATCCCTCCAAGCCGGATTCCCGTGGAGGGACGGACGTTAATCAAATACTGAACTTAGAGTCAGGCATCGGACTAGATTCGTTGGAAAGCATCCAGCAAGTCATGCTTCCAAATCCGGAAACTTCTTGGCCTTTGAGCCTCAGATCGGGCGGGGTTCCGAACTTGATTCCACCCGCCCACCCAAACATAAGTGATCTATCTGGAATACGGCAAGAGCCCGATGAAACAGTACATCATTACTGGGCCAGATTCCTCCTGGTTATGAACAGGATAAAGGACTGCTGCAAAAAAAGCGCGATTTCAATTTTTTGCAACAATTGCATGGACAAGGGAATCATGAACGCCATAAGTCGTCGCGAAGTTACACGCTTCGTTGACCTAGCGACCATCGTACAAAAATACTGTGCGGTGGAGAGTGCCAGGAACACCGAAAATAGGTTTTGGGACAGTCCGGCCTTGACTACAACCCTAGTCCGAAGTAAAAGGGTGCGCCATACTCAAGCTCGTGGGTTAAAAACCAAAAAGAAAAAAAACCCTAAAGGGCATGGAACCGTACTGGAGGGCTGGCTCAACGGACCCTGCAAAATCCATAGTACGGAGGGCGCCACTCCAACACACAGCCTTCGAGCATGTTGGATACTACGGCAGGTGGCCAAAAGTGGCGAAGGCTTTTTAGCCCCGGGCAAACAGCCCAGCAGTACCGGTACGGTATTAACAGTCTTCGAGACTTTCACATCAAATAACATGCGAAAACGAACAATCCGCGGCCTCGCCGAAGTCTACCAAGTAGCAACAGCAAATCCATGGAGTGACACGGCTATCACCTTCAACGCCAGCGACGAACCTAAATTCCGAACAGCTAGAGCACCAGCCGCGTTGGTCCTCAGTCCGATAGTGGACGGCTTTCGCCTTACCAAGTTACTCATGGCTGGCGGCAGCGGATTAAACCTCATCTACGAGGAAACCCTTCAAAAAATGGATATTGACTGGAGCCGCATTGAGCGAAGCAGCACAACCTTCAGGGGGATAATCCCTAGTCGAGAAGTACGCTGCACAGGAAAAATCACACTCGATGTAGTGTTCGGCTCACCGGACAGTTACAGGTCCGAAGAGGTCACATTCCAAGTGGCCCCATTCGGAAGTGGATATCATGCCTTGTTAGGGCGAGAGGCATTCACAATCTTCCAAGCTATACCCCATTACGGGTACATTCAACCCACGAAATAATGGCAGTAATTGCCCCGTGGACGGAACCATTCCTAGCCTACTTACTGAGGCAGGAACTCCCCGAAGACCAAAATGAGGCCCGCTGCATAGTTCGGCGATCTAAAGCCTACAAAGTCCATGAGGGAGAACTTTATAAGAAAAGCACAACCGGAGTCCTTCAAAGGTGTATCTCCAAAGAGGAAGGGCGTAATCTTCTGGCCGAAATTCACGCCGGACTCGGCGGGCACCACGCCGCAGCCAGGGCCCATGTAGGCAAGGCCTTCCGTACAGGATTTTACTGGCCGACTGCCCGGGCAGACGCTCAGGACTTAGTCCAACGATGCGTCGGTTGCCAGCTCTTTGCTAATCAGAGCCACATGCCACCCACCGCCCTCAAAACTATACCCATCACCTGGCCGTTCGCGGTCTGGGGGCTTGACATGGTAGGACCCCTTAAAAGGGGAACCCACAAGCACAAATACTTATTGGTCATGGTGGACAAATTCACCAAATGGATACAGGCCAAGTCGGTTAAAATGGCAGAATACGGACCTGTGCTAGACTTCATATCCGGGGTAGTACACCGTTTTGGCATCCCCCATAGCATCATCACCGATAACGGCACGAACTTCACGGCCGACGAGGTTAAACTCTGGTGCAAGAACATGGGCATCAACCTCGACCATGCTTCAGTCTATCACCCTCAAACTAATGGTCAAGTGCAACGAGCAAATGGTCTAATCATGAGCGGCATCAAACCCAGATTAGTGCGGTCCCTCACGGAATCTAACACGCACCGGGTAGAGGAGCTCGACTCCGTACTCTGGGGTCTGCGGACGACGCCAAACCACATAACCAGATTCATACCATTTTTTATGGTCTACGGCGCCGAGGCAGTTTTGCCCTGCGACATAATTCATGACTCACCTCGCATGCGCATGTACGAGGAAAGATAAGCCGAGTTAGATCGGCAGGACAGTTTGGACGCCTTGGAGGAGGAGCGCGACGTGGAAAAATCCCGTTCCGCATTCTATCAACAGCAGGCTCGAAGATATCAAACCAGAGAAGTACGGGCCAAAACTTACAATGTTGGCGAGCTAGTTCTACGCCTGCCGGACAAGAAAAAGGACAAACTTACGCCCATATGGAAAGGTCCCTTCATCATCGACCAAGTCCTTACCGGCGGTGCATACCGTCTACGCAAAGCATCTGACAACCGACTCGAGCCAAACCCATGGAACGCAGCCCGTCTCCGAAGATTTTACGCCTAGCGCCGGACTCAGGGTTTGTCTCCTTTCTCCGTCCACCTTTTATACTTTTTCGCTGTCTGTGTTTTCCCCTCCTCTCTCCTCCCTTTTTTCATCACAACCCTCTTGAGGGCTAACCAGCGTTTTGTTCGCACTCACTCGATGTGCTATTCGCACTCGTTATACCTGGGGGCTTCTTTAACAGAAGCTTATTTATATGGGTTTCATGCCCAACACATGTGTCACACTTCCGCATGTACCTTTTGATCACCATTGTATGCATCGATATGACTTAAGTTTTGGCCAAGCTGGGTTGCCTGGCTCCTGTGCTTACCCCTACGTTCCTGATTGTTCAGCTAGGAGGTAAAGGGAGCACCTCTGCGATTGTTACTGCCGGGTCAGCCGGATGTGTACCTTAGACTGGGTGAAGCCGAAGGCTAGCGTTCTTAAAGGAATATTCGGTCGGTGACCTAAAAGATGATTTATTACTTACTTATTTATCTGCCCCCAGATGTTTTTCTGCTTTTTTCGTAGTCCGGACATGCACTTCAGGGCATGCCTCCCAGGGAAAGGAACCCTTAACGGAACTATTCTCCCTGGAAGATGTTTCTTACTAACCATGTAATATAACATAGCTAGTTGGGCACTTGTCGGATAAAGCATTCATGACCCCTACGCCTTGTCTCCATGCGTGCCCCGGTTTTTATATAACCGTGAGGGTATTCGGACACACTCTGGACTGTTGGGTCCCGAGGTCAAAGCGAAAAGGTCCGCAGAGACAAACGATCTACAATCCGGCTAGAAGGCATTTTTACATGTCATTTTACAATTACATCGTCAAACTGATTGATTGTACTCCTTCTCAATCCCATCTAACAGGCTGTCTAATTTACAGTCCAGCTAGGAAAATTTCACGGCCAACTCTACTTGGCCATACATCAGGCTCACAGGGATCTCCTTCCCATCAGGCCCCATAGGTCCGACCTCGGCCATGTGGTTTGGGTCAGCCTTCGGGTACCGCGTCTTCACCATGGCCCAGGCCTCCCTGGCGCCTGGACGGCAGGCCGATATCTTCCACAGATGGAGACGTCGCCGTACTCCCTGAAGCTTCTCAGCAAGCCCTCCAAGGCCCTCAGGTAGGGAGACGGCAGGACATAAGGCCTGAACGACGCTACTCATCGCCTGCCGAACACGTTCAAACAGTTGCACTAGCTCGGGAAGTTGATCACCCGTTGACGCGGGCATTTCCTCCATAGGGCGACCTATGAGCACCCCTACAGACATATTTATGTCAATCGACCTCCTCGCCGAACTCTTCTTTTTCAAAAGAGTTTGCTCAAGCACTTACTATAAATGCCGCGACGAAGCCGCTGATTCTCCTTCAAGGAGCCAGACAGCTGGGCCCGCACCCCTTTTAGCTCTTCTTCAAGCTGGGCGTGGGCATCTTGGAGCTTGTTCCTCTCCTGCTGCACCTTCATAAGCACCCTCTCTCCGGCCTTCAACTCGCGCATCAGCTTTTGCTTGTCCGGATCTAGTTCGGCACCCTCTGCAATATGATTGTCAGACTATACACACACGCCGCACTTCATAAATTAATTCTCTTTTCGAAATATGAATTACCAGAGGGGGTCTCCGTGGCTCCCCCGGCTGCGGCTAGTGCGGCCTCAAGCTGGGCCTTGCACTCTTAAATCTCCCGGGACAGGTGGGTATTCTTCTCGGTAAGATCCTGCATAACAAATGATCCTTAAAACAATTAGTTTAACTATTTTCAGTCTCGGGGGCTACTGCATATATAACTATTAAAATTCCTTACCTGTATGTCCTTTACATACTGCTCCGTGGCTCTGGTTAAACCATCTTGAGCAGCACGAAGGTGCGCGTCTCCCGCATTAAAGGCATTTAACGCCTCAGGGGAGAAACACACGTCACGAAGAACTATCCGACGGCGCCTATGATTCATGGCGCTCTCCACCTCAGACCTGGTGGCAGACAATCTGTCGGCATCCTCCGCTGGAGGAGCATCCGGCTCGCGCCTTGCGCTAGCCTCCTCCTCCGAACCAGGCGTTGGAGCCTGGCGGGCGGGGGCTTGATAGGCACCCTCTCCGGACTCAGTCCGATGAGCGATTTTTCTCCTGAAAGAATCGCGGGTATTAATATGCCTCCCAGGAGTCTTTCCCTTCACGGATAATGGTGCACCGTACCTTTGCAGCGATGTTTCGATTCGCGCCGCACTTCTCTTCCGCCTGCTAGGCCGCACTGACCTCGTTTGGTCGGTCGCCGCAGGCTCAGCTTCCTGCCGTAAAGGCGCCTCCTGTCAAGCACCATTGGCGCACGGTGGTCAGAACTAAGCATTAAAGAAGTAACGGCGCCAGGACTTCGGTCGTACTCACCGGGGGAGCCGGACACAATCCAGGGTAGTCAGCCATAATGGCGACTAAAGCATTGTCTATGCTGAGCTGGTGGAACACCCCGTCGATCAGTTCCACCGCTAAGTCCGGATCCTCTTCGGAGGCCGGATCAAGGGACCTTTCTGGATCCTCGGGTTGTGGAGCTGGGCTTTTTATGCCCTCCACATCCCGACGTAGTTCCTGTGTCAAAATCATACAATAAGACAATTGCCTTTAAAGGCACGGATCAGATATGCATGCGACCACTTACCCAGCTCCGAGGGTTGTTCATGGAAAATCCATTCAGAGGATTCGTGCGGAGGAAGTCCTCCTTCTCCCCGTTGTACAAGCCGGACAGGATCTTCACCAGGTCGTCGGCCGAGCCAGGTCCCTTGCGGCCATGACGGGTGGCATCATCGTCTCCATTGAAGTCCCACATGGGGTAGCCCCTATATTGGAGCGGCTGCACCCCGCGCATAATGCATGTGGCCATGACTCCGATCATGGTTAATCCGGAATGGGCTAGCAGCCGTATCTGGCCCATCAAGTAATGGACGCTCCTATCATCTTCTCGTTGAGGGCTCCGTTGGCGCCAACTCAGGCGTTTCTTCAGTGGAGCGTTGCTGAACTCCGGAAGGCCGATTCGGACTGGATCCGGCAGCGAACCGTCCTCCATATAAAACCACTCCGAAGGCCAGTCTTCGGACGCCTTCTTCGGGGTCCCGGACAGGTATCCAGTCCCGGCGATGCGCCATATTTCGGCTCCGCCCACTTGATATATCGACCCCTCGTGAGAGCGGGGTACGAGGCAAAACAGCCTCTTCCACAGAGCAAAATGGGGCTCAATGCCCAAGAACAGCTCACACAGAGCTACGAAGCCCGCGATGTGCAAAATGGAGGCAGGTGTAAGGTGATGAAGCTGGAGTCCGTAGAACTCCAGGAGCCCCCGGAGAAACGGATGTATAGGAAATCCGAGTCCCCTTATTAAGTAGGGGACGAAACACAGCCGCTCTCCTTTAGAGGGATTGGGGGCGCTCTCCGCCTGCTTCCCACCCTTGTAGGTGGCCAGTCCGGCTCGAACCGGAACCATGAAGGCCGGGGGAAGATATCCCTCTTCTTGGAGCATCACTAACTCGCTGTGCGGGACTGAGCATCTCCTCCAATCTCCTGGCTTAGGGCTTGGAGCGCGAGAAGAGGAGCCGCGTCGACTGTCCATGTTGGAATGGGTTTGGTGTCAGATGCGCCTCGATGAGTACTTGCGGAAGGAGGATGGTGGGATTTGGATCTGGATCCTCGCCTCTCTTATAGGCAGCTTATTTGCGCAGCTAGGGGGTAAAACATAAAAATACCCTGGCTTTTCGCATTCGTACGACGTGTGGAAGAAGGCCATTATTGGATGCGGAAGCCAAGGAGCACGGCATTTATGAAGCAACTGAACACTATCCGGCAAACACATGGAGCATGAAGAAGAACCCGCCTTGCAAATGCCGAAGACAACATACGCGCCGGATTCGTCGTTATTGAAGCCTGGTTCAGGGGCTACTGAGGGAGTCCCGGACTAGGGGGTGTCCGGATACAAGATTATGAAGATACAAGACTATGAAGATACAAGACTCCAAGACTATGAAGATACAAGATTGAAGACTTCGTCCCATGTCCGGATGGGACTTTGCTTGGCGTGGAAGGCAAGCTTGGCGATACGGAAATGTAGATCTCCTACCATTGTAACCGACTCTGTGTAACCCTAGCCCTCTCCGGTGTCTATATAAACCGGATGGCTTTAGTCCATAGGACGAACAACAATCATACCATAGGCTAGCTTCTAGGGTTTAGCCTCCTTGATCTCGTGGTAGATCTACTCTTGTAACCCACATCATCAATATTAATCAAGCAAGACGTAGGGTTTTACCTCCATCAAGAGGGCCCGAACCTGGGTAAAAACATCGTGTCCCTTGTCTCCTGTTACCATCCGCCTAGACGCACAGATCGGGACCCCCTACCCGAGATCCGCCGGTTTTGACACCGACACATGGGCTGCCCCAACATACATTATTATTTATATTTTCTACTCCCTCCGTTCCTAAATATAAGTCTTTTTAGACATTTCAAATGGACTAAAACATATGGATGTATGTAGACATATTTTAAAGTATGGATTCGTTCATTTTGCTCCGTATGTAGTCACTTGTTAGAATCTCTAAAAAGACTTATATTTGGGAATGGAGGAAGTATGTGGGAGTATGCTCAAAACAAAATTTGAGAGTACAATATTTATTGGGCCCCTTTGTAATTGGTGTTAAATTTTGACCAAAGATTTAGTTGACCAAATGTTAGTGCATGTTAACAAAAATTATATCGTTTGATTTGTAATTCAACATAGTTTTCAATGATGTAGGGGTTGTTTGGTTTCCAGCCACATATTGCCACACTTTGCCAGACCTCACCTTAGGTAAATTTGACCAAGTGAGGTGGGTGTTTGGTTCTAGTCACACCTAAGACAAGAATTTTTTATTAGCAGTGAACCCCTCATGTCATAAACAGAAAAAGTGTGGCGAGATTTCCTTAGGCAAGCTAAAGTGTGTCTAACAATTTGAGCAACTCAAGTTAGGCAGGTGTGGCAAGTGTGGCAAAAACAATGTGGCAACATAAGACAAACATAGTCACAATCCAAACAGCCCCATAATTTTTTGTGACATGCATGAACATTTGGTTAGTTAAATTTATAGTCAAAATTTGGCAAGGTGCATCAAATCAACACATGCAAGTATCAAAAGGAAAGTCATGACATGCATGCATGTGTTGTACTCCCTCCGTTTCCCAATATATGTCTTTTTAGAGATTGCCACAAGTGAATACATACGAAGCAAAATGAGTGAATCTACACTCTAAAATATGTCTACATACATCCGTATGTTGCATTCCATTTGAAATGTCTAAAAAGACTTATATTTAGGAAGGGAGTAATTAACGCATCTTGTGTCCCCAACACACCCAATACAATGGTAAATTGTATAGGTGCACTAGTTCGGCGAAGAGATGGTGATACAAGTGCAATATGGATGGTAGATATGTGTATTTGTAATCTGAAAATATAAAAACAGCAAGGTAACAAGTGGTAAAAGTGAGCGTGAACGGTATTGCAATGCTAGGAAACAAGGCCTAAGGTTCACACTTTCACTAGTGCAAGTTCTGTCAACAATAATAACATAACTGGATCATATAACTATCCCTCAACATGCAACAAAGAGTCACTCCAAACTCACTAATAGCGGCGAACAAACAAAGAGATTGTTGTAGGGTATGAAACCCCCTCAAAGTTATCCTTTCTGATCGATCTATTCAAGAGTCCGTAGTAAAATAACACGAAGCTATTCTTTCCGTTCGATCTATCCTAGAGTTCGTACTAGAATAACACCTTAAGACACAAAAAACCAAAACCCTAATGTCACCTAAATACTCCAATGTCACCTCAAGTATCTGTGGGTATGATTATACGATATGCATCACACAACCTTAGATTCATCTACTCAACCAACACAAAGTACTTCAAAGAGTGCCCCAAAGTTTCTACCATAGAGTCAAGACGAAATTGTGTGCCAACCCATATGCATAAGTTCACAAGGTCACGGAACCCGCAAGTTGATCACCAAAACGTACATCAAGTAGATCACGTGAATATCCCATTGTCCAGAGATAAGCACGGCAAGACGTGCATGAAGTGTTCTCAAATCCTTAAAGACTCAATCCGATAAGATAACATCAAAGGGAAAACTCAATCCATTACAAGAGAGTAGAGGGCGAGAAACATCATAAGATCCAACTATAATAGCAAAGCTCGCGATACATCAAGATCGTGCCAAATCAAGAACACGAGAGAGAGAGAGAGAGAAGCTCAACTATCATTTAATCTTTCACAATTGCTAACACTCACGTGATATTTATCGGTTCAAAGTTTTAATCGAACACAGAGAAAGATAGGGGCTTATAGTTTTGCCTCCCAACCTTTTACCTCAAGGGAAATGTCAATAGTAATAATTTATGAACGCCTACATCCAAGTTGATATACATATCAGGATCACCCCAACACAAAGTGCTTGCCAAAAGAAAAAGTGTAAAAAGGAAAGGTATTGATCACCATGACTCTTGTACAAGGGTAGAAGATAATAGTAAAAGATAGGCCCTTCGCAGAGGGAAGCAGAGGTTTTCATGTGCTTTTATGGTTGGATGCAAAAAATCTTAATGCAAAAGAATGTCAATTTATATTGCCGCTTGTGATAAAGACCTTTATTATGCAGTCCGTTGCTTTTATTTCTTCTTTATCACAAGTTCGTATAAAGCTTATTTTCTTTGCACTAATAGATCATACATATTTAAAGAGCAATTTTTATTGCATGCACCGATGACAACTTACTTGAAGGATCTTACTCAATCCATAGGTAGGTATGGTGGACTCTCATGGCAAAACTGGTTTACAGGATGTTTGGAAGCACAAGTAGTATTTCTAATTGTTGCAAAGAATTTGGCTAGCATGAGAGGCAAAGTTAAGCTCAACATGTTGGATGATCCAAGACAATATAACTTTTCAGATATAGCAAAGCATAACCCATTATGTTGTCTTCCTTGTCCAACATCAACCTTTTAGCATGTCATATTTTAATGAGTGCTCACAATTACAAAAGATGTCCAAGATAGTATATTTATATGTGAAATCTCTCTTCCTTCAATATTCTTTCATGAATTGTTCAAGTGACCAATACAATGTTTTCTAACATTCAATAAATTTACCACCTCTACTTCTTATATGTGAAGTTATTACTCCCCATGGGATAAGCATATGAAACATATATAATTTCATATTTATGATATTCAACCCATTCAACCATTTACTCATAGGATAGAAGTGAAGCACACGAGTAAATGGAAAACTACTCTAAAAAGATATAAGTGAAGATCAATGAGTAGTCAAACAATTATTTAACTATGTGGGATGCCTACCAGGGCATCCCCAAGCTTAGATGCTTGAGACTTCTTGAAATATTATCTTGGGGTGCCTTGGGCATACCCAAGCTTGAGCTTTTGTGTCTACTTAATTCCTTTTATATCTCGGTTTCCTAAATCTCGAAAGATTCATCCACACCAAAATCAACAAGAACTCGTGAGATAAGTTAGTATAAACCAATGCAAAAACCTTATCGTTTTCTATTGTAACAAATCACAGAAATTATTATTCAACAATGCATACTAAATGTCTCTTCATATTTAATACTCCTATCCTCAAATAGAATCTTTAAACAAGCAAACATAACAGCAATATGCCAAAACAGTATAGTCTGTAAAGAATGAAAGATTCATCATACTTCCAGAAATTATAAGAAAAATATTACGTTGTAGAAGATTTATCAGAGCTCAATATGCAAAAAGTTTCAACATTATATCATTCTCTGACTTTTCTAGGGAACTTTTGCAACAGCGGTAAACTTTCTGTTTTGAAACGGCAACATGCATACTTGCAAAATAAGCATGGTAAAGGCTATCCTTGACATTTTTATTGAAAATATAGATGCAAAACATTATAAAATATAGATGCAAATACTAACAAAATAAAATTATACTCCAAGCAAAACACATATCATGTGGTGAATAAAAATATAGCTCCAAGTAAAGTTGCCGATGAACGAAGACGAAAAAGGGGATACCTTCCGGGGCATCCCCAAGCTTGGGCTCTTGGTTGTCCTTGAATATTACCTTGGGGTTCCTTGGGCATCCCCAAGCTTAGGCTCTTGCCACTCCTTATTCCATAGTCCATCGAATCTTTACCCAAAACTTGAAAACTTCACAACACAAAACTCGTATGCTCCATTAGTATAAGAAAATAAATCACCACTTACGTACCATTGTGAACTCATTCTAAATTAATATTGGTGTAATATATATTGTGTTCAAACTTCTATCTGGTTCATACCCTCTGATACTACTCATAGATTCATCAAAATAAGCAAACAACACATAGAAAACAGAATCTGTCAAAAAAGAACAGTCTGTAGTAATCTGTATCATTCGAATACTTATATAACTCCAAAAATTCTGTAATAAACTGGTGCACCTGAGTAATTTGTCTATTAATCATCTTCAAAAATAATCAACCTAAAATCACTCTCCAGTAAAAAACGGCAGCTAATCTCGTGAGCGTAAAAGTTTCTGTTTTTTACAGCAAGATCATATAGACTTCACCCAAGTCTTCCCAAAGGTTCTACTTGGCACAAACACTAATTAAAAAATAAAATCACATATAACCAGAGGCTAGATGAATTATTTATTACTAAACAGGACCAAAAGCAAAGGCCAAAAATAAAATTGGGTTACCTCCCAACAAGTGCTATCGTTTAAAGCCCCTAGCTAGGCATGATGATTTCAATGATGCTCACATAAAAGATAAGAATTGAAACATAAAGAGAGCATCATGTAACACATGGAAAGAACATTTAAGTCTGACCCACTTCCTATGCATAGGGATTTTGTGAGCAAACAACTTATGGGAACAATAATCAACTAGTATAGAAAGGCAAAACAAGCATAACTTAAAAACTTTAAGCACATAGAGAGGAAACTTGATATTATTGCAATTCCTACAAACATATATTCCTCCCTCATAATAATTTTCAGTATCACCATGAATGAATTCAACAATCTAACCAGCACATAAAGCATTCTTTTCATGATCTACAAGCATAGAAGATTTATTACTCTCCACATAGGCAAAATTCTTCTCATTCGGAATAGTGGGAGTATCATAAGAGACTCGAATACTATAAATTGTTTCCACAATAAAAGAGTGATGTTCAGAAAAAGAGTAATAGTAATCATGACAAGTTTTATAAATATAATCATCATTACTTTTTATAGCATAAGTTTCATCACAATAATCATCAGAAATAGGAGGCATGCTATCATCATAATAAATTTGCACATCAAAGCTTGGGAGGCTAAAAATATCATCTTCATTAAACATAGCATCCCCAAGATTGGGACAAACATTAATTGCAGAAAATATATTCTCAAATATGTCATCCTCATCAAACATAGCTTCCCCAAGCTTGGGCCTTTTCATATCATAAGCATAATCACTCTCATCATTAATAATATGAATAGCACCAATGGTATTGCAATTATTATCATCACAATGAGTAATAGGAGCAACATTATTTGGGAGGGATACCTTTCTACCTTTGCTTCCCCATCTTTTCTTTTTCTTCTTCACATCATGTGTGAGTTTAATCCTCTTTTTGGAGCTCCTTATTATTGAGATTGGTTGAATAGAAGGCTCCTCCTCGTTACCTAGTTCATCATAAGAAATAATAGGAGGACATTGGGAAGTATCTTCCCTTTCATTAGTATTCTCTTCATCTTATATTTGCTTTCTTTTCTTTATGTAATTGGCAATATAAGGATTTTCAATGCAATTCACCGCACAATACATAAAAATTTCTTCTAGATCAAAATCAAGAAATCTATCAAGATTAAATTTTGGAATACCCTCAGTTATACGTTTCATTTCTTCATACCCCAAAAGAAGACTAAGCTCATTATGATGCTCAAGGGTAATCAAGTTATCACAATTTTTGGACACGATTTGATCATGAAACAAATAGCATTGGAGCTTTAAATGACCATGTTCATTGCAAAGTTCACAAGGATGGCGTTAAATATTGAATCTTTCAGCAAATCACCTAGCCTTTCTTGCAACCATTTAGTTTCTAAATACTTATGCCTCTTGCAAAATCTATCTTCCCTATTAGGTGTGTAATTGAAACCTCTATGCACTCCACAAAAATTGACATGCTTATAAGAGACATTTTCATCATGACTAGTGCAATCATCATTAGTACCATGGATATTCAAAGAGTTCATATTAACAACATTGCAATCATGCTCCTCATTCAAATATTTAGTGCCAAACATTTTATGGACTTCTTCTTCTAGCACTTGAGCACAATTTTCCTTCCCATCATTCTCACAAAAGATATTAAAAAGATGAAGCGTATGAGGCACACTTAATTCCATTTTTTTGTATTTTTGTTTTATAAACTAAACTAGTGACAAAACAAGAAGCAAAAAGGTTCGATTACAAGATCTAAAGATATACCTTCAAGAACTCACCTCCCCGTCCACGGCGCTAGAAAAGAGCTTGATGTCTACTACACAACCTTCTTCTTGTAGACGTTGTTGGGCCTCCAAATGCAGAGGTTTGTAGGATAGTACCAAATTTCCCTCAAGTGGATGATCTAAGGTTTATCAATCCGTTGGAGGCGCAGGATGAAGATGGTCTCTCTCAAAGAACCCTGCAACCAAATAACAAAGAGTCTCTTGTTTCCCCAACACACCCAATACAATGGTAAATTGTATAGGTGCACTAGTTCAGTGAAGAGATGGTGATACAAGTGCAATATGGATGGTAGATATGTGTATTTGTAATCTGAAAATATAAAAACATCAAGGTAGCAAGTGGTAAAAGTGAGCGTAAACGGTATTGCAATGCTAGGAAACAAGGCCTAAGGTTCATACTTTCACTAGTGCAAGTTCTCTCAACAATAATAACTTAACTGGATCATATAACTATCCCTCAACATGCAACAAAGAGTCACTCCAAAGTCACTAATAGCGGAGAACAAACGAAGAGATTATTGTAGGGTACGAAACCACCTCAAAGTTTTGCTTTTTGATCGATCTATTCAAGAGTCCATAGTAAAATAACATGAAGCTATTCTTTTCGTTCGATCTATCTTAGAGTTCGTACAAGAATAACACCTTAAGACACAAATCAACCAAAACCCTAATGTCACCTAGATACTCCAATGTCACCTCAAGTATCCGTGGGTATGATTATACGATATGCATCACACAATCTCAGATTCATCTATTCAACCAACACAAAGTACTTCAAAGAGTGCCACAAAGTTTCTACCGGAGAGTCAAGACGAAAACGTGTGCCAACCCCTATGCATAAGTTCACAAGGTCACGAAACACGGAAGTTGATCACCAAAATGTACATAAAGTAGATCACATGAATATCCCATTATTACCACAGATAAGCACGGCAAGACATACATCAAGTGTTCTCAAATCCTTAAAAACTCAATCCGATAAGATAACTTCAAAGGGAAAACTCAATCCATTACAAGAGAGTAGAGGGGGAAAACATCATAAGATCCAACTATAATAGCAAAGCTCGCGATACATCAAGATCATGCCAAATCAAGAACACAAGAGAGAAAGAGAGAGAGAGAGACCAAACACATAGCGACTGGCACGTACCCTCATCCCCGAGGTGAACTACTCCCTCCTCATCATGAAGAGAGCCGGGATGATGAAGATGGTCACCGGCGATGATTCCCCCCTCCGGCAGGGTGCCGGAACAGGGTCCCGATTGGTTTTTGGTGGCTACAGAGGCTTTTGGCGGCGGAACTCCCGATCTATTGTGCTCTCGGAGGTTTTTGGGGTATATGGATATATATAGGCGAAAGAAGCCAGACAGGGGGGGCACAAGGGACCCACGGGGTGGGGGGCGTGCCTCCCTGCCTCGTGGCTTCCTCGAAGCTTCCCTGGCGTCTACTCCAAGTCTCCTGGATTGCTTCCGTTCAAAAAATAACTCTCCCAAAGGTTTCATTCCGTTTGGACTCCGATATTCCTTTTCTTCGAAACACTGAAATATGCAAGAAAAAAACAATTTGGGTTGGGCCTCCGGTTAATAGGTTAGTCCCAAAAATAATATAAAAGTATATAGTAAAGCCCATAAACATCCAAAATAGATAATATGATAGCATGAATACTTCATAAATTATAGATACGTTGGGGATGTATCACGCCCCAGAGATTGATTCCGATGTTGCGGTCAGTCCTGTGGACATCGCCCCAAAGATTGATTCCCATGCCGCTGTCCGTGTTGTGGTCATTGCCGAGAGATCGATGACAAGAAATAGTTGGTCGTGCTAATCCTGCAGGGTAGTTTGCATTGCATTGTGGTAAATTACCAGAACAATGCGTGTTATCGAACCATCTTAGGGATAGTGCACTGTCTTGTGTGGGCGGTACTTGCTATTTTTGTTTGATAGTGAATCATGCGGACCCTCCCCGAGTTATGGAAACAGATGTGTCCTCACCAGCTTTTAATGTAATATATGTCATGCTTAGATGTAAGCTTGAACTGTTTATCATATCAGCAGGGCTTGTTTGATCATTCTTGGTGTTAGTAGTCTAGCTACTGTGCGAGCTATAGTACTTGCAAAACACTCACCAAAGAGAAATGTTGGGGCTGATGAGCTCGTGGTATGCTTATACTTATCCGTCGTCGATCGGCCAATAGCCCAAGCTCCTAAAATTGTAGGCTTATCGATCGATCAGACAATAGTCGACACGGATACATTCAGGCCTCATTTGGTTCATAGGGTAGGAATATCGTAGCAAAAGTACACAGACGTACAACACAAAATCATAGTAGTACAGAGACATACTCCCTCCGTTCCAAAATAGACGACCTAGGCGGGCTAGTTTGGCCTAGTCGGTTTCAGTGATATGACGTGGTACAGTGCCGTCCAGTATTCGCGTGTGGTAGAAGTATTGCGGGTATAGTAAGTTTTCTTGAAGAAGCGGGACTCGACGAAGTCATGATGGTTCCTTCATCCAACCAACTTTCAGTGGGAAAGGTTGGTCCTGCTCTACGACCGGGGAGGACCAGGATAATTTTGTTCATGTCAGGTGGACCAGGATGGTCGACGTCCCACATGTCGGCGAATGAGAGTATTCTTTTCGATATAGAGGATGAGCAATGAGTATTCATTGTTTATTTTTTATGAAAGCTATTGTCTCCACTGTTACAATGGAGGAGTGTGAAACATGGTAGCCCAGTGAACTTGGCATGTGCACCACTCCCACCTTCCTCATGTAATACTACCATAGTGTTGACTATAAGGTTACAACTTTTTCTCACTTTCTCTCTATCTATTTCCTCTCAAATGTTTTTACCTTTCTTTTTTAGACACAATTGTTTTTTATGCCTCTTTTTTTAGAATTAGTTTTTATACCTAGGAGCACATGTAGAGACGGGCTCTTACATAGCCCATTCCTTGACTTGGTCAATGCCACTCTCTCCTCCACATAAGATGGCTTATAGCCCAGTATTTTACTGGTACTACTTGCTATGAATGCAGGCAGCTGGTGTATGAGGGGGGAGCGTGCATGGGGAGGTGGGGGGGTCTCGTGGGCCAGGGCGGTCAGAAGCGGGCTTGGAAGAGGTTTGGACTCCCCCATGGCCCACCTCACATTATCACCATATATTTCTTGGAGTCCGTGTGCGGCAGGAGGACAATCTCTTCTCCCTTCCCCGTCTCTCTCTTCTCAGCCGACGCATGCCGAGCGATTAGATTTCAGCTATCGACGGTTTATTCAATTGCAGTCCCACATGTCAATGAAACTGCAAGACAACGCGTGTCCCCTCTGGTGAGCGGCGTGCGAGCCGGACTGTCGGGGGTGCGACGCGTACGAGTCATAAATGTGCCACATTTTCCTTTTGAACTTGCAAAGCGTAACATTTTCGTGCGATCGATCGATAGAAATCCAGAACAAAATGACAAGGGTGGTGCTTTCCTGCATGTTAGGCGGGCTAGTTTGAGTGATATGACATGCTACAGTGTTGTCCACTTGCTCCATTTTTATGTAAGAAAGATTTTACACTCTTACGTGGGAGGAGTGCGAAACACGGCGGATCTGATTTTGATCGAGGGATAGTTGTTCCCTGCCAAATAATGGAGCACTGTTATCGATTATACCATGATAGTTAGTGCATCTCCAGCGCTGGCCCACAAATTTACACCAGCATCTATCCGAGGACACTGATGGATGCCATCCGATGCTGCCCGCATACCTTTCGACAACTATATGAACTAACAAGACAAAATTCATGCAAACAAAGCAAATTTCAAATTAACCGGATGAAATTCATTACATTTCGAAAACTTTTCCTACAAACTGGACAAAATTCATTACATATTTTGCACCCGGCCATGAACGGTCGCCGGCGCCCGACCACCATATCCGGCCATGAACCCGAGAAAGCCGGCCATTGCCTGTGCCTCCTCCTCATCCACCTCAACAACCTCCTCCTCCAGAGCAGAAGGTTCTGAAGATTTCCGCCTCCACGTCACCGTCAAGCGGCTAATCGGCCGCTGATATTTATCCCACCAAGCTTGGCATTGACTGAGTGGAGTAGCGATGGCCTTCCTGGGAGCAGAGCGGCGGCAACCTACTGTGTACTACTCTTCGTCGCTGCCGGCTGCGCCCGTGCACGTGCGCCGGCTTTGTGGTCGTGGTGGCGGAGGGCGGCCGGGGTGAAGCCGGCGATTTCCTTCGTCTGCTCCTATGACAGTACATCGAAGAGAGCTTCGGAGCGCGCCCGGAGCGGAGCCGCCGATGTCCATTGTCTGCTCCTGCGGCAGTACGTCCAAGAGAGCTTTGGAGCGCCAGGAGGCCATGGTTGGAGTGGTGCCAACAGAATGAAGGGACTGGAGGAGAATGAGTGTGGGTCTTTGGCTATGGCTGGGAGCTGGGGCTCAAGTTAATATAGCGGGCGAATGGCAATGAGCCGCGGCAGACGGATGGACGGCTGGTGCCGGATTAGGTTCGTCGGGCGTGAATGTGGATACTGCTTTAGTGACTGAACTGCTGGTGTGTTGAGTTACTGACATGTGGGTCCAACGAGCATCTGGCCCGCATGTTAGTGACACACAAGCTGCACCTGCAGTTAAGTCCGGTGAATGCGGCATTGAAGTTTCGGAGAGACGGTGACCGTTTTTGGTCGGAAGCGTGCGCTAGCGATGGAAGGGCTTTCGGTAGGCCAGGGCGGTCAGACGCTAGCGTGGTGGTAAAATGTGTACTCATGGATGACGACCCTTTGAAGCGTATGCGGCACGTATTGACAACCAGGCATCTATGCAACCGCTCTTGTCACCAGCTAGCCTTCGACTACCACCATTAGACACCACACAACCATGCATAACTTACGAATAATGGACGAATCGATCAGACACACACTCGTGTGCAGTGGCACTATGATCGGTCGCTCACGATAGTACATAGTCCGTACCATGGTAACCTCTCTAGCTAGGTTGTTTATAGATTGTCGTTGTGATGGATGATATACATGAGCAAGGCGCTCCCGAGTATGACTGTTGGTGTTGAGCCAGGTGAATACATGCTCTGCGTTCGTGGAGGCCTCCATCAAACGTCTAAACAGTCATGTCAGGCACCGCCAGGGCGCACAGGTGACGGGCTCGCCGTTTGTGTTGCGCCATGAGCAGGATTTTGATTGAGAGGGCGACATGCATGCATTAACATGGTTTGACAGTGTGTGAGTGTCTACCCGCGTACATGCTACTTGCCTCTATGGACGGTGTGCGCTAATGTGTGCATCATGTATAATATAAAAAAATCCGTTTGTGCATTTAACACAAAGTATTTCATTTCATTTGGCTGATGAGTGTGCCTTGCAGCGACGAGTCCGTGGTTTGATTCCTCACATACGCATAATTTATGTTTTTATTTCTTTCTCCATTGATAGGTAGGCCCGCATAGATAGATAGATAAAGAACACGAGCTGATGAGGCGCATGCAGACTGTTTGACTGGTCAACCAGACAAATACAGAGCTATACGTTGAGCCAGTGACTGTATAATCACCATATCTCGTATATAATGATGAAACTGAGCTATCAAGACAAGTTCGATGACCGCCAATGCATTTTACTTGGTAATAAATGACCAGGATTAAAGGGGAATCCAAATTTCCTTCGTCTTCTATCCTTGAGCTCTTGACCAACCAATGCACTATACGGTTGTCCGGCCACTCCAGCCCAGAGCTCTCACCAAGCATCGTTCATGCCACCGCGCCGCACACTAACCGGTAAGGAAGTGATGGCATCCCGCTGTGCCGAGTTCCTCGCCGCCCACGACCGCACACAAAATGGTAGGGAAGCGATGGCATCCCGCCATGCCGAGTTCATCGCCGCTCGCGACCTCACACCTATGTGTGCGGAATTTGAAGTTACCAAGGCCGAATGGGCGGTAGAGCAAGAGGCGGACAAAGCCGCATAGAGGGAGCGGAAAAGTCAGAAAGCACTCAAGAAAAGAGAGGCCCACCGCCGCAAGAAAGAAGAGGACGCACGCGCTGCTGCTGAGAGGTCGGCGGAGATCCAAGAACGGTGGGGTGTCGCCGACAAAGCCGGAAAGGAGAACGACGGCGTCTGGCCAGCATGTGAGAACTAGTAGTACTAGTAGTTAGTGCATGTGTCTATGTCTGAGTACGAGCATGTACCAGTACTAATAGTTACTACTGTAGTTTTTAGAGAAAATTACTAGTACATTAGCCTAGACTCAATGGAAAAATTCCTATCCTATGCATCAAATGGCATCTCTTTCTCTATAGGAATTTAGAAGTATGTCATCTCACTTCCTATGATTTTCATATTCCTATAAAATTCCTATCCTATGAACGAAAGGAGGACTCTGCTGGAGTAACTACCGTACCTAGTAGTACTGTTGGTACAATAGTTTTCTTCAAGAAGTGGAATTCAACAAAATCATGATGGTTCCCTTCGTCAAAGCAACTCCATAGTGGGAAAGGTTGGGCCTGTGATTTGACAGCTCATTAGTCATTATTATTGTGGTGCAACGACCGGGGTGACTCTCCCTTGGAGTTCTGCGTGCATGGCAAGTGGACCAGGATGGTCGACGTCCCACATGTTGGCGAACGGAAGTATTCTTTCCGATATCGAGGAGCAAGGAAACCGCGTGGTATAGTATCAATGCTGATTTATATTTATTTTTTATTTCTGATGAGTGCTAGCATTTCAACTCTTACGACGAAGGAGTGCCAAACACAGCATG
Source organism: Triticum dicoccoides (assembly GCF_002162155.2). Taxonomy (NCBI): domain Eukaryota; kingdom Viridiplantae; phylum Streptophyta; class Magnoliopsida; order Poales; family Poaceae; genus Triticum; species Triticum dicoccoides. The sequence continues at coordinate 563,116,803 of NC_041381.1, read as the reverse complement.
TGCTGGATGTCTGCTACATCTTGAGATTGCATTGGTTTTCCTTGAAGAGGAAAGGGTGATGTAGCACAGTAGCATAAGTATTTCCCTCGGTTTTTGAGAACCAAGGTATCAATCCAGTAGGAGGCTCCTCACAAGTCCCACGCACCTACACAAACAAACAAAGAACTCACAACAGACGCAATAAAGGGGTTGTCAATCCCTTCACGGCCACTTGGGAAAGTGAGATCTGATAGAGGTAATATGATAAGATAAATATTTTTGGTATTTTTATAATATAGATTGGAAAAGTAAATATGCAAATAAAAGTAGATTGAAAGCTTATATGATAAAAGATAGACCCGGGGGCCATAGGTTTCACTAGTGGCTTCTCTCGAGATAGCATAAGTATTACGGTGGGTGAACAAATTACTGTCGAGCAATTGATAGAAAAGTGAATAATTATGAGATTATCTAGGCATGATCATGTATATAGGCATTATGTCTGTGACAAGTAGACCGACTCTTGCCTGCATCTACTACTATTACTCCACACATCGACCGCTATCCAACATGCATCTAGAGTATTAAGTTCATAAGAATAGAGTAACACTTTAAGAAAGATGACATGATGTAGAGGGATAAACTCATGCAATATGATATAAACCCCAACTTTTTATCCTCGATGGCAACAATACAATACGTGCCTTGCTGCCCCTGCTGCCACTGGGAAAGGACACCGCAAGATTGAACCCAAAGCTAAGCACTTCTCCCATTGCAAGAAAGATCAATCTAGTAGGCGAAACCAAACTGAAAATTCGAAGAGACTTGCAAAGATAACTTAATCATACATAAAAGAATCCAGAGGAGATTCAAATATTTCTCATAGATAAACTTTATCATAAACCCAGAATTCATCGGATCTTGACAAACACACCGCAAAAAGAGTTACATCAAATAGATCTCCAAGAAGAGGAAGGAGAACTTTGTATTGAGAATCAAAGAGAGAGAAGAAGCCATCTAGCTAATAACTATTGACCCAAAGTTCTGTGGTAAATTACTCACAACTCCTCAAAGAGGCTATGGTGTTGATGTAGAAGCCCTCCATGGTGGATTCCCCCTCCGGCGGAGCGCCAGCGACGGCTCCAAGATGGGATCTCACAGATACAGAAGGTTACGGTGGTGGAAATACCTTTTCATGGTCGCCTTTGATGGTTCCGGGGTACGTGGGTATATGTAGGAGGAAGAAGTATGTCGGTGGACGCCCGAGGGGCCCACGAGATAGGGGGCGCGCCCAGTAGGGGGGGCAGGCCCACCACCCTCGTGGCCGCCTCGGGAGCTTCTTGACTTGCACTCCAAGTCGTCTGGATCACATTCGTTCCAAAAATCACGCTCCCGAAGGTTTCATTCCGTTTGGACTCCGTTTGATATTCCTTTTCTTCGAAACACTGAAATAGGCAAAAAAACAGCAATACGGGCTGGGCCTCCGGTTAGTAGGTTAGTCCCAAAAATGATATAAAAGTGTAAAGTAAAGCCCATAAACATCCAAAACAGGTAATATAATACCATGGAACAATAAAAAATTATAGATACGTTGGAGACGTATCAAGCATCCCCAAGCTTAATTCCTACTCGTCCTCGAGTAGGTAAATGATAAAAACTGAATTTTTGTGTGGAATGCTATCTAGCATAATTCTCAATGTAATTTTCTTTATTGTGGAATGAATGTTCAGATCCAAATGATTCAAAATAAAAGTTCATATTGACATAAGAAATAGTAATACTTCAAGCATACTAATCAAAGCAATCATGTCGTCTCAAAATAACATGGCTAAAGAAAGTTCATCCCTACAAAATTATATAGTTAGGCTATGCTTCATTTTCGTCACACAAAAATGCTCCCATCTTATACACCCCCGATGAAAAGCCAAGCAATTGTTTTGTACTTAAATAATCTCAAACTTTTTCAACTTTCTCGCAATACATGAGCGTGAGCCATGGATATAGCACTATGGGTGAAATAGAATATAATGATGGGGATTGTGTGGAGAAGACAAAAAAGGAGAAAGTCTCACATTGACGAGGATAATCAACGGGCTATGGAGATGCCCATCAATTGATATCAACATGAGGAGTAGGGATTGCCATGCAACGGATGCACTAGAGCTATAAATGTGTGAAAGCTCAACAAAAGAAACTAGTGGGTGTGCACCCAACTTGCTTGCTCATGAAGACCTAGGGCATTTGAGGAAGCCCATCGTAGGAATATACAAGCCAAGTTCTATAATGAAAAATTCCCACTAGTATATGAAAGTGACAACATATGAGACTAGCTATATGAAGAACATGGTGCTACCTTGAAGCACAAGTGTGGAAAAAGAGATAGTAACATTGCCCCTTTTTTTCTTTTTTTGGGCCTTTTTTTGCCTTTCTTTTTTTTCTTTCTTTTTTTTCTTTGGCCTTTTTTTGGCCTTTCTCTTTTTTTCTTCTTTTTTTTAGGGACAATGCTCTAATAATGATGATCATCACACTTCTATATATTTACAACTCATGAATTACAACTCGAAACTAGAACAAGATGTTACTCTATATGAATGCCTCCGGCGGTGTACCGGGATGAGCAATGAATCAAGAGTGACATGTATGAGAATTTATGCCTGGTGGCTTTGCCACAAATACGATGTCAACTACATGATCATGCAAGGCAATATGACAATAGTAATGTATGTCATAATGATAAACGGAACGGTGGAAAGTTGCATGGCAATATATCATGGAATGGCTATGGAAATGCCATAAATAGGTAGGTATGGTCGCTGTTGTGAGGAAGATATAAGGAGGTTTATGTGTGATAGAGCGTATCGTATCATGGGGTTTGGATGCACCGGCGAAGTTTGCACCAACTCTCAAGGTGAGAAAGGGCAATGCATGGTACCGAAGAGGCTAGCAATGATGGAAAGATAAAAATGTGTATAATCCATGGACTCAACATTAGTCAAAAGAACTCATATACTTATTGCAAAAATCTACAACCAAGCACTACGCGCATGCTCCTAGAGGGATAGATTGGTCGGAAAAGACCATCGCTCGTCCCCGACCGCCACTCATAAGGATGCATAATCTAAGAACACCTCATGTTTCAAATTTGTTACACAACTTTAACCATATGTGCATGCTACGGGACTTGCTAACTTCAACACAATCATTCTTTAAATTCATAATCACCCAACTAGCATGAATCTAATATCACTACCTCCATATCTCAAAACAATTATCAAGTATCAAATTGATCATAGCATCCAATTCACTTCCTATGATAGTTTTTATTATACCCAACTTGGATGCCTACCATTCTAGGACCAATTTTATAACCATAGCAAATACCATGCTGTTCTAAGAGACTCTCAAAATAATATAAGTGAAGCATGAGATATCAACAATTTCTTCAAAATTAAGCCACCGCTGTGCTCTAAAAGATATAAGTGAAACACTAGAGCAAAAATTATCTAGCTCAAAAGATATAAGTGAAGCACGTAGAGTATTCTAATAAATTCCAATCAAGTGGGTTTCTCCCAAAAGGTGTGTACAGCAAGGATGATTGTGGTAAACTAAAGCAAGGACTAATATCATACAAGACGCTCCAAGCAAAACAGATATCATGTGGCGAATAAAAATATAGCTCCAAGTAAAGTTACCAATGAGCAAAGACGAAAGAGGGGATGCCTTCCCGGGGCATCCCCAAGCTTAGGTTTTTCGATGTTCTTGAATATCTTGGGTGCCATGGGCATCCCCAAGCTTAGGCGTTTGTCAATCCTTATTCCATAGTCCATCAAATCTTTACCCAAAACTTGAAAACTTCACAACACAAAACTCAACAGGAAATCTCATAAGCTCCGTTAGTGAAAGAAAGAAAAACCACCACATAAGGTACTATAATGAACTCATTCTATATTTATATTGGTGTTAAACCTGCTGTATTCCAAGTTCTCTATGGTTCGTACCCTTACATACTAGCCATAGATGCATCAAAATAAGCAAACAACACACGAAAGGCAGAATCTGTCAAAAACAGAACAGTCTGTACCATCTGTAACTTTCGAATACTTATGGAACCCCAAAAATCCTACCAAAATAGGAAGTCTTAGGCAATTTGTCTATTTATCTACTGCAAAACGAATCAACAAAAAATCACGTTTCTGTGATTTATTGAGTTTTTTCTCGTGAGCGCAAAGTTTCTGTTTTTCAGCAGAATCAAATCAACTATCACCATAGGTTATCCTATAGGTTCTACTTGGCACAAACACTGAATAAAACAAGAAAACACATCTAAACAGAAGGTAGATGCAAAAATATATTACTAAACAGGAACAAAAACAAAAAACATAAATAAAATTGGGTTGCCTCCCAACTAGCGCTATCGTTTAACGCCCCTAGCTAGGCATAAAAGCGAGGATAGATCTAAGTAGTGCCATATTTAACACTTGATTCATAAGTAGCTCGCATGATAGATTCATAAGGTAATTTAGTTTTCTTTCTTGTAAAGTGCTCCATGGCTTTCCTTAATGTAAATTGGAATCTAATATTCCGTTCCTTCATATCAATAATCGCGCCAATCGTTCTAAGGAAAGGTCTACCAAGAATAATAGGACAAGAAAGATTGCAATCTATATCAAGAACGATAAAATCTACGGGCACCAAATTTCTATTTGCAACAATGAGAACATCATTGATCCTTCCTATTGGCTTTTTAATGGTGGAATCTGCAAGGTGCAAATTTAAAGAGCAATCATCAAGATCATGGAAACCTAGAATATCACATAAAGTTTTTGGAATTGTGGAAACACTAGCACCCAAATCACATAAAGCATAACACTCATGATATTTAATTTTAATCTTTATAGTAGGTTCCCACTCATCATTTAGTTTTCTAGGTATAGAAACTTCCAAATTAAGTTTTTCATCAAAAGATTGCATCAAGGCATCAACAAAGCTTTATTTTGACTATAAGCATGAGGAGAATTCACAACGGATTGCAACAAGGAAATACAACTTTCTAAAGAACAATTATCATAATAAAATTCCTTGAAATCCAAGATAGTGGGTTCAATGCTATTTAAAGTCTTGACCTCTCCAATCCCACTTTTACCAAATTTAGCATCAAGATCTAAAAACTCTGAATTATTGGGACGCCTTTTAACTAAAGTTGACTCATCTCCAGTCCCATCATTATTAAGACTCATATTGCAAAACAAAGATCTAATAGGGGACACATCAATAACTTTAAGATCTTCATCATTATTTTCATGGAAACTAGAAGAACACGCCTTTATAAAGCAATCTTTCTTAGCATGCAATCTAGCAGTTCTTTCTTTGCACTCGTCAATGGAACTTCTCATAGATTTGAGAGACTCATTGATATCATGCTTAGGAGGAGTAGATCTAAGTTTCAAAGAATCAACATCAAGTGAGAGTCTATCAATGTTCCTAGTCAAATCATCAACTTTAAGCAATTTTTCTTCAAGCAAGGCATTAAAATTCTTTTGAGAGATCATAAATTGTTTCACGCTATTCTCAAAATCAGAGGGCAATATATTAAAATTACCATAAGAATTATTGTAGGAATTTCCATAATTATTAGAGGAATTACTAGGGAACGGTCTAGGATTAAAGTTTCCTCTATAAGCATGGCTGCCAATATTATTCCTACCAACAAAATTTACATCCATAGATTCATTGTTATTCTCAATCAAGGTAGATAAATGCATATCATTGGGATCAATAGAAGCACTCTTAGTAGCAGACAATCTCATAAGTTCATCCATCTTTCCACTCAAAACATTAGTTTCTTCTATAGCATGCTCTTCTTTACTAGTAGATTGTTCGGTGTGCCATTGAGAATAATTAGCCATGATATTATCAAGGAGTTTTGTATCTTATCCTAAGGTGATTTCCATAAACGTGCCTCCGGCGGCCGAATCTAAAAGATTTCTAGAAGCAAAATTCAATCCGGCATAAAATTTTTGTATGATCATCCATAAATTCAAACCATGAGTAGGGCAATTGCGAATCGTCAATTTCATTCTTTCCCAAGATTGGGAAACATGCTCATGATCAAGTTGTTTAAAATTCATAATATCGTTCCTAAGAGTGATGATCTTAGTGGGAGGAAAATACTTAGAGATAAAAGCATCTTTGCACTTGTTCTAAGAATCAATACTATTTTTAGGCAAAGACGAAAACCAAACTTTAGCATGATCTCTAAGTGAAAATGGAAATAACTTAAATTTAACAATATCATTATCCATATCTGGTTTCTTTTGCATCTCAAACAAATCAACAAAGTTGTTTAGATGGGTAGCGGCATCTTCACTAGGAAGGCCGGAGAATTGATCTTTCATAACAAGATTCAGCAAAGCAGCATTGATTTTCACAAGACTCAACATCATTAAGAGGAGCAATCGGAGTACTAAGGAAATCATTATTATTGGTATTGGAGAAATCACACAATTCGGTATTAGCTTGCGCCATGGCGACAAGTAATCCAACAAACAAGCAAACAGAAAAAGGCAAGCGAAAGAGAGAGAAGAAGATTGGGAAAGAGAGGGCGAATAAAACGGCAAGGGTGAAGTGGGGGAGAGGAAAACGAGAGGCAAATGGCAAATAATGTAAATGCGAGGGAGATGAGTTTGTGATGGGTACTTGGTATGTCTGGACTTGAGCAAAGACCACCCCGGCAACGGCGCCAGAAATCCTTCTTGCTATGTCTTGAGCTTGTGTTGGTTTTCCTTGAAGAGGAAAGGGTGATGCAGCATAGTAGCGTAAGTATTTCCCTTAGTTTTTGAGAACCAAGGTATCAATCTAGTAGGAGTCTCCTCAATAGTCCCATGCACCTACAAAAACAAACAAAGAACTCACAACCAACGCAATAAAGGGGTTGTCAATCCCTTCACGGCCACTTGCAAAAGTGAGATCTGATAGAGGTAATATGATAAGATAAATATTTTTGGTATCCTTATAATATAGATTGGAAAAGTAAAGATGCAAATAAAAGTAGGTTGAAAGCTTATATGATAAAAGATAGACCCGGGGGCCATAGGTTTCACTAGTGGCTTCTCTCGAGATAACATAAGTATTACGGTGGGTGAACAAATTACTGTTGAGCAATTGATAGAAAAGTGAATAATTATGAGATTATCTAGGCATGATCATGTATATAGGCATCACGTCCGTGACAAGTAGACCGACTCCTACCTGCATCTACTACTATTACTCCACACATCCACCGCTATCCAGCATGCATCTAGAGCATTAAGTTCATAAGAACCTAGTAACGCTTTAAGAAAGATGACATGATGTAGAGGGATAAACTCATGCAATATGATATAAACCCCATCTTTTTATCCTCGATGGCAACAATACAATACGTGCCTGCTGCCCCTGCTGTCACTGGGAAAGGACATCGCAAGATTGAACCCAAAGCTAAGCACTTCTCCCATTGCAAGAAAGATCAATCTAGTAGGCCAAACCAAACTGAAAATTCGAAGAGACTTGCAAAGATAACTTAATCATACATAAAAGAATTCAGATGATATTCAAATATTTCTCATAGATAAACTTGATCATAAACCCACAATTCATCGGATCTCGACAAACACACCGCAAAAAGAGTTACATCGAATAGATCTCCAAGAAGAGGAAGGAGAACTTTGTATTGAGAATCAAAGAGAGAGAAGAAGCCATCTAGCTAATAAATATGGACCCGAAGGTCTGTGGTAAACTACTCACAACTCGTCGGAGAGGCTATGGTGTTGATGTAGAAGCCCTCCGTGGTGGATTCCCCCTCCGGCGGAGCGCCGGCGACAGCTCCAACATGAGATCTCGCGGATACAGAAGGTTACGGTGGTGGAAATAGCTTTTTGTGGTCGCCTTTGATGGTTTCGGGATACGTGGGTATATATAGGAGGAAGAAGTACGTCGGTGGATGCCTGAGGGGCCCACGAGATAGGGGGCGCGCCCAGTAGGGGGGGCACGCCCTCCACCCTCGTGGCCGCCTCGGGAGCTTCTTGACTTGCACTCCAAGTCCTCTGGATCACGTTCTCTCCAAAAATCACGCTCCCGATGGTTTTTTCCGTTTGGACTCCGTTTGATATTCCTTTTCTTCGAAACACTGAAATAGGCAAAAAAATAGCAATACAGGCTGGGCCTCCGGTTAGTAGGTTAGTCCCAAAAATAATATAAGAGTGTAAAGTAAAGCCCATAAACATCCAAAACAGGTAATATAATAGCATGGAACAATCAAAAATTATAGATACATTGGAGACGTATCAATGTCCCACACGTAAGCGAAAGTAGTGGGACATGAACAGCGTGGTAGAGCGTCTCCACTTCTTCCACTTCTGGTTCGGAGACCACACGTAGTAGTACTAGTGGTATGAACGATACAAAGTGCGACCCGGAGAGAAAGACACGTCTAGTTGGAAGGTCTCGGGGCATACACGTAAACAAATATAAAAGCTAATATGTGCCTCCAAATAATATTGCAGTAGTAGAGTACTTAGGCCCATACTCCATAACATCACCGTGCATTGCACGTACAACATTTAGTGGTACGTAGTAAGAGACAAATTCCTATATACCACGCATATGTTCATACTATTTGTGCCTTTCTACTTCACGTACTACGCTACATTACTCAGGTTTGTATGTCCACTCCTGGGTATATGTTCGTCTCGTAGTTCCGGTCCCATGTGTTCTTCATAGATGGAATGATCCATATCATCATAGTTAGTGTGGCTCCCCATGATGGAAACTCATCCAAACTATGGTCAGCCTCGACGCGGAGTAGTCTCGTGCACCGGGAAGCGACGCTCTCTCGGCCGTCGCACTGCTTCAAAGCCGGCGCCAGTGAGAGGTCGCCTCCGCTCTGGCCGGGCATTAATGCGGCACTGGCGCTCCAGGGCAACGCTGACTATTTCACGTAGGAAGCATGCGTGGCAAGGGAGTATTGGTTTTGAACCGTTTCAGGTGTAATACTGGTAGTTTGCAAAACTACTCAATTATTGCACTCAGTTTCCTAAGAAATTGTGGTAAAAAACATTACTCCACAGCCCGCTTTCCTTCTCCTTCCTCTTCCACCGCCCGCGCACGTCCGCGGGAAGCGACCGGTCAACCCTTATATAGGAGTGCTAGCACAAAAAGATGCATGCATGACCACTAAAATTTCCAGATTAAAGCGTCACTCCGGCGGGAGTATGGCGTATGTCGTTACCTTCGGTCGGGCCATGGCTATCGGGTGACGGCGAGCAGAGAAGAGGCGGCGGGAGGGGAATGGATGCAGCTACTGTTTGGGTTCACCGTCCGGCTTAAATAAATGTGCACCATCACGTGTACCCACAGGTGCACAAATTGTAACATACGTGTCTGCTTAAGTGGGCATCACGTAACTGGTGTGTGTGGGAGATTCTAAGAGACAGAGTGTGTGTGTGCGACTCTACTCTTCGAACATGTACTCAACCTTTTGCATCAGGATATAAGTATAATGGTATTACACTTTAGCTAGTGATTTACGTGGCCATGTTAACGTGGTTGTGTAAAAAATGTCACTTCCTGCTCGTGATTTGCGTTATATAATTACAAGCAAGATGCTCGTGCATTTCATGGAACATCAATATGCATTTTTTTTACAAAACACCTATTGTGATTGACCCATGCAGGAGTAATCACATGTGTAAAAACTAATGATATCTCGAGAATTTTATCGGAAAACTGGTATCTCGAGAATTTCATCGAAAAAATGAAAGATGGGAGATAAGATGAGGAGAAGTGGAGCATGGTGGTGACTGGTGGTCGGACTGGGCATAGGCATTGGGATGGACGGCGCCGGCAGGCGGCAGCGGCCACCATGCTAGATTGTTCCAAAGACTTCCTTTTTTAATTGCTCAGCAATGAGGTTGTGGGAGATAAGGATGTGGAGAGAGGTGCTGGTATCTTTTGTAAAATTATCATAGTTTGCTTTCTATCCGTCAGATATAGATCGGAGGTCTATATTACAAGATGACAGGCACACCATCATCACCAACTCTGTTTTTTATAAGAGTAAAGATGATAAGTTTGCTAACTACTAAAGTAAAGTGGAATTTTAAGGTTAGATGAAGGGTGGTAGGAACAAATGCTCCGCCTAGAGCATGTTTGTGTGAGATGGAGTCTTAGTGTGTGTGGTGTGTGTGTGTGAGAGAGAGAGAGAGAGATGGAGTCTTAGTGTGTGCGGGGGGGTGGGTGCATGTGTGTGTGCGCGCGTGTGTGTGTGTGTGACGCGGGGTCCTCAGTGGCGGATGTAATTTAAGTGTGCGTGGCTTCATCATAGAGAGGTGATGTGTATGGCAGAGGCCACCAACGATGCGGTGCAAGAGAGAAAAGGCCCGTCGAGAGGGAAGAGAAGGTGCGTGTGCGCGTGAGAGGAGTCGACATCGAGAGAACGTGTTTGTTTGAGAGACACCGAGGAAGAATACTATATATCGATGGTGCATGTAGGCAGGAATTAAACGAAGGGATGGTCTTATTGGTTTCGGGGATATAGGGGAAGAGTGATAGGGGGTAGCTAGAAGGAGATTGTTAAGTGTGAGTGTGTGTTTTACCCATCGAGTCGGAAGTTATGTGCACACAAGAAGAGAATGATTCGATGTGGCGTTAGGGTTGAGGGTAATTAACTATGTATGGAGACATAGAGACCTTGAACGTGCATTTTAGAGAGGTATACATGTATTTGTGGGATGTGTGTGTGTGCGCGCACGCATGATCAAGATAAAAGAAAGAAGACATAAGTGATAAGATCAATGAAATAGGAGATTCGGATCAGTATGACAATATGCATGCATGTGAGAGTGCAAGGAAGAAGGCCCGACAATTGAGCATGTGTTTTTGTCTTTAAGAGATAGTGGCGTGGGCTGGAGCATGCATCTATGGCGAGCAGAGGGAGTGAGACACAATGATAGTGCAAAAGAGATCAACCTATAAATGCATGTATGGAGAGACATATATTGTGTGGGTGGTAGGAAGCAAGAGTGCGTGCGAGAAAGAAATGTTGACGGAGAATAGATACAGAGATGGAGATGCTAGATAGAGGGACATCCGCTAGTTTGAGTGTTGGAGATGACCGCCGGGTGGTTCAGAGGGTGAAGTTATGTGTGTGTGTGAGAAAGATAAAAGGAGGGCACTTGACTGCATGTAGAGAGAAACATATGTAGTGTGCGTGATAGGAAGCAAGAGTGAGGGCGAGAAAGAAGGTTGATGGAGAAACAGATAAATAGAAAGATAAAGATGCTAGCCAGTGTGCGTTAGAGATAGGAGTCGAGTGGATCAGAAGGATGAGTTATGTGTGTGGGTGTGAGAGAGATAGAGAGAGGGTGCATGTGAGTCACATACAAACAAATATCAGAGAGAAATGAGATCCCGAGATACGGAGTTTTGTGTCTGCAAGAGAGAAAGATATTTCACAACGAGAGTGATAGCTAGAGAAACATATGAGGGAACGCAAGATATCTCTAGGGAGAGAGAGTGTGTGTGAGCGACATACAAAAGAATGGTGGAGAGATATGAGACCCTGGGAGACACGGTTTGTGTTTGTGTGTGAGGAAGAGATATTTAAGAGGAAGAGTCGTAGCTTCTCATACCTAAGGAGCGAAAGACATCTTTGTGTGAGAGGGGGGTGTGCGAGTGGCACACAGGGGAATAGTAGAGAAAAATGAGACCTCGGGAGACAAAGTTTGTGTTTGTGTGAGAGAAAGAGATTCCACATGGAGAATCATAGTTAGAGACACATAGCAGGGAGCGAGATATACTTAGAGAGAGATAGAGTGATGAAGGTCGAGGGAGAGAGTACCGTCAGTGTGTTATGAAGATAAAAGATCATTGTCGACATAGAGGTAGCATGAGAGATACCCGAGAGACGATGAACACATATAGGTCTAGAGAGATACTCCTATATAATCATGAATGATAGCTATATGAGATGAATATCTGGATTACAGGGTATTCAAATATTTAAACTGGAGATCACGACATCGATAATATCATAACACAAATTGGTGTATCGAACATGCATATTCATTTGAATTTGGGGACACGTGTAATGTTATATAGTTTACCAATATTAGTGATCCATAGATTCTTTAATTAGAGAGAATGTTTGTTTTATATGCAATTAATGTCTAAACGGGATTACACTATATGTTGCGTGTGTGAAACACATTATACATGTTTGAGAAGTAAAAAAACTGCATAAAGTGGTTTCAAATATTTGTAAATCCAAATTAAGATGGATACAGCCTTATGAATCTGAGATCATGCCATTTGTAAACCATATTTATGTATAAAGGGTGTTGTGCTTTTGAAAGTATATATAAAAAATGATGTATATAGAATTTTATTCCAATCGAAAATGGATCCTGCCCGAATAAAAATTGAATACAAACGGGATTCGAATAGAGATGGCACGGTAAACGTGCACTCTACAAAATGTGAACGAAGCAGGGAAAGCCGTAGTAACCGTCCGAAACCAAAATCTGTGAGATGGAAATTACTGCCTATCCCTGCCACGCAAAGCCTATCAGCTTGATTTCTATAGGTTTTGATAGGGGTAGGTTTGTAATTTCACTCAAACATGACATAACCACCTCTCACCCGGATTCATACACGGTGGGTGAGGGAGTCCGGGATTAAGGGGTCCTCGGACAGCCAGACTATATACTTTGGCTGGACTGTTGGACTATGGAGATACAAGATTGAAGACTTTGTCCCGTGTCCGGATCGGACTCTCCATTGCATGGAAGGCAAGCTTGGCGATTCGGATGTGTAGATCTCCTTCTATCTAACCCTAGCCTCCTCTGGTGTCTATATAAATCGGAGGGTTTAGTCCGGAGGACAAGAACAATCATATCATAGGCTAGCTTCTAGGGTTTACCCTCTACGATCTCGTGGTAGATCAACTCTTGTAATACTCATATCATCAAGATCAATCAAGCAGGAAGTAGGGTATTACCTCCATCGAGAGGGCCCGAACCTGGGTAAACATCGTGTCCCTCGCCTCTTGTTACCATTAGCCTTAGACGCATAGTTCAGGACCCCCTACCCCAGATCTGTCGGTTTTGACACCGACATTGGTGCTTTCATTGAGAGTTCCACCGTGTCGTCGCGATAAGGCTTGATGGCTCCCTCAATCATCTTCAATGATGCGGTCCATGGGGAGGTTTTCCTTCCTGGACAGATCTTCCTATTCGTGGCTTCATACTGCGGGCCAACTCGCTTGGCCATCTGGAGCAGATCAATAGCTACGCCCGTGGCCATCAGGTCAGGTTTGGAAGCTTGAACTACACTGCCGACATCCGCGGAGACTTGATCTTCGACGGATTTGAGCCCATGTCAGGTGCACCGAACAGTCACGATGAGCATGACTTAGATCTGCCATCGGCCAGTATTCGGGGGTCACGCCTGCGGCTACTCCGGGAATCAATCCGGAGCAGATTGTGCCATCCAAGAACGGGTGCGTGGACCCCACCACAGAGGCCGCATACTCATCGGCGTCGAAGCCGAACACTGATCCCACCTCCTATGAGGCCGGTATCATTGGACCCTCAGACTCATCTCCGGCTACAAGATCCGAACTGTGTACACCCATGCCTACTGGATCTGATTGGGCACCGGTCATGGAGTTCACCTCCGCGGATATCTTTCAGCACTCACCCTTGGGTGATGTGCTAAATTCATTGAGGTCTCTCTCTTTATTAGGAGACTCTTGGCCGAACTATGTCCGGCTCGAGTGGGAACCGAACGACGAAGAAATTTGTTACCCACCCACCACCCACTTAATAGCCACTGTGGATGACCTAACCGACGTGCTCGACTTCGACTCCGAGGACATCGACGGTGTGGACGATGATGTAGGAGAAGAACATTAACTGCCTCCCATAGGGTGCTGGACAGCCACCTCATCATATGATATATATATATGGTGGACACCCCCAAAGAAAACAATGGCGATGAGGCAACAAAGGATAATCCCTTGGGGAAACAATCAAAGCACCGACGTCATCGGCGCCGCTCTAAGCCCCACCATGGCAGAAAATAGCAGTACCTGCACAGGAGATGATAGCAATCTGGATGGTGCCGAACACGAAAACAATCCCGCCCAGCCTTACTACGAGTAGGTCGAGCATGAGGATGGGCAAGCTAGCTGAGATGAACAGGCAATGGATGGAGACTTGGAGGACGACAATTATATGCCTCTCTCCGAAGATGAGGTGAGCCTCGGCGACGACAAATTTGTCGTGCCTGAGGATCCCATCGAGCAGGAGCGCTTCAAGAGCCGGCTTATAGCCACTGCAAAAAACTTGAAGAAGAAGCAACAACAGCTTCAAAGCTAATCAAGATCTGCTAACAGATAGATGGACTGAGGTCCTGGCTGCCGAGGAATACGGACTCGAGTGCCCAACCAACAGTTACCCGAAGCGCAGGTTGCTACCCCAACTAGAGGAGGAGGTGCTAGAGCCTACACTACTAGCACAGGACGAGGCGGACCGGCCACCTCGTGGCCGAGAACAACCGCCCGCACCCCGCCGCCAATCAAACAAAAATACAAAGGCCCGGGGCAACACACAGGACCTGCGAGACGTATTGGAAAACAAAGCAGGACAGTGAAGATCGATCTATGGATCGCGGGGGCACGCCACAACGCGTGATGATGACCGTCACGCCGGATACGCTAAAAGCGAGTCCGGTCGGGCCGAATACATTAGACCAGACTCATTTGAACTGCGTCGTAATGTAGCCCAGCATAGAGGTGCCGCACACCCCCTATGCTTCACTGATGAAGTAATGGATCATGAATTCCCAGAAGGGTTTAAACCCGTAAACATCGAATCATATGATGGCACAACAGACCCCGTGGTATGGATTGAAGATTTCCTTCTCCACATTCACATGGCCCGTGGCGACGATCTACATGCCATCAAGTACCTCCCCCTTAAGCTCAAAGGACCAGTTCGACATTGGATGAATAGCTTGCCGGCGAACTCCATTGGCAGTTGGAAGAACCTGGAGGACGCATTCCTTGACAACTTCTAGGGCACTTACGTGCGACCACCGGACGCTGATGACCTAAGTCACATAACCCAACAGCCCGGAGAGTCAGCCAGGAAATTCCGGACTCGGTTCCTAACTAAAAATAACCAAATCGTCGACTGTCCGGATGCCAAAGCCCTAGCACCTTCAAGCATAACATCCGTGACGAATGGCTCGCCCGACACCTCGGCCAGGAGAAGCCAAAGTCCATGGCAGCCCTCACGACACCCATGACCCGCTTTTGCGCGGGCGAGGACAGCTGGCTAGCTTGTAGCAACATCACACCAAAAAACTCCGGCAATTCAGACGCCAGAGATAGCAACGGCAAGCCATGACGCAATAGACACAAGCGTCGAAACATTGGTGACAACGCCGAAGACACGGCAGTAAATGCCGGATTCAGAGGCTCTAAATCCGGACAGTGGAAAAAGCCATTCAAAAGAAACAATCTGGGCTCGTCTAGTCTGGACCGCATACTCGATCGCTCATGTCAAATTCACGGCACCCCCGATAAACCAGCCAACCACACCAATAGAGAATGCTGGGTGTTTAAACAGGCCGGCAAGCTGAATGCCGAACACAATGAAAAGGGGCTGCATAGCGATGACGACGAGGAGCCCCGGCCGCCGAACACAGGAGGACAGAAGAAATTCCCTCCCCAGGTGAAAACAGTGAATATGATATACGCAACCCATATTCCCAAGCGGGAACGGAAGCATGCACTATGGGACGTCTATGCGATGGAGCCAGTCGCCCCAAAGTTCAACCCATGGTCTTCTTGCCCCATCACTTTTGATTACAGGGACCATCCTACCAGTATCCGTCATGGCGGTTCTGCCGCATTGGTCCTTGACCCAATCATTGATGGATTCCACCTCACATGAGTCCTTATGGACGGTGGCAGCAGCTTGAACCTGCTTTATCAGGATAAAGTGCGCAAAATGGGCATCGATCCCTCCAGGATCAAACCCACCAAAACCACCTTTAAAGGTGTGATACCAGGTGTAGAGGCCTATTGTACGGGCTCAATCACACTGGAAGTGGTCTTCAGATCTCCGGACAATTTTCAAAGCGAAGAGTGAATCTTCGACATCGTCCCCTTCCGCAGTGGCTATCATGCACTGCTCGGACGAACCGCATTCGCCAGATTCAATGCGGTAACGCATTATGCATACCTCAAGCTCAAAATTCCAGGACCTTGCGAGGTTATAATAGTTAATGGAAACACAAAGAACTCGCTCCGTATGGAGGAGCACACTGCGGCCCTCACGGCAGAAGTACAAAACAGCCTTCTTAGGCAAACAGCCAATTCGGCGCTGAAGAACCGGGACACCGTCAAGCGAGTCCAGAGTACCCCGCAACAGGATCATCCGGCACGTCCAGAGCTCGACTAGCAATTCGGCCTCCGTCCTAGTCCCAGTCAAGCGGCAAAATTCGTGCCGCGTGTACATAATTACGCACTTAAAATACCATGGGCATAGGCAGAGGCACAGTTATGATGCGGTCCACAGTGCGGCTCAACCGCCATGGGACCCGTATACCTTCATCATCTTCTTTCCTTTCAGGACCCTACTTTCGGGAAGCCTTTTCAGATAGCCTGATTATCTGACTCATCATAGGAAGGAACAACCAAGGAGGCAAGAGGCTTTGACGTACAAGGGAATACCCAGGTGGTCTCAGATAACGATCATTATACCTGTTTTACATACCCACACGCAGCCTGCCCTTGGTTAGGACATGTCAAATAGTCCTATTCTTGCTTATCGCATTACTTGTATATATACGCTTTGACGTATTATTTAAATAACAATGGAAAAAACATACAGCGTCAGCTTGTTATTACATTTTCTCTATCTTTTTCCTTGACTGTCTACATACTATAAATAGCACATGTACACTTTGGTACGTTCAATTCGCCAGGGGCTTCAATGTACCCCATAACACGAAAAGAAAAGTCCGAACACTTTCGAAAGTGCGGCACCCCGAACTTATAGCATTATATGCATCAACTCCGAATCATGTCTTGGGTCAATAGTAGCGTTTGCCCGGCTCCCATGTTTTGGTGCCTTACGTTCCGTTACATCGGCTAAGGTAGCACAGGGAGAACTACTGCAATTGTGTCCCGGTTCTTCCGGATGAGCTACTCAGTAGAGAAAGCCAAAAACTAACTGTCATGATGCGGCGAGAGCTGGTCGCTGTTCGAGAGGTCTCAAATCCTTAAAGATTTTTTCTGCTTCGGGCGAGGAATCGGCCTTGTCCAATTTAGGCGTGTATAGCGCCCCAAGTTCGGCCTTCCGAATACTACGGGCTTCGCCAAAATTTAAAATTGTACATTTCTATGGCTAAGTGAGAGTGATAAAGCCGTATAGTCCGATTGCCTTGTTTGCCGTGCTAAACACCTCCTTAAAGGACCAAAAATTTGGATAAAGAGTGTTTAGGTTTATCTCGAACACCCCAGTACTAGTTACATGGGTGC
Source organism: Triticum dicoccoides (assembly GCF_002162155.2). Lineage (NCBI taxonomy): Eukaryota > Viridiplantae > Streptophyta > Magnoliopsida > Poales > Poaceae > Triticum > Triticum dicoccoides. The sequence continues at coordinate 563,099,237 of NC_041381.1, read as the reverse complement.
AGAAGCCGATGACTGGCCAACTTTCAGATTTTTATAAACGGCCGCACAGAAGGTAATATTTTAAATCAACAAGCATTATATAGCGCACATGAACTCCTTTTCATATTATAGGATGACATGAGTACATTCATTCAAATATTGCATCCTTGGCACATTCCTCCGCTACAAGGCGGGTGCCTTTCATAACACCGTCAAAGTACTTCTCGGGGCAGTGGTGCGCCTTGCCCTCCAGCGGTCCCTCCGTCACCAGCTTCTCGGCATCCATCTTCGCCCAGTGCACTTTTGCGTGGGCGAAGGCCCGGCAGGCACCCTCAATGCAGACGGACCGCTTAACAACTTCCAGCCGTGGACAGGCATTTACCATCCTCTTTACAAGGCCGAAGTAGCTGCTAGGCAGGGGCTCGCTAGGACACAGCCGAACTATGAAGTCCTTCATGGCCAGTTCGGCCGCCTTGTGCAGTTCGACCAGTTGCTTCAGCTGGTCACTCAAGGGCATCAGATGTTCGGTCCTATATACTGGGACAAGAACAGCTTCTCTGTCGAGCTCTCCACCTCAACATGGTAGAACTTCGTGGCATCCGATATGATGTGCGGCAGATCTGCGAACACTCCTGGAGAGCTCCGAATTCAGGTAAGTAAAAGCAAAGTCTCTTTCACATGCTTGCTTTGCATAATGAATGCCTTACCCGCCGCTATCTTCCTAGCCGCCTGGATCTCCTGGAGGGCCTTTTGGGCTTCGGCCTTGGCGTCTTGCATTGTCACACCCTAGCTAGTTATGCATTAGAGTGTTGCATCATGTTTACTCATTCATCAGAAACTTGAAATGGGGATGACAGAACCCCCAGTCCCCCTCTGAAACCAACTAGGGTTTACTAAAATAATTTTTCAATGAACCTGAAATGCCCTTCTAAAATGCCCATCATTTTTGCCTTGGTTCAGAACCTCTGCCAAAAGTGGTGCACATTTTCCTAGGCCATCCTAGGGTTTTGGATTAAATCATAACTATTTGAATTTGGGCATTTAAAATTATATAAAGTATTTAAATGCTCAAATATCTCCAAACTAAAATGTTTCATGTTGGAAATAATCCAACTATGGACCAGGAGTAGTTTGGTGATTTTTGGAGTTGCCTAGGTATTTTATTTAATTCAACAAAGTTGCAGTTATATTAAATAAAAACAGAAAACAGAAAAGAAAGGGGAAGACTTACCTGTGCGGCCCAGCCCAGCCGGCCCAGCACTGTGCTGGCCCGTGCCAGCCAGCTGCTTCCCCTCGCCAGAGCAGGCAGGGAGGTGAGCATGGTGCGCCCGAGCTCGCCACGCACCACCCAGCCTCTCTGCATCGCCCTGGTCGCCGTTGCGCCGCGTGGATCGTCTTCTGGTCGTCGCCCCGACCTCGCCGACACCCCATTCACTCTCCCCCGGCTCTCCCTCACTCTCTCTCTCTCACGGCCGAAGCTCACCGTCGCCGCCGTTCGCCTTAGCCACCGTCTCCGACCACCCCTCGCTTCCCCGACCAGCTCAGAAGCTCCGCCTCGACTCCTTCTTCCTCCCCACCGCTCCATGGGTCCCCGGAAGCCCTGCATCGCCGCCACGTCGCCATTCCCCTCTTCGGACTCCGACCACCGTCGCCGTCAAATTCGTCGTCTCCGACGCGTCCCCGAGCCCGCTTCGACGCCCACTGCAACCGCGGTGAGCTACGCCACCGTTTCCCCCTTCTCCCCTGCTCTCTCCCGACCCCTAGGCCCTAGCCCCACCGCGGCCGAAAGCTTCACGCCGCCGGCGATGTCGCCGTCGTGGCCACGATCGCCGTAGCGCCCAACCGAGCACGCCATCGTGCTCCACATCTCACTAGGAGCACGTAGCACGCTCCAACACCCCCCCTAACACCCTGCAACACCATTCCCGTGCACGACCGAACCCCGGCCGCCGCAGCCGAGCTCGCCGCCGTCGACTCCGGCCACCCCGACCCCAACGGACTCCGCCAAGAGCCGCGGGTCATCCTCAGCTTCACTCCGGTGGCCTCCGCGGTTCATTTGGTGGCCGAAACGACCAAAACCACTATCGCCGCCGCACTGATGCTCGCCGCCGGCCAGAACTCCGGCGAGCTGACATGGCCTAGTTAATTAGCCACTAAACCACCACCTACTGACGCTGACAAGTGGGCCCCAGGGCTTAGTCAAAGCTAACCAGCCCGGGTCAACACGGGATTAACCCCTGTGTCACTGACGTGTGGACCCCACACGTCAGGTTTGACCCGAGCCAGCCCTGTTGACCTGCTGATGTCACTGTGACGTCAGGATGACGCAGTAAATGATATTTCTGGATTTAAATTAAATCAGGAAATTCCAGAATATTAATTAAACTTCAAAAATTCATAACTTTTATTCTGTAACTCCAAATTGGACAAATTATATATGAAAAATGATCAGAAAAATCCAATCTATCCATCTGTACTATTTTCATGCATGATCCAACAAGTTAAATGGATGTTTTAATCAGAACAAGGAAAAGCACTTTAAAAGGCCATATTTGAAATTGAAATTTGAATCTTTGATTCAAATTTGTTCAAACCCTTCTGGCTTTAGTTGCATTAGCCCAACACACTCATATTGCCATGTTTCATGCATGCATCATATTGTTGCACATTGTTTGGTGATGCCTGTGTATCGTTATCCTTTACGACAGGATCTGTCCCCGAGGAGTACCGTGACTACCCTAACGAAGAACCGTATCCGTGCATCGAACGATCAGGCAAGCAACCAACCATTTGATCATATCGATACAATCCCATGTTCTCGCTCCTGCTCTCTTTTACTGCATTAAGACAACGCGATTCAAACTGCTGTGTGCTACGGTAGTTGAACCCATTTCCTCTGCATGACCTGTCATTGCCACAGTAACTAGATGAAACCCACTAGCATGTGTAGGAGTTGTTTGAGCCATATGTATGTGTTGTTCCTACCTTACTATGCCTGCTATGCTTAGAGTCGTGTCAGGTCTGGTTCATCTGGGTGATGGGCTAGAGTGAAATGATTATGTCGGTAATGAGAGTGGTGTGGTGAACACGATTTGGTAAAGGTATCGATGAGAGGCCATGTAGGAGTACATGGTGGGTTGTTTCATTGAAGCCGACCTTAAGCACTGAGATCTGTATGTGTGATTTAAGAATCAGCTACTACCATGCATTGGGCCCGAAACCAATGGACCCTCTCGACTTCTTATTCACCCTAGTTCTCCGTCCAGGCGTTGCAAGTAGTTTCTGGTGTTTGTAGCCTACTGGAGGCCGTGGACAGCGCTGACCGTAGGGGTGGGCTGTGATGCGGTAGGTACGTGGCCGGGTGTACCGAATACCCGTTAGGTATCTCGGGAACCCTGTTCACATCGTTCGGGGCCGTATGGGAAACCTCGGCCGGACTCCCTGCGGATGGAACCTGAATAGGCGATAAACCTGGACTGGAGGCTTAGGTGATTAGGTAGGTCGTGGCCGACACCCACGTTGGGCTTCCGCTTGAAGGTTGCCGAGTACATGTCGTGTAAACGACGGTAAGTGGTGAGAGCGTGTATGAAGAAGTACCCCCTGCAGGGTTAACATGATCTATTCGAATAGCCGCGTCCGCGGTAAAGGACTACTTGGTTGCCTATACAGTTCATAGACAAGTAAATGGAAACTGTTAAAAACCTCAAGATAAGTGTGAGTGCCGAGGATGGCTCTTCCGTGGGAAGACGGAGATGGATCCTCGGTAGTGTATTGAATTGGTGAGTAGTGGACTCGTGTGCGCAAAACCATTTCAAGTTGGAGTATCGTAGGTTAGCCTAGCCAAGAGTCAAAGCTGGCTTGCTGCAATAACTCCACCAACCCTTCTTGATACTATGCATGTATGTAGGATCTGATGTAAGTCTTGCTGAGTACCTTTGTACTCATGTTGCTATAATCTACATTTTTACAGAAGACGCTGCAACCCCTTCTGATGGGTTCTATGTAGACGTTGACATCAACGAGTAGGCTAAAGACCCAGGTGGTGACCCTGAGCTTGTGAAGGACCACATAGTATAGCCAGAGGCTTCCCAAGCCTCTTTTATTTTACTAGTTGTCTGTACTCAGACAAGTTACTTCCGCTGCTGGCTTGTATGATTGTATGACTTGTATGTTGGGTCGTGAGACCCGTACCTTTGTGTGTATGTTATGTATGGCTCACTGAGCCTTAAATAAAGTACTTGTGTCATAGAGTCATGTTGTGATGCTTCGTTGTATTTGCACATATCGAGCATATTGTGTGTATGATTGAAATGCTTGGTATGTGTGGGATCTGACTATCTAGTTGTTTATCTTTAGTAGCCTCTCTTACCGGGAAATGTCTCCTAGTGTTACCGCTGAGTAAATGGTAGCTTGCTACTGCTCTGGAACACTTAGGCTGGCCGGCATGTGTCCTTCTTCGTTCCTGTGTCTGTCCCTTCGGGGAAATGTCACACTTTGAGTACCGGAGTCCTGTTAGCCCGCTACAGCCCGGTTTACCGGAGTCCTGCTAGCCCAGTGCTACAGCCCGGACCCACTTGCTGATGACCGACACGTTCGAAGCTGGGTCATGGATGCCTGTCCCTGTAAGTCTATGCCACTTTGGGTTTACGACTAGTCATGTCAGCCCGGGCTCTTTATCATATGGATGCTAGCGACACTTTCATATACGCGAGCCAAAAGGCGCAAACGGTCCCGGGAAAAGGTAAGACGACACCCGTGGGGATACCGTGCGTGAGGCCGCAAAGTGATATGAGGTGTTACCAGCTAGATCGATGTGACATCGAGTCGGGGTCCTGACAGCATTGGCATCAGAGCAGGACTGCCTGTAGGTTCTCCAAGCCAAACTGGTCGATGTTGAGTCTAGAAATTCTTTAGTTATATGTAGGGGAATTGTTTGTGGGTTGGAACGTAAGGCTCTTTTTACTCCTTATACCTTATGACTTTCTGATCTGAGTCAGTCCATTCTTCCACCGGGGGTTAAGGAATTAGGATCTACTCTCTCTATCAGGATCACGTGTTACTAATCAGTAGTACCTTATAAGTTTGATGGTTACAAGCCTAGTTCAGTTCTACCACCACATTATGTTGTTAGAATGGTCCCAGAACTTTGATATGATGATGTTGGGTGTGTACGAAATCCTTTGTCAAATGTCTCAATATCCTTTTTGAGCATTTACAGCTGTTATGCTGCCGAAAATTTGCTAGAAATTCTAATGCCTTGCATTATGATTATGCTTTCAGATGGCCACTCGCGACCTCAATCAAGTGGTTCGCCTAACTCGATGCCTAGATGTACCCGGCCATACTGCTAAGTTGGTCAGGGTAATGACTGAGGCTGGATACCGCTGGTATCCTGAGTACACGGTCGAAGAGCAATTCCGAGATTTTAATCAAAGCCAGTATCTCTGCACTGTCAGGATATTTCCATCTTATCCTGGATCCACTGAGCCTCTTCACTGCTCCTATGGACTCGGGGTTACTATCGAGATGGCTGTGCAGGATGCCGCCTACTCTATGATGACCATTATGCGAGTCAGATCTGGTTTATTTCGGGACTCTGACTTCCGGTATATGCCAGGATCACTTCCGGGAGCACAAGGATATCTCCAAGCTATTTATGCTGACTCCACTCAGGAGGATTCATGGACTCGCACCACTGCTGAGATGCTCGAGGATAAGGACCGTGAAAATCGGGCCTTAAGGTTAGAGCTCTTCAATACCCGTGCCGATCACTGGGCCACTTTGACTCGGTTCGCACCGGCGGTGCAAGCTGGATATTCGGATATGCGCGATCTCTATCCTGTGAGATCTGCTCTGCCGGACGTGATGGTTTGGCGTGATGTAGGAGGCATCACCCCACCTCGCGGTCCCCGCAGGCCACCGTTTGTTGGTCCAAGGCCTCATCCTAGCCCCTATGGTCCACAAGCTCCGCGAGATCGTCTGTTTCCGGATGAACATGTTGAGCTTCCAGGCTATGGAGGTGACTTTTATGAGGACTACTACGGATCGGTCTGAGTTAGGGGTAGCATCACTAGTTCGCACTAGCTGTGTCATCTATCGTTCTGCGTGACTCGTGGGATATGTCCTAGTTTGTACTCTTTCCGGAGGTGTAGAAAATAATGTATAGGAGCTTGGAATGCCTCTGACGAGATGTAATCCTTTTCTCACCATAATAGTACTTTGTTTGGTCTTGTACTAAACCTCGTATGGTGTGCATGACGATGGAATAAAGAAGCAGTTTCTGTATCTACCATGTCATACGGATGATCATCTTGCATTTCGAGTTATTCCTTACCTTATGTATCCTATGTCGGAATTTTACCATCCTGACTAAATCATTGTCTTGTCTACCTAGGATGGTCAACACGCGCGCTAATCCTGCTTCCCAAGAGCAGGCCGAAGGCAGTGAAGCCAGGAATGAAAATCTGCCTCATCCTCCTTCACTAGCCGAGGTGATGATGGAAGCTGAGAGAAACAAGCGGGAGACAAACTGTTTGTTGGAGCGTATAGAACAGAATACAGCACACCATCAGAGGGCTAACGTGGTGTCACTCAGTGATTTTATCAAATTGCATCCACCCACGTTCCACCACTCCGTCGAGCCTCTCGACGCTGATGACTGGCTTCGCAGTATCTCTCACAAGCTGCGTTCCGCGTTGGTAGCGGAGGATGACAAGGTCACCTTCGCCGCATATCATCTTGAAGGCCCCGCCAGTCTATGGTGGGAGAATTATGGAGCCATGCGCCCAGCGGGCCATGTCACCACTTGGGCTGAGTTCAATGAGGCTTTCCGTGAACATCACATTCCGGAGGGTCTCATGGACCGTAAACGTGAAGAATTTTGCAGTTTCACCCAAGGCCGACTTTCTGTGGATGCCTATAGCAGAGAGTTTGGTAATCTCGCACGATATGCAACTGAGGAAGTTTCTACTGACGCCAAGAAGCAAGCAAGGTTCCGAAAGGGCCTTAGCCCTGAGCTTCGCCGCGACCTCCGTCTGCATGAGTGCACATCTTTTTCGAAACTTGTCAACAAAGCCATCAGTGCTGAAACTGGTCAGACTGATTATGATGCAACACGCAAGCATGGACGTGATATGGGTTCCTCATCCGGTGCTGGTCCTCAGAAACGCCGCGTGTGGGTACCCAATACCGCCCTGCCACCCAGGTTCACACCGAGGCCATCTTTCCAGGCGCCTCGCCCTGTTCAACAGTCTGCACCGGCCAAGCCCTATGGGGGTCCATCCAATAATGCTCCTCCACGTACCAGTTCCGTGACTTGTTTCAAGTGTGGGGAATCTGGTCATTATATGCGCAAGTGTCCCCAGACCAACCCCAATCAATCTGCTAAAGCTGTTGGCCGTGGCAAGCCGACAGGGAAGGTGTTCCATGCCAAACCGGTCACCGCTTCACGTGGCCATGTCAACTGTATCTCTGCCGAAGAAGCTCAAGAGGACCCCAACGTCGTTCTCGGTACGCTTCTTGTTAATTGCCACCCGGCATCCGTTCTTTTCGATACAGGAGCCTCTCATTCTTTTATATCTGAAAGTTATGCCCGTTTGCATAACGTTGCATTCTGTGACTTGCCATCCACTATGGAAATCTCTACCCCTGGGTCTAGATGGCAGACCTCTAGGGTAAGTTATGGAAATGAGATCCAAGTCGACAGACTTGTTTTCCTTGCATCCTTGATAGCCCTTAAATCTTCGGATATTAATATCATTTTGGGTATGGACTGGATGTCAGCTCATCAAGCCAAAATTGATTGCTTCTCTAGGACTGTTCAACTCACCCATCCTTCGGGGAAGATAGTCAATGTCTTGACCCGAATAGCCAAGCGACAATTATATTCTCTTAATGCCAGCCCTTTGCCAGATCTTGAGGACGTTCCGGTAGTCCGTGACTTCCCGGATGTCTTTCCAGAGGAATTGCCAGGTGTTCCACCTGACAGGGATGTTGAGTTCGTAATAGATCTCATTCCAGGAACCGTTCCGATTGCTAGAAGACCCTATAAGATGGCACCCCTAGAACTAGCCGAGCTTAAGAAACAACTCGATGAATCCTTGAAAAGGGGTTTCATCCGCCCTAGTTCATCTCCGTGGGCTTGCCCCGTCCTATTCGTTAAGAAAAAGGATGGTACGGACCGGATGGTTGTAGATTACCGACCTGTCAATTTGGTCACAATCAAGAACAAATATCCACTTCCCAGGATCAACGACCTGTATAATCAGCTCGCTGGATCCTCAGTCTTCTCCAAGATGGATTTGAGGTTGGGCTACCATCAAATCAAAATCAGAAACGGGGACATTCCTAAAACGGCCTTTGTTACTCGCTATGGCCAATACGAGTACACCGTTATGTCCTTCGGATTAACCAACGCTCCAGCCACCTTTTCTCGGTTAATGATCTCAATCTTCATGGAGTATTTGGATAAATTCGTCGTGGTTTATCTCGATGATATACTCATCTACTCCAAGAACGAGGAAGAACATGCCGAACATCTAAGGCTAGTGTTGAAGAAACTTCGAGAGCATCGCCTTTATGCCAAATTCTCTAAATGTGAATTCTGGTTGTCAGAAGTGACCTATCTGGGTCATGTAATATCTGGTAAAGGTATTGCTGTTAACCCTGAGCGAGTTCAAGCCGTCCTTGATTGGACTCCGCCCGAATCAGTCAAGCAAGTTCGGAGTTTTCTAGGCTTAGCGAGCTATTGCCGTCGCTTTGTCGAGAACTTCTCCAAGGTTGCTAAACCTCTAACTGAACTCCTCAAGAAAGATAAGAAGTTCGAATGGACTCCACAATGTGAGCACAGCTTTCAGGAACTGAAAAGACGCCTGACCTCTGCTCCCGTACTGGTACCGCCAGACTTCTCCAAGGACTTTGTTATCTACTGCGACGCCTCGCGACAAGGACTAGGTTGCATTCTCATGCAAGATCGACACGTAATTGCTTACGCTTCACGGCAATTGCACCCACATGAGGAGAATTATCCCACTCATGACCTAGAGCTTGCAGCCGTAGTCTATGCACTTAAGACCTGGCGACATTATCTCCTCGGTAATCGTTGCAAAATATTCACTGATCACCAAAGTCTGAAGTATATTTTCACCCAACCGGATTTGAATCTCAGGCAGAGACGTTGGGTTGAATTGATCACAGACTTCGACTTAGGGATAACCTATACCCCAGGGAAAGCCAACGTCATGGCTGATGCGCTAAGTCGTAAATCTTATTGTAACAACCTGATGTTACAACAAAGTCAACCGCTTCTCCATGAGGAATTTCGGAAGCTTAACCTTCACATTGTACCTCAAGGTTTTCTCTCCACCTTGGTGGCAAAACCTACCCTTACGGATCAAATTATCAACGCACAGAAGGTAGATCCGGGAATCTCCCGCATCAAGAGAAACATTCAGAAAGGAATTGCGAATTGTTTCTCCGTTAATGATCAAGGAGTCGTATACTTCGGGAATCGACTAGTAGTTCCCAAAGTGCGCAACCTAAGGCGATTAATCCTTAAGGAAGCTCATGGATCTCCTCTCACCATTCACCCCGGTAGCACAAAAATGTATCAGGACCTATGCCAGAGGTTCTGGTGGACTAGGATGAAGAGAGAAATCGCTCAGTATATTGCTAATTGCGACGTCTGTCGTCGTGTAAAAGCAGAGCATCAACGGCCTGCTGGCACCCTTCAACCATTAGCTATTCCTGAATGGAAATGGGATAAAATTGGTATGGATTTCATTACCGGTTTTCCCAGAACCAAAAGAGGGAATAATGCTATTTTCGTTGTGGTCGATCGTCTTTCCAAAGTAGCTCATTTCTTACCTGTTCGTGAGAGTATAACCGCTAGTCAGCTGGCAGACTTATACATCTCCCGAATAGTGTCTCTTCATGGTGTCCCTTTGGAAATCAATTCAGATCGAGGAAGTCTTTTCACCTCTCGATTTTGGAAAAGTTTCCAAAATGCTATGGGAACCCGTCTCTCCTTTAGCACCGCTTTCCACCCTCAGTCAAGTGGTCAAGTGGAACGCGTCAATCAGATTCTAGAAGACATGCTTCGAGCCTCTGTTATCTCGTTCGGAATGGACTGGGAGAAGTGCCTTCCATTTGCCGAATTCGCTTACAACAACAGCTATCAATCCAGCTTGGGTAAAGCCCCTTTTGAAGTCCTCTATGGACGGCGATGTCGAACACCCCTTAACTGGTCAGAGACCGTGGAAAGACAATTCTTTGGCCCGGATATGATTCAGGAAGCAGAAGAACAAGTTCGTATCGTTCGTGAAAAGTTGAAAACAGCCCAATCTCGTCAAAAGAGCCAATATGACCGAAAACATAAGGCTATGACTTTCGAGGTTGACGAGAAGGCTTATCTTCGGGTCACCCCTCTGAAGGGAACCCATCGTTTCGGTATCAAAGGCAAATTGGCTCCTCGTTACATTGGACCTTTTCGCATTCTTGCCAAACGAGGAGAAGTTGCCTACCAATTGGAACTACCTCCGCACCTCTCCAGAGTTCACGATGTCTTCCACATTTCTCAACTCAGGCGTTGCTTCTCGGATCCTATCCGTGAAGTGGACCACGAAACGCTTGATCTTCAAGATAATCTTACCTATCGAGAGTACCCCATTCGTATCCTCGATCAAGCCGAACGTACCACGTGACGTCATAATATCAAGTTTCTCAAGGTTCAATGGTCGCACCATTCTGAAGATGAAGCAACCTGGGAAAGGGAGGATCGTCTTCGACTTGAATATCCCGCCTTCTTCCCGGAGGAACCCAAATCTCGGGACGAGATTCTTTTGAGTGGGGGTGAGTTGTCACACCCTAGCTAGTTATGCATTAGAGTGTTGCATCATGTTTACTCATTCATCAGAAACTTGAAATGGGGATGACAGAACCCCCAGTCCCCTCTGAAACCAACTAGGGTTTACTAAAATAATTTTTCAATGAACCTGAAATGCCCTTCTAAAATGCCCATCATTTTTGCCTTGGTTCAGAACCTCTGCCAAAAGTGGTGCACATTTTCCTAGGCCATCCTAGGGTTTTGGATTAAATCATAACTATTTGAATTTGGGCATTTAAAATTATATAAAATATTTAAATGCTCAAATATCTCCAAACTAAAATGTTTCATGTTGGAAATAATCCAACTATGGACCAGGAGTAGTTTGGTGATTTTTGGAGTTGCCTAGGTATTTTATTTAATTCAACAAAGTTGCAGTTATATTAAATAAAAACAGAAAACAGAAAAGAAAGGGGAAGACTTACCTGTGCGGCCCAGCCCAGCCGGCCCAGCACTGTGCTGGCCCGTGCCAGCCAGCTGCTTCCCCTCGCCAGAGCAGGCAGGGAGGTGAGCATGGCGCGCCCGAGCTCGCCACGCACCACCCAGCCTCTCTGCTTCGCCCTGGTCGCCGTTGCGCCGCGTGGATCGTCTTCTGGTCGTCGCCCCGACCTCGCCGACACCCCATTCACTCTCCCCCGGCTCTCCCTCACTCTCTCTCTCTCACGGCCGAAGCTCACCGTCGCCGCCGTTCGCCTTAGCCACCGTCTCCGACCACCCCTCGCTTCCCCGACCAGCTCAGAAGCTCCGCCTCGACTCCTTCTTCCTCCCCACCGCTCCACGGGTCCCCGGAAGCCCTGCATCGCCGCCACGTCGCCGTTCCCCTCTTCGGACTCCGACCACCGTCGCCGTCAAATTCGTCGTCTCCGACGCGTCCCCGAGCCCGCTTCGACGCCCACTGCAACCGCGGTGAGCTACGCCACCGTTTCCCCCTTCTCCCCTGCTCTCTCCCGACCCCTAGGCCCTAGCCCCACCGCGGCCGAAAGCTTCACGCCGCCGGCGATGTCGCCGTCGTGGCCACGATCGCCGTAGCGCCCAACCGAGCACGCCATCGTGCTCCACATCTCACTAGGAGCACGTAGCACGCTCCAACACCCCCCCTAACACCCTGCAACACCGTTCCCGTGCACGACCGAACCCCTGCCGCCGCAGCCGAGCTCGCCGCCGTCGACTCCGGCCACCCCGACCCCAACGGACTCCGCCAAGAGCCGCGGGTCGTCCTCAGCTTCACTCCGGTGGCCTCCGCGGTTCATTTGGTGGCCGAAACGACCAAAACCACTATCGCCGCCGCACTGATGGTCGCCGCCGGCCAGAACTCCGGCGAGCTGACATGGCCTAGTTAATTAGCCACTAAACCACCACCTACTGAAGCTGACAAGTGGGCCCCAGGGCTTAGTCAAAGCTAACCAGCCCGGGTCAACACGGGATTAGCCCCTGTGTCACTGACGTGTGGACCCCACACGTCAGGTTTGACCCGAGCCAGCCCTGTTGACCTGCTGATGTCACTGTGACGTCAGGCTGACGCAGTAAATGATATTTCTGGATTTAAATTAAATCAGGAAATTCCAGAATATTAATTAAACTTCAAAAATTCATAACTTTTATTCTGTAACTCCAAATTGGACAAATTATATATGAAAAATGATCAGAAAAATCCAATCTATCCATCTATACTATTTTCATGCATGATCCAACAAGTTAAATGGATGTTTTAATCAGAACAAGGAAAAGCACTTTAAAAGGCCATATTTGAAATTGAAATTTGAATCTTTGATTCAAATTTGTTCAAACCCTTCTGGCTTTAGTTGCATTAGCCCAACACACTCATATTGCCATGTTTCATGCATGCATCATATTGTTGCACATTGTTTGGTGATGCCTGTGTATCGTTATCCTTTACGACAGGATCTGTCCCCGAGGAGTACCGTGACTACCCTAACGAAGAACCGTATCCGTGCATCGAACCATCAGGCAAGCAACCAACCATTTGATCATATCGATACAATCCCATGTTCTCGCTCCTGCTCTCTTTTACTGCATTAAGACAACGCGATTCAAACTGTTGTGTGCTACGGTAGTTGAACCCATTTCCTCTGCATGACCTGTCATTGCCACAGTAACTAGATGAAACCCACTAGCATGTGTAGGAGTTGATTGAGCCATATGTATGTGTTGTTCCTACCTTGCTATGCCTCCTATGCTTAGAGTCGTGTCAGGTCTGGTTCATCTGGGTGATGGGCTAGAGTGAAATGATTATGTCGGTAATGAGAGTGGTGTGGTGAACACGATTTGGTAAAGGTATCGATGAGAGGCCATGTAGGAGTACATGGTGGGTTGTTTCATTGAAGCCGACCTTAAGCACTGAGATCTGTATGTGTGATTTAAGAATCAGCTACTACCATGCATTGGGCCCGAAACCAATGGACCCTCTCGACTTCTTGTTCACCCTAGTTCTCCGTCCAGGAGTTGCAAGTAGTTTCTGGTGTTTGTAGCCTACTGGAGGCCGTGGACAGCGCTGACCGTAGGGGTGGGCTGTGATGCGGTAGGTACGTGGCCGGGTGTACCGAATACCCGTTAGGTATCTCGGGAACCCTGTTCACATCGTTCGGGGCCGTATGGGAAACCTCGGCCGGACTCCCTGCGGATGGAACCTGAATAGGCGATAAACCTGGACTGGAGGCTTAGGTGATTAGGTAGGTCGTGGCCGACACCCACGTTGGGCTTCCGCTTGAAGGTTGCCGAGTACATGTCGTGTAAACGACGGTAAGTGGTGGGAGCGTGTATGAAGAAGTACCCCCTGCAGGGTTAACAGGACTACTTGGTTGCCTATACAGTTCATAGACAAGTAAATGGAAACTACTAAAAGCCTCAAGATAAGTGTGAGTGCCGAGGATGGCTCCTCCGTAGGAGGACGGAGGTGGATCCTCGGTAGTGTATTGAAGTGGTGAATAGTGGACTCGTGTGCGCAAAACTATTTCAAGTTGAAGTATCGTAGGATAGCCTAGCCAAGAGTCAAAGCTGGCTTGCTGCAATAACTCCACCAACCCTTCTTGATACTATGCATGTATGTAGGATCTGATGTAAGTCTTGCTGAGTACCTTTGTACTCATGTTGCTATAATCTACATTTTTACAGAAGACGCTGCAACCCCTTCTGATGGGTTCTATGTAGACGTTGACATCAACGAGTAGGCTAAAGACCCAGGTGGTGACCCTGAGCTTGTGAAGGACCACATAGTATAGCCAGAGGCTTTCCAAGCCTCTTTTATTTTACTAGTTGTCTGTACTCAGACAAGTCACTTCCGCTGCTGGCTTGTATGATTGTATGACTTGTATGTTGGGTCGTGAGACCCGTACCTTTGTGTATATGTTATGTATGGCTCACTGAGCCTTAGATAAAGTACTTGTGTCATAGAGTCATGTTGTGATGCTTCGTTGTATTTGCACATATCGAGCATATTGTGTGTATGATTGAAATGCTTGGTATGTGTGGAATCTGACTATCTAGTTGTTTATCTTTAGTAGCCTCTCTTACCGGGAAATGTCTCCTAGTGTTACCGCTGAGCCATGGTAGCTTGCTACTGCTCTGGAACACTTAGGCCGGCCGGCATGTGTCCTTCTTCGTTCCTGTGTCTGTCCCTTCGGGGAAATGTCACGCTTTGAGTACCGGAGTCCTGTTAGCCCGCTACAGCCCGGTTTACCGGAGTCCTGCTAGCCCAGTGCTACAGCCCGGACCCACTTGCTGATGACCGACACGTTCGAAGCTGGGTCATGGATGCCTGTCCCTGTAAGTCTGTGCCACTTTGGGTTTACGACTAGTCATGTCAGCCCGGGCTCTTTATCATATGGATGCTAGCGACACTTTCATATACGCGAGCCAAAAGGCGCAAACGGTCCCGGGAAAAGGTAAGACGACACCCGTGGGGATACCGTGCGTGAGGCCGCAAAGTGATATGAGGTGTTACCAGCTAGATCGATGTGACATCGAGTCGGGGTCCTGACATGCATGCCCTAGACGACCTTCGCAAGATCGGACTCTTGCGTCTTGGAGTCACGCTCCAAGGATTCGAATTTTTTGACGAAGTCATGGAGCTCTTGCCGGACCTCATTTACCCGAGCCTCCTGCTTCTCGCGCTCGGTGCGCTCCTAAGCCGCCTTGTCTTCGACCTCGGACAGCGCTTTCTTAAGGGCCGCCACTTCGGTCGTGGCCCCTACTAAAATTCATGATGCTTCTATTAGCATCAACGATTTTCCTTTATATAACACATGGACGGGGTATCACTTACCTTTGTTCTCCTCGAGCTGCCTCTTCATGAGGCCGAGCTCTTCCTCGGCCTGCCCCAGGTCCCACTTCAGTCCGGAGACCTCCGTAGTGTGGGCGGCAGCGGCCAGCAGCGACGCCTGCTTATTCACATACACATAATGTGATTAGACAACTGCGGATGTTATTTGATCCTCTGTTCGACCTTTCTTCCCGAACACCAAATAGAGCATCAGGGGCTACTATCTATGCTATGATATTTTCTTGTAATGTGATTACTTACCTCAAAACCTGTTAGGAGGTTGGCGCAGGCTTCGATCAATCCGCTTTTCGCGGACCGAACCTTCTCAATCACCATACTCATAAGAGTACGGTGCTCTTCGTTAATGGAAGCGTCGCGAAGCGCTTCAGGAAATTATCCGATGCCTCTGGTTGGACAGAGGTCATCATAACAGGTGGATCACCCTCCTTAGCGAGGGGCTACCTACCTGACTCCGGAACCATTGAAGGTGCCGGCACAACATCTGGCCGGGGGCCGAACTTGGTGCGGCCCCCGTCGTCAAGATCCATGGGGGTTTTTTCCCCCAAAGATTGATTCCCATGCCGTTGTCCGTGTTGTGGTCATTGCCGAGAGATCGATGACAAGAAATAGTTGGTCGTGCTAATCCTTCAGGGTACTTTGCATTGCATTGTGGTAAATTACCAGAACAATGCGTGTTATCGAACCATCTTAGGGATAGTGCACTGTCTTGTGTGGGCGGTACTTGCTATTTTTGTTTGATAGTGAATCATGCGGACCCTCCCCGAGTTATGGAAACAGATGTGTCCTCACCAGCTTTTAATGTAATATATGTCATGCTTAGATGTAAGCTTGAACTGTTTATCATATCAGCAGGGCTTGTTTGATCATTCTTGGTGTTAGTAGTCTAGCTACTATGCGAGCTATAGTACTTGCAATCATGCTCCTCATTCAAAGATTTAGTGCCAAATATTTTATGGACTTCTTCTTCTAGCACTTGAGCACAATTTTCCTTCCCATCATTCTCACAAAAGATATTAAAAAGATGAAGCGTATGAGGCACACTTAATTCCATTTTTTTTTTGTTTTATAAACTAAACTAGTGATAAAACAAGAAACAAAAAGGTTCGATTACAAGATCTAAAGATATACCTTCAAGCACTCACCTCCCCGTCCATGGCGCTAGAAAAGAGCTTGATGTCTACTACACAACCTTCTTCTTGTAGACGTTGTTAGGCCTCCAAATGCAGAGGTTTGTAGGATAGTACCAAATTTCCCTCAAGTGGATGATCTAAGGTTTATCAATCCGTTGGAGGCGCAGGATGAAGATGGTCTCTCTCAAAGAACCCTGCAACCAAATAACAAAGAGTCTCTTGTTTCCCCAACACACCCAATACAATGGTAAATTGTATAGGTGCACTAGTTCAGTGAAGAGATGGTGATACAACTGCAATATGGATGGTAGATATGTGTATTTGTAATCTGAAAATATAAAAACATCAAGGTAGAAAGTGGTAAAAGTGAGCGTAAACGGTATTGCAATGCTAGGAAACAAGGCCTAAGGTTCATACTTTCACTAGTGCAAGTTCTTTCAACAATAATAACTTAACTGGATCATATAACTATCCCTCAACATGCAACAAAGAGTCACTCCAAAGTCACTAATAGCGGAGAACAAACGAAGAGATTATTGTAGGGTACGAAACCACCTCAAAGTTTTGCTTTCTGATCGATCTATTCAAGAGTCCATAGTAAAATAACATCAAGCTATTCTTTTCGTTCGATCTATCTTAGAGTTCGTACAAGAATAACACCTTAAGACACAAATCAACCAAAACCCTAATGTCACCTAGATACTCCAATGTCACCTCAAGTATCCGTGGTATGATTATACGATATGCATCACACAATCTCAGATTCATCTATTCAACCAACACAAAGTACTTCAAAGAGTGCCACAAAGTTTCTACCGGAGAGTCAAGACGAAAACGTGTGCCAACTCCTATGCATAAGTTCACAAGGTCACGAAACCCGGAAGTTGATCACCAAAATGTACATAAAGTAGATCACATGAATATCCCATTGTCACCACAGATAAGCACGGCAAGACATACATCAAGTGTTCTCAAATCCTTAAAAACTCAATCCGATAAGATAACTTCAAAGGGAAAACTCAATCCATTACAAGAGAGTAGAGGGGGAAAACATCATAAGATCCAACTATAATACCAAAGCTCGCGATACATCAAGATCATGCCAAATCAAGAACACGAGAGAGAGAGAGAGAGAGATAGAGAGAGAGAGAGACCAAACACATAGCGACTGGCACGTACCCTCATCCCCGAGGTGAACTACTCCCTCCTCATCACGAAGAGAGCCGGGATGATGAAGATGGCCATCGGTGATGATTCCCCCCTCCGGCAGGGTGCCGGAACAGGGTCCCGATTGGTTTTTGGTGGCTACAGAGGCTTTCGGTGGCGGAACTCCCGATCTATTGTGCTCTCGGAGGTTTTTGGGGTATATGGACATATAGGCGAAAGAAGCCAGACAGGGGGGGCACAAGGGACCCACGGGGTGGGGGGCGTGCCTCCCTGCCTCGTGGCTTCCTCGAAGCTTCCCTGGCGTCTACTCCAAGTCTCCTGGATTGCTTCCGTTCAAAAAATAACTCTCCCAAAGGTTTCATTCCGTTTGGACTCCGATATTCCTTTTCTTCGAAACACTGAAATAGGCAAGAAAACAACAATTTGGGTTGGGCCTCCGGTTAATAGGTTAGTCCCAAAAATAATATAAAAGTATATAGTAAAGCCCATAAACATCCAAAATAGATAATATGATAGCATGAATACTTCATAAATTATAGATACGTTGGGGATGTATCACGCCCCAGAGATTGATTCCGATGTCGCGGTCAGTCCTGTGGACATCGCCCCAAAGATTGATTCCCATGCCGCTGTCCGTGTTGTGGTCATTGCCGAGAGATCGATGACAAGAAATAGTTGGTCGTGCTAATCCTTCAGGGTAGTTTGCATTGCATTGTGGTAAATTACCAGAACAATGCGTGTTATCGAACCATCTTAGGGATAGTGCACTGTCTTGTGTGGGCGGTACTTGCTATTTTTGTTTGATTGTGAATCATGCGGACCCTCCCCGAGTTATGGAAACAGATGTGTCCTCACCAGCTTTTAATGTAATATATGTCATGCTTAGATGTAAGCTTGAACTGTTTATCATATCAGCAGGGCTTGTTTGATCATTCTTGGTGTTAGTAGTCTAGCTACTATGCGAGCTATAGTACTTGCAAAACACTCACCAAAGAGAAATGTTGGGGCTGATGAGCTCGTGGTATGCTTATACTTATCCGTCGTCGATCGGCCAATAGCCCAAGGTCCTAAAATTGTAGGCTTAGCGATCGATCAGACAATAGTCGACACGGATACATTCAGGCCTCATTTGGTTCATAGGGTAGGAATATCGTAGAAAAAGTACACAGACGTACAACACAAAATCATAGCAGTACAGAGACATACTCCCTCCGTTCCAAAATAGATGACCTAGGCGGGCTAGTTTGGCCTAGTCGGTTTCAGTGATATGTCGTGGTACAGTGCCGTCCAGTCTTCGCGTGTGGTAGAAGTATTGCGAGTATAGTAAGTTTTCTTGAAGAAGTGGGACTCGACGAAGTCATGATGGTTCCTTCGTCCGACCAACTTTCAGTGGGAAAGGTTGGTCCTGCTCTACGACCGGGGAGGACCAGGATAATTTTGTTCATGTCAGGTGGACCAGGATGGTCGACATCCCACATGTCGGCGAATGAGAGTATTCTTTTCGATATAGAGGACGAGCAATGAGTATTCATTGTTTATTTTTTATGAAAGCTATTGTCTCCACTGTTACAATGGAGGAGTGTGAAACATGGTAGCCCAGTGAACTTGGCATGTGCACCACTCCCTCCTTCCTCATGTAATACTACCATAGTGTTGACTATAAGGTTATAACTTTTTCTCACTTTCTCTCTATCTATTTCCTCTCAAATGTTTTTACCTTTCTTTTTTAGACACAATTGTTTTTTATGCCTCTTTTTTTAGAATTAGTTTTTATACCTAGGAGCACATGTAGAGACGGGCTCTTACATAGCCCATTCCTTGACTTGGTCAATGCCACTCTCTCCTCCACATAAGATGGCTTATAGCCCAGTATTCTACTGGTACTACTTGCTATGAATGTTGGCAGCTGGTGTATGAGGGGGGAGCGTGCATGGGGAGGTGGGGGGGTCTCGTGGGCCAGGGCGGTCAGAAGCGGGCTTGGAAGAGGTCTGGACTCCCCCATGGCCCACCTCACATTATCACCATATATTTCTTGGAGTCCGTGTGCGGCAGGAGGACAATCTCTTCTCCCTTCCCCGTCTCTCTCTTCTCAGCCGACGCCTGCCGAGCGATTAGATCCCAGCTATCGACGGTTTATTCAATTGCAGTCCCACATGTCAGTGAAACTGCAAGACAACGCGTGTCCCCTCTGGTGAGCGGCGTGCGAGCCGGACTGTCGGGGGTGCGACGCGTACGAGTCATAAATGTGCCACCTTTTCCTTTTGAACTTGCAAAGCGTAACATTTTCATGCGATCGATCGATAGAAATCCAGAACAAAATGACAAGGGTGGTGCTTTCCTGCACGTTAGGCGGGCTAGTTTGAGTGATATGACATGCTACAGTGTTGTCCACTTGCTCCATTTTTATGTAAGAAAGATTTTACACTCTTACGTGGGAGGAGTGCGAAACACGGCGGATCTGATTTTGATCGACGGATAGATGTTCCCTGCCAAATAATGGAGAACTGTTATCGATTATACCATGATAGTTAGGGCATCTCCAGCGCTGGCCCACAAATTTACACCGGCATCTATCCGAGGACACTGATGGATGCCATCCGATGCTGCCCGCATACCTTTCGACAACTATATGAACTAACCAGACAAAATTCATGCAAACAAAGCAAATTTCAAATTAACCGGATGAAATTCATTACATTTCGAAAACTTTTCCTACAACAAAATTCATTACATATTTTGCACAAACCGTACTAAAACCTACTGTAAACCTAATCTAAACGGTCGCCGGCGCCCGACCACCATATCCGGCCATGAACCCGAGAAAGCCGGCCATTGCCTGTGCCTCCTCCTCATCCGCCTCAACAACCTCCTCCTCCGAAGCAGAAGGTTCTGAAGATTTCCGCCTCCACGTCACCGTCAAGCGGCCAATTGGCCGCTGATATTTATCCCACCAAGCTTGGCATTGACTGAGTGGAGTAGCGATGGCCTTCCTGGGAGCAGAGCGGCGGCAACCTACTGTGTACTACTCTTCGTCGGTGCCGGCTGCGCCCGTGCACGTGCGCCGGCTTTGTGGTCGTGGTGGCGGAGGGCGGCCGGGGTGAAGCCGGCGATTTCCTTCGTCTGCTCCTATGATAGTACATCGAAGAGAGCTTTGGAGCGCGCCCGGAGCGGAGCCGCCGATGTCCATTGTCTGCTCCTGCGGCAGTACATCCAAGAGAGCTTTGGAGCGCCAGGAGGCCATGGTTGGAGTGGTGCCGACAGAATGAAGGGACTGGAGGAGAATGAGTGTGGGTCTTTGGCTATGGCTGGGAGCTGGGGCTCAAGTTAATATAGCGGGCGAATGGCAATGAGCCGCGACAGACGGATGGACGGCTGGCGCGGATTAGGTTCGTCGGGCGTGAATGTGGATACTGCTTTAGTGACTGAACTGCTGGTGTGTTGAGTTACTGACATGTGGGTCCAACGAGCATCTGGCCCGCATGTTAGTGACACACAAGCTGCACCTGCAGTTAAGTCCGGTGAATGCGGCATTGAAGTTCCGGAGAGACGGTGACCGTTTCTGGTGGGAAGCGTGCGCTAGCGATGGAAGGGCTTTCGGTAGGCCAGGGCGGTCAGACGCTAGCGTGGTGGTAAAATGTGAACTCATGGATGACGACCCTTTGAAGCGTATGTGGCACGTATTGACAACCAGGCATCTATGCAACCGCTCTTGTCACCAGCTAGCCTTCGACTACCACCATTAGACACCACACAACGATGCATAACTTACGAATAATGGACGAATCGATCAGACACACACTCGTGTGCAGTGGCACTATGATCGGTCGCTCACGATAGTACATAGTCCGTACCATGGTAACCTCTCTAGCTAGGTTGTTTATAGATTGTCGTTGTGATGGATGATATACATGAGCAAGGCACTCCCGAGTATGACTGTTGGTGTTGAGCCAGGTGAATACATGCTCTGCATTCGCGGAGGCCTCCATCAAACGTCTAAACAGTCATGTCAGGCACCGCCAGGGCGCACAGGTGACGGGCTCGCCGTTTGTGTTGCGCCATGAGCAGGATTTTGATTGAGAGGGCGACGTGCATGCATTAACATGGTTTGACAGTGTGTGAGTGTCTACACGCGTACATGCTACTTGCCTCTATGGACGGTGTGCGCTAATGTGTGCATCATGTATAATATAAAAAAATCCGTTTGTGTAGTTAACACAAAGTATTTCATTTCATTTGGCTGACGAGTGTGCCTTGCAGCAACGAGTCCGTGGTTTGATTCCTCACATACGCATAATTTATGTTTTTATTTCTTTCTTCATTGACAGGTAGGCCTGCATAGATAGATAGATAAAGAACACGAGCTGATGAGGCGCATGCAGACTGTTTGACTGGTCAACCAGACAAATACAGAGCTATACATTGAGCCAGTGACTGTATAATCACCATATCTCGTATATAATGATCAAACTGAGCTATCAAGACAAGTTCGATGACCGCCAATGCATTTTACTCGGTAATAAATGACCAGGATTAAAGGGGAATCCAAATTTCCTTCGTCTTCTATCCTTGAGATCTTGACCAACCAATGCACTATACGGTTGTCCGGCCACTCCAGCCCAGAGCTCTCACCAAGCATCGTTCATGCCACCGTGCCGCACACTAACCGGTAAGGAAGTGATGGCATCCCGCTGTGCCGAGTTCCTCGCCGCCCACGACCGCACACAAAATGGTAGGGAAGCGATGGCATCCCGCCATGCCGAGTTCATCGCCGCTCGCGACCTCACACCTATGTGTGCGGAATTTGAAGCTACCAAGGCTGAATGGGCGGTAGAGCAAGAGGCGGACAAAGCCGCACAGAGGCAGCGGAAAAGTCAGAAAGCACTCAAGAAAAGAGAGGCCCACCGCCGCAAGAAAGAAGAGAGGACGCACGCGCTGCTGCTGAGAGGTCGGCGGAGATCCAAGAACGGTGGGGTGTCGCTGACAAAGCCGGGAAGGAGAACGACGGCGTCTGGCCAGCATGTGAGAACTAGTAGTACTAGTAGTTAGTGCATGTGTCTATGTCTGAGTACGAGCATGTACCATTACTACTAGTTACTACTATAGTTTTTAGAGAAAATTACTAGTACATTAGCCTAGACTCAATGGAAAAATTCCTATCCTATGCATCAAATGGCATCTCTTTCTCTATAGGAATTTAGAAGCATGTCATCTCACTTCCTATGATTTTCATATTCCTATAAAATTCCTATCCTATGAACGAAAGGAGGACTCTGCTGGAGTAACTACCGTACCTAGTAGTACTGTTGGTACAATAGTTTTCTTCAAGAAGTGGAATTCAACAAAATCATGATGGTTCCCTTCGTCAAAGCAACTCCATAGTGGGAAAGGTTGGGCCTGTGATTTGACAGCTCATTAGTCATTATTATTGCGGTGCAACGACCGGGGTGACTCTCCCTTGGAGTTCTGCGTGCATGGCAAGTGGACCAGGATGGTCGACGTCCCACATGTTGGCGAACGGAAGTATTCTTTCCGATATTGAGGAGCAAGGAAACCGCGTGGTATAGTATCAATGCTGATTTATATTTATTTTTTATTTCTGATGAGTGCTAGCATTTCAACTCTTACGACGAAGGAGTGCCAAACACAGCATGTGCTGGATGTCTGCTACATCTTGAGATTGCATTGGTTTTCCTTGAAGAGGAAAGGGTGATGCAACACAGTAGCATAAGTATTTCCCTCAGTTTTTGAGAACCAAGGTATCAATCCAGTAGGAGGCTCCTCACAAGTCCCACGCACCTACACAAACAAACAAAGAACTCACAACAGACGCAATAAAGGGGTTGTCAATCCCTTCACGGCCACTTGCGAAAGTGAGATCTGATAGAGGTAATATGATAAGATAAATATTTTTGGTATTTTTATAATATAGATTGGAAAAGTAAATATGCAAATAAAAGTAGATTGAAAGCTTATATGATAAAAGATAGACCCGGGGGCCATAGGTTTCACTAGTGGCTTCTCTCGAGATAGCATAAGTATTACGGTGGGTGAACAAATTACTGTCGAGCAATTGATAGAAAAGCGAATAATTATGAGATTATCTAGGCATGATCATGTATATAGGCATTATGTCTGTGACAAGTAGACCGACTCTTGCCTGCATCTACTACTATTACTCCACACATCGACCGCTATCCAACATGCATCTAGAGTATTAAGTTCATAAGAATAGAGTAACACTTTAAGAAAGATGACATGATGTAGAGGGATAAACTCATGCAATATGATATAAACCCCAACTTTTTATCCTCGATGGCAACAATACAATACGTGCCTTGCTGCCCCTGCTGCCACTGGGAAAGGACACCGCAAGATTGAACCCAAAGCTAAGCACTTCTCCCATTGCAAGAAAGATCAATCTAGTAGGCCAAACCAAACTGAAAATTCGAAGAGACTTGCAAAGATAACTTAATCATACATAAAAGAATTCAGAGGAGATTCAAATATTTCTCATAGATAAACTTGATCATAAACCCACAATTCATCGGATCTTGACAAACACACCGCAAAAAGAGTTACATCAAATAGATCTCCAAGAAGAGGAAGGAGAACTTTGTATTGAGAATCAAAGAGAGAGAAGAATCCATCTAGCTAATAACTAATGACCCAAAGTTCTGTGGTAAATTACTCACAACTCCTCAAAGAGGCTATGGTGTTCATGTAGAAGCCCTCCATGGTGGATTCCCCCTCCGGCGGAGCGCCAGCGACGGCTCCAAGATGGGATCTCGCAGATACAGAAGGTTACGGTGGTGGAAATACCTTTTGATGGTCGCCTTTGATGGTTCTGGGGTACGTGGGTATATATAGGAGGAAGAAGTATGTCGGTGGACGCCCGAGGGGCCCACGAGATAGGGGGCGCGCCCAGTAGGGGGGCAGGCCCACCACCCTCGTGGCCGCCTCGGGAGCTTCTTGACTTGCACTCCAAGTCGTCTGGATCACATTGGTTCCAAAAATCACGCTCCCGAAGGTTTCATTCCGTTTGGACTCCGTTTGATATTCCTTTTCTTCGAAACACTGAAATAGGCAAAAAAACAGCAATACGGGCTGGGCCTCCGGTTAGTAGGTTAGTCCCAAAAATGATATAAAAGTGTAAAGTAAAGCCCATAAACATCCAAAACAGGTAATATAATAGCATGGAACAATAAAAAATTATAGATACGTTGGAGACGTATCAAGCATCCCCAAGCTTAATTCCTACTCGTCCTCGAGTAGGTAAATGATAAAAACTGAATTTTTGTGTGGAATGCTATCTAGCATAATTCTCAATGTAATTTTCTTTATTGTTGAATGAATGTTCAGATCCAAATGATTCAAAATAAAAGTTCATATTGACATAAGAAATAGTAATACTTCAAGCATACTAATCAAAGCAATCATGTCTTCTCAAAATAACATGGCTAAAGAAAGTTCATCCCTACAAAATCATATAGTTAGGCTATGCTTCATTTTCGTCACACAAAAATGCTCCCATCTTATACACCCCCGATGAAAAGCCAAGCAATTGTTTTGTACTTAAATAATCTCAAACTTTTTCAACTTTCTCGCAATACATGAGCGTGAGCCATGGATTAGCACTATGGGTGAAATAGAATATAATGATGGGGATTGTGTGGAGAAGACAAAAAAGGAGAAAGTCTCACATTGACGAGGATAATCAACGGGCTATGGAGATGCCCATCAATTGATGTCAACATGAGGAGTAGGGATTGCCATGCAACGGATGCACTAGAGCTATAAATGTGTGAAAGCTCAACAAAAGAAACTAGTGGGTGTGCACCCAACTTGCTTGCTCATGAAGACCTAGGGCATTTGAGGAAGCCCATCGTAGGAATATACAAGCCAAGTTCTATAATGAAAAATTCCCACTAGTATATGAAAGTGACAACATATGAGACTCGCTATATGAAGAACATGGTGCTACCTTGAAGCACAAGTGTGGAAAAAGAGATAGTAACATTGCCCCCTTTTTTCTTTTTTTTGGGCCTTTTTTTGCCTTTCTTTTTTTTCTTTGGCCTTTTTTTGGCCTTTCTCTTTTTTTCTTCTTTTTTTAGGGACAATGCTCTAATAATGATGATCATCACACTTCTATATATTTACAACTCATGAATTACAACTCGAAACTAGAACAAGATGTTACTCTATATGAATGCCTCCGGCGGTGTACCGGGATGAGCAATGAATCAAGAGTGACATGTATGAGAATTTATGCCTGGTGGCTTTGCCACAAATACGATGTCAACTACATGATCATGCAAGGCAATATGACAATAGTAATGTATGTCATAATGATAAACGGAACGGTGGAAAGTTGCATGGCAATATATCATGGAATGGCTATGGAAATGCCATAAATAGGTAGGTATGGTCGCTGTTGTGAGGAAGATATAAGGAGGTTTATGTGTGATAGAGCGTATCGTATCATGGGGTTCGGATGCACCGGCGAAGTTTGCACCAACTCTCAAGGTGAGAAAGGGCAATGCATGGTACCGAAGAGGCTAGCAATGATGGAAAGATAAAAGTGTGTATAATCCATGGACTCAACATTAGTCAAAAGAACTCATATACTTATTGCAAAAATCTACAACCAAGCACTACGCGCATGCTCCTAGAGGGATAGATTGGTCGGAAAAGACCATCGCTCGTCCCCGACCGCCACTCATAAGGATGCACAATCTAAGAACACCTCATGTTTCAAATTTGTTACACAACTTTAACCATACGTGCATGCTACGGGACTTGCTAACTTCAACACAATCATTCTTTAAATTCATAATCACCCAACTAGCATGAATCTAATATCACTACCTCCATATCTCAAAACAATTATCAAGTATCAAATTGATCATAGCATCCAATTCACTTCCTATGATAGTTTTTATTATACCCAACTTGGATGCCTACCATTCTAGGACCAATTTTATAACCATAGCAAATACCATGCTGTTCTAAGAGACTCTCAAAATAATATAAGTGAAGCATGAGAGATCAACAATTTCTTCAAAATTAAGCCACCGCTGTGCTCTAAAAGATATAAGTGAAACACTAGAGCAAAAATTATCTAGCTCAAAAGATATAAGTGAATCACGTAGAGTATTCTAATAAATTCCAATCAAGTGGGTTTCTCCCAAAAGGTGTGTATAGCAAGGATGATTGTGGTAAACTAAAGCAAGGACTAATATCATACAAGACGCTCCAAGCAAAACACATATCATGTGGCGAATAAAAATATAGCTCCAAGTAAAGTTACCAATGAACAAAGATGAAAGAGGGGATGCCTTCCCGGGGCATCCCCAAGCTTAGGTTTTTCGATGTTCTTGAATATCTTGGGTGCCATGGGCATCTCCAAGCTTAGGCGTTTGTCAATCCTTATTCCATAGTCCATCAAATCTTTACCCAAATCTTGAAAACTTCACAACACAAAACTCAACAGGAAATCTCATAAGCTCCGTTAGTGAAAGAAAGAAAAACCACCATATAAGGTACTATAATGAACTCATTCTTTATTTATATTGGTGTTAAACCTGCTGTATTCCAAGTTCTCTATGGTTCATACACTTACATACTAGCCATAGATGTATCAAAATAAGCAAACAACACACGAAAGGCAGAATCTGTCAAAAACAGAACAGTCTGTACCATCTGTAACTTTCGAATACTTATGGAACCCCAAAAATCCTACCAAAATAGGAAGTCTTAGGCAATTTATCTGTTTATCTACAGCAAAACGAATCAACGAAAAATCACGTTTCTGTGATTTATTGAGTTTTTTCTCGTGAGCGCAAAGTTTCTGTTTTTCAGCAGAATCAAATCAACTATCACCATAGGTTATCCTATAGGTTCTACTTGGCACAAACACTAAATAAAACAAGAAAACACATCTAAACAGAAGGTAGATGCAAAAATATATTACTAAACAGGAACAAAAACAAAAAACATAAATAAAATTGGGTTGCCTCC
Source organism: Triticum dicoccoides (assembly GCF_002162155.2). Classification (NCBI taxonomy): domain Eukaryota; kingdom Viridiplantae; phylum Streptophyta; class Magnoliopsida; order Poales; family Poaceae; genus Triticum; species Triticum dicoccoides. The sequence continues at coordinate 563,071,762 of NC_041381.1, read as the reverse complement.
CAACTAGCGCTATCGTTTAACGCCCCTAGCTAGGCATAAAAGCGAGGATAGATCTAAGTAGTGCCATATTTAACACTTGATTCATAAGTAGCTCGCATGATAGATTCATAAGGTAATTTAGTTTTCTTTCTTGTAAAGTGCTCCATGGCTTTCCTTAATGTAAATTGGAATCTAATATTCCCTTCCTTCATATCAATAATCGCGCCAATCGTTCTAAGGAAAGGTCTACCAAGAATAATAGGACAAGAAAGATTGCAATCTATATCAAGAACGATAAAATCTACGGGCACCAAATCTCTATTTGCAACAATGAGAACATCATTGATCCTTCCTATTGGCTTTTTAATGGTGGAATCTGCAAGGTGCAAATTTAAAGAGCAATCATCAAGATCATGGAAACCTAGAATATCACATAGAGTTTTTGGAATTGTGGAAACACTAGCACCCAAATCACATAAAGCATAACACTCATGATATTTAATTTTAATCTTTATAGTAGGTTCCCACTCATCATTTAGTTTTCTAGGTATAGAAACTTCCAAATTAAGTTTTTCATCAAAAGATTGCATCAAGGCATCAACAAAGCTTTATTTTGACTATAAGCATGAGGAGAATTCACAACGGATTGCAACAAGGAAATACAACTTTCTAAAGAACAATTATCATAATAAAATTCCTTGAAATCCAAGATAGTGGGTTCAATGCTATTTAAAGTCTTGACCTCTCCAATCCCACTTTTACCAAATTTAGCATCAAGATCTAAAAACTCTGAATTATTGGGACGCCTTTTAACTAAAGTTGACTCATCTCCAGTCCCATCATTATTAAGACTCATATTGCAAAACAAAGATCTAATAGGGGACACATCAATAACTTTAAGATCTTCATCATTATTTTCATGGAAACTAGAAGAACACGCCTTTATAAAGCAATCTTTCTTAGCATGCAATCTAGCAGTTCTTTCTTTGCACTCGTCCATGGAACTTCTCATAGCTTTGAGAGACTCATTGATATCATGCTTAGGAGGAGTAGATCTAAGTTTCAAAGAATCAACATCAAGCGAGAGTCTATCAATGTTCCTAGTCAAATCATCAACTTTAAGCAATTTTTCTTCAAGCAAGGCATTAAAATTCTTTTGAGAGATCATAAATTGTTTCACGCTATTCTCAAAATCAGAGGGCAATATATTAAAATTACCATAAGAATTATTGTAGGAATTTCCATAATTATTAGAGGAATTACTAGGGAACGGTCTAGGATTAAAGTTTCCTCTATAAGCATGGCTGCCAATATTATTCCTACCAACAAAATTTACATCCATAGATTCATTGTTATTCTCAATCAAGGTAGATAAATGCATATCATTGGGATCAATAGAAGCACTCTTAGTAGCAAACAATCTCATAAGTTCATCCATCTTTCCACTCAAAACATTAATTTCTTCTATAGCATGCACTTTTTCACTAGTAGATTGTTCGGTGTGCCATTGAGAATAATTAGCCATGATATTATCAAGGAGTTTTGTATCTTATCCTAAGGTGATTTCCATAAACGTGCCTCCGGCGGCCGAATCTAAAAGATTTCTAGAAGCAAAATTCAATCCGGCATAAAATTTTTGTATGATCATCCATACATTCAAACCATGAGTAGGGCAATTGTGAATCGTCAATTTCATTCTTTCCCAAGATTGGGAAACATGCTCATGATCAAGTTGTTCGAAATTCATAATATCGTTCCTAAGAGTGATGATCTTAGTGGGAGGAAAATACTTAGAGATAAAAGCATCTTTGCACTTGTTCTAAGAATCAATACTATTTTTAGGCAAAGACGAAAACCAAACTTTAGCATGATCTCTAAGTGAAAATGGAAATAACTTAAATTTAACAATATCATTATCCATATCTGGTTTCTTTTGCATCTCAAACAAAACAACAAAGTTGTTTAGATGGTAGCGGCATCTTCACTAGGAAGGCCGGAGAATTGATCTTTCATAACAAGATTCAGCAAAGCAGCATTGATTTTCACAAGACTCAACATCATTAAGAGGAGCAATCGGAGTACTAAGGAAATCACTATTATTGGTATTGGAGAAATCACACAATTCGGTATTAGCTTGCGCCATGGCGACAAGTAATCCAACAAACAAGCAAACAGAAAAAAGCAAGCGAAAGATAGAGAAGAAGATTGGGAAAGAGAGGGCGAAAAAAACGGCAAGGGTGAAGTGGGGGAGAGGAAAACGAGAGGCAAATGGCAAATAATGTAAATGCGAGGGAGATGAGTTTGTGATGGGTACTTGGTACGTCTGGACTTGAGCGTAGACCACCCCGGCAACGGCCCCAGAAATCCTTCTTGCTACGTCTTGAGCTTGTGTTGGTTTTCCTTGAATAGGAAAGGGTGATGCAGCATAGTAGCGTAAGTATTTCCCTCAGTTTTTGAGAACCAAGGTATCAATCTAGTAGGAGTCTCCTCAATAGTCCCATGCACCTACAAAAACAAACAAAGAACTCGCAACCAACGCAATAAAGGGGTTGTCAATCCCTTCACGGCCACTTGCAAAAGTGAGATCTGATAGAGGTAATATGATAAGATAAATATTTTTGGTATCCTTATAATATAGATTGGAAAAGTAAAGATGCAAATAAAAGTAGATTGAAAGCTTATATGATAAAAGATAGACCCGGGGGCCATAGGTTTCACTAGTGGCTTCTCTCGAGATAACATAAGTATTACGATGGGTGAACAAATTACTGTTGAGCAATTGATAGAAAAGTGAATAATTATGAGATTATCTAGGCATGATCATGTATATAGGCATCACGTCCATGACAAGTAGACCGACTCCTACCTGCATCTACTACTATTACTCCACACATCCACCGCTATCCATCATGCATCTAGAGCATTAAGTTCATAAGAACCTAGTAACGCTTTAAGAAAGATGACATGATGTAGAGGGATAAACTCATGCAATATGATATAAACCCCATCTTTTTATCCTCGATGGCAACAATACAATACGTGCCTTGCTGCCCATGCTGTCACTGGGAAAGGACATCGCAAGATTGAACCCAAAGCTAAGCACTTCTCCCATTGCAAGAAAGATCAATCTAGTAGGCCAAACCAAACTGAAAATTCGAAGAGACTTGCAAAGATAACTTAATCATACATAAAAGAATTCAGGTGATATTCAAATATTTTCATAGATAAACTTGATCATAAACCCACAATTCATCGGATCTCGACAAACACACCGCAAAAAGAGTTACATCGAATAGATCTCCTAGAAGAGGAAGGAGAACTTTGTATTGAGAATCAAAGAGAGAGAAGAAGCCATCTAGCCAATAAATATGGACCCGAAGGTCTGTGGTAAACTACTCACAACTCGTCGGAGAGGCTATGGTGTTGATGTAGAACCCCTCCGTGGTGGATTCCCCCTCCGGCGGAGCGCCGGCGACGGCTCCAAGATGAGATCTCGCGGATACAGAAGGTTACGGTGGTGGAAATAGCTTTTTGTGGTCGCCTTTGATGGTTTCGGGATACGTGGGTATATATAGGAGGAAGAAGTACGTCGGTGGACGCCTGAGGGGCCCACGAGATAGGGGGCGCGCCCAGTAGGGGGGGCGCGCCCTCCACCCTCGTGGCCGCCTCGGGAGCTTCTTGACTTGCACTCCAAGGCCTCTGGATCACGTTCTCTCCAAAAATCACGCTCCCGATGGTTTCATCCGTTTGGACTCCGTTTGATATTCCTTTTCTTCGAAACACTGAAATAGGCAAAAAAACAGCAATACAGGCTGGGCCTCCGGTTAGTAGGTTAGTCCCAAAAATAATATAAGAGTGTAAAGTAAAGCCCATAAACATCCAAAACAGGTAATATAATAGCATGGAATAATCAAAAATTATAGATACATTGGAGACGTATCAATGTCCCACACGTCAGCGAAAGTAGTGGGACATGAACAGCGTGGTAGAGCGTCTCCACTTCTTCCACTTCTGGGTCGGAGACCACACGTAGTAGTACTAGTGGTATGAACGATACAAAGTGCGACCCGGAGAGAAAGACACGTCTAGTTGGAAGGTCTCGGGGCATACACGTAAACAAATATAAAAGCTAATATGTGCCTCCAAATAATATTGTAGTAGTAGAGTACTTAGGCCCATACTCCATAACATCACCGTGCATTGCACGTACAACATTTAGTGGTACGTAGTAAGAGACAAATTCCTATATACCACGCATATGTTCATACTATTTGTGCCTTTCTACTTCACGTACTACGCTACATTACTCAGGTTTGTATGTCCACTCCTGGGTATATGTTCGTCTCGTAGTTCCGGTCCCATGTGTTCTTCATAGATGGAATGATCCATATCATCATAGTTAGTGTGGCTCCCCACGATGGAAACTCATCCAAACTATGGTCAGCCTCGACGCGGAGTAGTCGCGTGCACCGGGAAGCGACGCTCTCTCGGCCATCGCGCTGCTTCAAAGCCGGCGCCAGTGAGAGGTCGCCTCCGCTCTGGCCGGGCATTAATGCGGCACTGGCGCTCCAGGGCAACGCTGACTGTTTCACGTAGGAAGCATGCGTGGCAAGGGAGTATTGGTTTTGAACCGTTTCAGATGTAATACTGGTAGTTTGCAAAACTACTCAATTATTGCACTCAGTTTCCTAAGAAATTGTGGTAAAAAACATTACTCCACAGCCCGCTTTCCTTCTCCTTCCTCTTCCACCGCCCGCGCACGTCCGCGGGAAGCGACCGGTCAACCCTTATATAGGAGTGCTAGCACAAAAAGATGCATGCATGACCACTAAAATTTCCAGATTAAAGCGTCACTCCGGCGGGAGTATGGCGTATGTCGTTACCTTCGGTCGGGCCATGGCTATCGGGTGACGGCGAGCAGAGAAGAGGCGGCGGGAGGGGAATGGATGCAGCTACTGTTTGGGTTCGCCGTCCGGCTTAAATAAATGTGCACCATCACGTGTACCCACAGGTGCACAAATTGTAACATACGTGTCTGCTTAAGTGGGCATCACGTAACTGGTGTGTGTGGGAGATTCTAAGAGACAGAGTGTGTGTGTGCGACTCTACTCTTCGGACATGTACTCAACCTTTTGCATCAGGATATAAGTATAATGGTATTACACTTTAGCTAGTGATTTACGTGGCCATGTTAACGTGGTTGTGTAAAAAATGTCACTTCCTGCTCGTGATTTGCGTTATATAATTACAAGCAAGATGCTCGTGCATTGCATGGAACATCAATATGCATTTTTTTTACAAAACACCTATTGTGATTGACCCATGCAGGAGTAATCCCATGTGTAAAAACTAATGATATCTCGAGAATTTTATCGGAAAACTGGTATCTCGGGAATTTCATCGAAAAAATGAAAGATGGGAGATAAGATGAAGAGAAGTGGAGCATGGTGGTGACTGGTGGTCGGACTGGGCATAGGCATTGGGATGGACGGCGCCGGCAGGCGGCAGCGGCCACCATGCTAGATTGTTCCAAAGACTTCCTTTTTTAATTGCTCAGCAATGAGGTTGTGGGAGATAAGGATGTGGAGAGAGGTGCTGGTATCTTTTGTAAAATTATCATAGTTTGCTCTCTATCCGTCAGATATAGATCGGACGGTCTATATTACAAGATGACAGGCACACCATCATCACCAACTCTGTTTTTTATAAGAGTAAAGATGATAAGTTTGCTAACTACTAAAGCAAAGTGGAATTTTAAGGTTAGATGAAGGGTGGTAGGAACAAATGCTCCGCCTAGAGCATGTTTGTGTGAGATGGAGTCTTAGTGTGTGGTGTGTGTGTGTGTGTGTGAGAGAGAGAGAGAGATGGAGTCTTAGTGTGTGCGGAGGGGTGGGTGCATGTGTGCGTGCGCGCGCGCGTGTGTGTGTGTGTGTGTGACGCGGGGTCCTCAGTGGCGGATGTAATTTAAGTGTGCGTGGCTTCATTATAGAGAGGTGATGTGTATGGCAGAGGCCACCAACGATGCGGTGCAAGAGAGAAAAGGCCCGTAGAGAGGGAAGAGAAGGTGTGTGTGCGCGTGAGAGGAGTCGACATCGAGAGAACGTGTTTGTTCGAGAGACACCGAGGAAGACTACTATATATCGATGGTGCATGTAGGCAGGAATTAAACGAAGGGATGGTCTTATTGGTTTCGGGGATATAGGGGAAGAGTGATAGGGGGTAGCTAGAAGGAGATTGTTAAGTGTGAGTGTGTGTTTTACCCATCGAGTCGGAAGTTATGTGCACACAAGAAGAGAATGATTCGATGTGGCGTTAGGGTTGAGGGTAATTAACTATGTATGGAGACATAGAGACCTTGAACGTGCATGTGAGAGAGGTATACATGTATTTGTGGGATGTGTGTGTGTGCGCGCGCGCATGATCAAGATAAAAGAAAGAAGACATAAGTGATAAGATCAATGAAATAGGAGATTCGAATCAGTATGACAATATACATGCATGTGAGAGTGCAAGGAAGAAGGCCCGACAATTGAGCATGTGTTTTTGTCTTTAAGAGATAGTGGCGTGGGCTGGAGCATGCATCTATAGCGAGCAGAGGGAGTGAGACACAATGATAGTGCAAAATAGATCAACCTATAAATGCATGTATGGAGAGACATATATTGTGTGGGTGATAGGAAGCAAGAGTGCGTGCGAGAAAGAAATGTTGACGGAGAATAGATACAGAGATGGAGATGCTAGCTAGAGGGACATCCGCTAGTTTGAGTGTTGGAGATGACCGCCGTGTGGTTCAGAGGGTGAAGTTATGTGTGTGTGTGAGAAAGATAAAAGGAGGGCACTTGACTGCATGTAGAGAGAAACATATGTAGTGTGCGTGATAGGAAGCAAGAGTGAGGGCGAGAAAGAAGGTTGATGGAGAAACAGATAAATAGAAAGATAAAGATGCTAGCCAGTGTGCGTTAGAGATAGGAGTCGAGTGGATCAGAAGGATGAGTTATGTGTGTGGGTGTGAGAGAGATAGAGAGAGGGTGCATGTGAGTCACATACAAACAAATATCAGAGAGAAATGAGATCCCGAGATACGGAGTTTTGTGTCTGCAAGAGAGAAAGATATTTCACAACGAGAGTGATAGCTAGAGAAACATATGAGGGAACGCAAGATATCTCTAGGGAGAGAGAGTGTGTGTGAGCGACATACAAAAGAACGGTGGAGAGATATGAGACCCTGGGAGACACGGTTTGTGTTTGTGTGTGAGGAAGAGATATTTAAGAGGAAGAGTCGTAGCTTCTCATACCTAAGGAGCGAAAGACATCTTTGTGTGAGAGGGGGTGTGCGAGTGGCACACAGGGGAATAGTAGAGAGAAATGAGACCTCGGGAGACAAAGTTTGTGTTTGTGTGAGAGAAAGAGATTCCACATGGAGAATCATAGTTAGAGACACATAGCAGGGAGCGAGATATACTTAGAGAGAGATAGAGTGATGAAGGTCGAGGGAGAGAGTACCGTCAGTGTGTTATGAAGATAAAAGATCATTGTCGACATAGAGGTAGCATGAGAGATACCCGAGAGACGATGAACACATATAGGTCTAGAGAGATACTCCTATATAATCATGAATGATAGCTATATGAGACGAATATCTGGATTATAGGGTATTCAAATATTTAAACTGGAGATCACGACATCGATAATATCATAACACAAATTGGTGTATCGAACATGCATATTCATTTGAATTTGGGGACACGTGTAATGTTATATAGTTTACCAATATTAGTGATCCATAGATTCTTTAATTAGAGAGAATGTTTGTTTTATATGCAATTAATGTCTAAACGGGATTACACTATATGTTGCGTGTGTGAAACACATTATACATGTTTGAGAAGTAAAAAAGCCGCATAAAGTGGTTTCAAATATTTGTAAATCCAAATTAAGATGGATACAGCCTTATGAATCTAAGATCATGCCATTTGTAAACCATATTTATGTATAAAGGGTGTTGTGCTTTTGAAAGTATATATAAAAAATGATGTATATAGAATTTTATTCCAATCGAAAATGGATCCTGCCCGAATAAAAATTGAATACAAACGGGATTCGAATAGAGATGGCACGGTAAACGTGCACTCTACAAAATGTGAACGAAGCAGGGAAAGCCGTAGTAACCGTCCGAAACCAAAATCTGTGAGATGGAAATTACTGCCTATCCCTGCCACGCAAAGCCTATCAGCTTGATTTCTATAGGTTTTGATAGGGGTAGGTTTGTAATTTCACTCAAACATGACATAACCACCTCTCACCCGGATTCATACACGGTGGGTGAGGGAGTCCGGGATTAAGGGGTCCTCGGACAGCCAGACTATATACTTTGGCTGGACTGTTGGACTATGGAGATACAAGATTGAAGACTTTGTCCCGTGTCCGGATCGGACTCTCCATTGCGTGGAAGGCAAGCTTGGCGATTCGGATGTGTAGATCTCCTTCTATCTAACCCTAGCCTCCTCTGGTGTCTATATAAATCAGAGGGTTTAGTCCGGAGGACAAGAACAATCATATCATAGGCTAGCTTCTAGGGTTTACCCTCTACGATCTCGTGGTAGATCAACTCTTGTAATACTCATATCATCAAGATCAATCAAGCAGGAAGTAGGGTATTACCTCCATCGAGAGGGCCCGAACCTGGGTAAACATCGTGTCCCTCGCCTCTTGTTACCATTAGCCTTAGACGCATAGTTCAGGACCCCCTACCCCAGATCTGTCGGTTTTGACACCGACATTGGTGCTTTCATTGAGAGTTCCACCGTGTCGTCGCGATAAGGCTTGATGGCTCCCTCAATCATCTTCAATGATGCGGTCCAGGGGGAGGTTTTCCTTCCTGGACAGATCTTCCTATTCGGTGGCTTCGTACTGCGGGCCAACTCGCTTGGCCATCTGGAGCAGATCAATAGCTACGCCCCTGGCCATCAGGTCAGGTTTGGAAGCTTGAACTACACTGCCGACATCCGCGGAGACTTGATCTTCGACGGATTCGAGCCCATGTCAGGTGCACCGAACAGTCACGATGAGCATGACTTAGACCTGCCATCGGACAGTATTCGGGGGGTCACGCCTGCGGCTACTCCGGGAATCAATCCGGAGCAGATTGGGCCATCCGAGAATGGGTGCGTGGACCCCGCCACAGAGGCCGCATACTCATCGGCGTCGAAGCCGAACACTGATCCCACCTCCTATGAGGCCGGTATCATTGGACCCTCAGACTCATCTCCGGCTACAGGATCCGAACCGTGTACACCCATGCCTACCGGATCTGATTGGGCACCGGTCATGGAGTTCACCTCCGCGGATATCTTTCAGCACTCACCCTTGGGTGATGTGCTAAATTCATTGAGGTCTCTCTCTTTATTAGGAGACTCTTGGCCAAACTATGTCCGGCTCGAGTGGGAACCGAACGACAAAGAAATTCGTTACCCACCCACCACCCACTTAATAGCCACTGTGGATGACCTAACCGACGTGCTCGACTTCGACTCCGAGGACATCGACGGTGTGGACGACGATGTAGGAGAAGAACATTAACCGCCTCCCATAGGGTGCTGGACAGCCACCTCATCATATGATATATATATATGGTGGACACCCCCAAAGAAAACAATGGCGATGAGGCAAGAGAGGATAATCCCTTGGGGAAACAATCAAAGCACCGACGTCATCGGCGCCGCTCTAAGCCCCACCATGGCAGAAATAGCAGTACCTGCATAGGAGATGATAGCAATCTGGATGGTGCCGAACACGAAAACAATCCCGCCCAGCCTTACTACGAGTAGGCCGAGCATGAGGATGGGCAAGCTAGCTGAGATGAACAGGCAATGGATGGAGACTTGGAGGACGACAATTATATGCCTCTCTCCGAAGATGAGGTGAGCCTCGGCGACGACAAATTTGTCGTGCCTGAGGATCCCATCGAGCAAGAGCGCTTCAAGAGCCGGCTTATAGCCACTGCAAAAAACTTGAAGAAGAAGCAACAACAGCTTCAAAGCTAATCAAGATCTGCTAACAGATAGATGGACTGAGGTCCTGGCTGCCGAGGAATACGGACTCGAGTGCCCAACCAACAGTTACCCGAAGCGCAGGTTGCTACCCCAACTCGAGGAGGAGGTGCTAGAGCCTACACTACCAGCACAGGACGAGGCGGACCGGCCACCTCGTGGCCGAGAACAACCGCCCGCACCCCGCCGCCAATCAAACAAAAATACAAAGGCCCGGGGCAACACACAGGACCTGCGAGACGTATTGGAAAACAAAGCAGGACAGTGAAGATCGATCTACGGATCGCGGGGGCACGCCACAACGCGTGATGATGACCGTCACGTCGGATACGCTAAAAGCGAGTCCGGTCGGGCCGAATACATTAGACCAGACTCATTTGAACTGCGTCGTGATGTAGCCCAGCATAGAGGCGCCGCACACCCCCTATGCTTCACTGATGAAGTAATGGATCATGAATTCCCAGAAGGGTTTAAACCCGTAAACATCGAATCATATGATGGCACAACAGACCCCGTGGTATGGATTGAAGATTTCCTTCTCCACATTCACATGGCCCGTGGCGACGATCTACATGCCATCAAGTACCTCCCCCTTAAGCTCAAAGGACCAGTTCGACATTGGATGAATAGCTTGCCGGCGAACTCCATTGGCAGTTGGAAGAACCTGGAGGACGCATTCCTTGACAACTTCTAGGGCACTTACGTGCGACCACCGGACGCTGATGACCTAAGTCACATAACCCAACAGCCCAGAGAGTCAGCCAGGAAATTCCGGACTCGGTTCCTAACTAAAAAGAACCAAATCATCGACTGTCCGGATGCCGAAGCCCTAGCAGCCTTCAAGAATAACATCCGTGACGAATGGCTCGCCCGACACCTCGGCCAGGAGAAGCCAAAGTCCATGGCAGCCCTCACGACACTCATGACCCGCTTTTGCGCGGGCGAGGACAGCTGGCTAGCTTGTAGCAACATCACACCAAAAAACTCCGGCAATTCAGACGCCAGAGATAGCAACGGCAAGCCATGACACAATAGACACAAGCGTCGGAACATTGGTGACAACGCCGAAGACACGGCAGTAAATGCCGGATTCAGAGGCTCTAAATCCGGACAGTGGAAAAAGCCATTCAAAAGAAACAATCTGGGCTCGTCCAGTCTGGACCGCATACTCGATCGCTCATGTCAAATTCACGGCACCCCCGATAAACCAGCCAACCACACCAATAGAGAATGCTGGGTGTTTAAATAGGCCGGCAAGCTGAATGCCGAACACAATGAAAAGGGGCTGCATAGCGATGACGACGAGGAGCCCCGGCCGCCGAACACAGGAGGACAGAAGAAATTCCCTCCCCAGGTGAAAACAGTGAATATGATATACGCAACCCATATTCCCAAGCGGGAACGGAAGCGTGCACTACGTGACGTCTATGCGATGGAGCCAGTCGCCCCAAAGTTCAACCCATGGTCTTCTTGCCCCATCACTTTTGATTGCAGGGACCATCCTACCAGTATCCGTCATGGCGGTTCTGCCGCATTGGTCCTTGACCCAATCATTGATGGATTCCACCTCACATGAGTCCTTATGGACGGTGGCAGCAGCTTGAACCTGCTTTATCAGGATAAAGTGTGCAAAATGGGCATCGATCCCTCCAGGATCAAACCCACCAAAACCACCTTTAAAGGTGTGATACCAGGTGTAGAGGCCTATTGTACGGGCTCAATCACACTGGAAGTGGTCTTCAGATCTCCGGACAATTTTCGAAGCGAAGAGTGAATCTTCGACATCGTCCCCTTCCGCAGTGGCTATCATGCACTGCTCGGACGAACCGCATTCTCCAGATTCAATGCGGTAACGCATTATGCATACCTCAAGCTCAAAATTCCAGGACCTTGCGAGGTTATAGTAGTTAATGGAAACACAAAGCACTCGCTCCGTATGGAGGAGCACACTGTGGCCCTCACGGCAGAAGTACAAAACAGCCTTCTTAGGCAAACAGCCAATTCGGCGCTGAAGAACCGGGACACCGTCAAGCGAGTCCGGAGTACCCCGCAACAGGATCATCCGGCTCGTCCAGAGCTCGACTAGCAATTCAGCCTCCGTCCTAGTCCCAGTCAAGCGGCAAAATTCGTGCCGCGTGTACATAATTACGCACTTAAAATACCATGGGCATAGGCAAAGGCACAGTTATGATGTGGTCCACAGTGCGGCTCAACCGCCATGGGGCCCGTATACCTTCATCATCTTCTTTCCTTTCAGGACCCTACTTCGGGGAAGCCTTTTCAGATAGCCTGATTATCTGACTCATCATAGGAAGGAACAACCAAGGAGGCAAGAGGCTTTGACGTACAAGGGAATACCCAGGTGGTCTCAGATAACGATCATTATACCTGTTTTACATGCCCACACGGAGCCTGCCCTTGGTTAGGACATGTCAAATAGTCCTATTCTTGCTTATCGCATTACTTGTATATATACGCTTTGACGTATTATTTAAATAACAATGGAAAAAACATACAGCGTCAGCTTGTTATTACATTTTCTCTATCTTTTTCCTTGACTGTCTACATACTATAAATAGCACATGTACACTTTGGTACGTTCAATTCGCCAGGGGCTTCAATGTACCCCATAACACGGAAAGAAAAGTCCGAACACTTTCAAAAGTGCGGCACCCCGAACTTATAGCATTATATGCATCAACTCCGAATCATGTCTTGGGTCAATAGTAGCGTTTGCCCGGTTCCCATGTTTTGGTGCCTTACGTTCCATTACATCGGCTAAGGTAGCGCGGGGAGAACTACTGCAATTGTGTCCCGGTTCTTCCGGACGAGCTACTCAGTAGAGAAAGCCAAAAACTCACTGTCAAGATGCGGCGAGAGCTGGTCGCTGTTCGAGAGGTCTCAAATCCTTAAAGATTTTTTCTGCTTCGGGCGAGGAATCGGCCTTGTCCAATTTAGGCGTGTATAGCGCCCCAAGTTCGGCCTTCCGAATACTACGGGCTTCGCCAAAATTTAAAATTGTACACTTCTATGGCTAAGTGAGAGTGATAAAGCCGTATAGTCCGATTGCCTTGTTTGTCGTGCTAAACACCTCCTTAAAGGACCAAAAATTTGGATAAAGAGTGTTTAGGTTTATCTTGAACACCCTAGTACTAGTTACATGGGTGCAGAAGCCGATGACTGGCCAACTTTCAGATTTTTATAAACGGCCGCACAGAAGGTAATATTTTAAATCAACAAGCGTTATATAGCGCACATGAACTCCTTTTCATATTATAGGATGACATGAGTACATTCATTCAAATATTGCATCCTTGGCACATTCCTCCGCTACAAGGCGGGTGCCTTTCATAACACCGTCAAAGTACTTCTCGGGGCAGTGGTGCGCCTTGCCCTCCAGCGGTCCCTCCGTCACCAGCTTCTCGGCATCCATCTTCGCCCAGTGCACTTTTGCGTGGGCGAAGGCCCGGCAGGCACCCTCAATGCAGACGGACCGCTTAACAACTTCCAGTCGTGGACAGACATTTACCATCCGCTTTACAAGGCCGAAGTAGCTGCTAGGCAGGGGCTCGCTAGGCCACAGCCGAACTATGAAGTCCTTCATGGCCAGTTCGGCCGCCTTGTGCAGTTCGACCAGTTGCTTCAGCTAGTCACTCAAGGGCATCAGATGTTCGGTCCAATATACTGGGACAAGAACAGCTTCTCTGTCGAGCTCCCCACCTCAACATGGTAGAACTCCGTGGCATCCGATATGATGTGCGGCAGATCTGCGAACACTCCTGGAGAGCTCCGAATTCAGGTAAGTAAAAGCAAAGTCTCTTTCACATGCTTGCTTTGGATAATGAATGCCTTACCCGCCGCTATCTTCCTAGCCGCCTGGATCTCCTGGAGGGCCTTTTGGGCTTCGGCCTTGGCGTCTTGCATGCTCTGGACGGCCTTCGCAAGATCGGACTCTTGTGTCTTGGAGTCATGCTCCAAGGATTCGAATTTTTTGACGAAGTCTTGGAGCTCTTGCCAGACCTCATTTACCCGAGCCTCCTGCTTCTCGCGCTCGGTGCGCTCCTTAGCCGCCTTGTCTTCGACCTCGGACAGCGCTTTCTTAAGGGCCGCCACTTCGGTCGTGGCCCCTACTAAAATTCATGATGCTTCTATTAGCATCAACGATTTTCCTTTATATAACACACGGACGTGGTATCACTTACCTTTGTTCTCCTCGAGCTGCCTCTTCATGAGGCCGAGCTCTTCCTCGGCCTGCCCCAGGTCCCACTTCAGTCCGGAGACCTCCGTAGTGTGGGCGGCAGCGGCCAGCAGCGACGCCTGCTTATTCACATACACATAATGTGATTAGACTCCTGCGGATGTTATTTGATCCTCTGTTCGACCTTTCTTCCCGAACACCAAATAGAGCATCAGGGGCTACTATCTATGCTATGATATTTTCTTGTAATGTGATTACTTACCTCAAAACCTGTTAGGAGGTTGGCGCAGGCTTCGATCAATCCGCTTTTGGCGGACCGAACCTTCTCAATCACCATACTCCTAAGAGTACGGTGCTCTTCGTTAATGGAAGCGCCGCGAAGCGCTTCCAGGAAATTATCCGATGCCTCTGGTTGGACAGAGGTCATCATAACAGGTGGCTCACCCTCCTTAGCGAGGGGCTGCCTACCTGACTCCGGAACCATTGAAGGTGCCGGCACAACATCTGGCCGGGGGCCGAACTTGGTGCGGCCCCCGTCGTCAAGATCCATGGGGGTTTTTTCCCCCATGCGCCCGGTGTCTGGGATTTCGCCTTGGGGCGTCTCCAGAACTGTCTCCCCCTACTTTGGTATCCTCTGGGACAACACCTCGGTGTCGTCCGTAGGCCGGGAGGAGGTAGCCGTCGGGAGCGAATAGCTATTCATCTCTGACTAACTCAAAGACCCATTCGAGGAGCATACGTCGATGCAGGCTTTGGGCGGACTGCATTATCACATTTGACATGATAAGAAGCAATAAAGCAAAACATACCGGAAGCATTATAGTGTCTGGATACTTACGACTTCGCTCGGGGCTTGTCCCTGGGCAAACACTCCTCGTCGTTGTAGGCGCCTGTGGTGGATTGGTCCGGAGGAAGGGTCCTTCCCTTCTTGGACCCTTCAGCCTTCATTTTCTTCTCCTCCCTGGTTGGGGGAGAAATTTCCTCTACCTCCTCCTCGTCTTTGCTGGAGGAGTGCGGCTCGGTGTCTTCGGACGATGTGTCCGATGCAGCCTCGCGCTGGAGACCCTTCCTGATCCCCGTGGCCTTCTTCTTGGCCTTCTTCCCCGGCACCTCATAAGGCGCCGGAACCAGCATCTCCGTCAGGAGAGCGGTTTCTGGATCTTCAGGTAGCGGAGCCGGACAGTCGATCCGCTCTGCTGTCGCCACATAGTCCTGTTAAATCAGCATGGTGGCTTAAATTCCTCCCATGAACATACTGGGAAAGGCACATCTTGTGAAATATATAGAGAGCTTACCGGATTGGCGGGGAGCTTTGCGCTAAGTCTGCGGTCCTCGGTAATGTGAGGAGGTACTTCGGTGGCCTAGAACAGCACCTTCGAGACGTCTTTGTGCATCATATCGAAGAGCTCTCGCAGCGTCTGGTGTTTGGCCGAATCGAACTCCCACATATTGAATGCCCGTCTTTGACACGGGAGGATCCGACGGAAGAGCATAACCTGGACCACATTGACAAGCTTGATCTTCTTGATTATCATATTTTTGATACAGTTCTGGAGTCCGACCAGCTCCGCAGGTGCACCCTAGGCTAATACCTTCTTTTTCCAGGAGGTGAGCCGCATGGGGATGCCAGATCGGAATTCGAGGGCCGACACCCAGTTGGCGTCGCGCAGCTCGGTGATGTAGAACCACCCCGTCTGCCACCCCTTCACAGTCTCCATGTAGGAGCCTTCGAGCCAAGTAACGTTGGGCATCTTGCCCACCATGGCGCCTCCTCACTCTGCTTGCTGGCCGACCACTATCTTCGGCTTCACGTTGAAGATCTTCAGCCACAGGCCAAAGTGGGGCTTGATGCGGAGGAAGGCCTCGCACACGATGATAAACACCGAGATGTTGAGGATGAAATTTGGGGCCAGATCATGAAAATCTAGCCCATAGTAAAACATGAGCCCGCGGACAAATGGGTGGAGAGGAAATCCCAGTCCGCGGACGAAGTGGGGGGGGGGGACACAACCCTCTCATGGGGTTCCGGAGTAGGGATAATCTGCCCTTCATCGGGGAGCCAGTGTGTGATGTCTGCGGCTAAGTATCCGTCCTCCCAAAGCTTCGTGATGTCCTCCTCCGTAACGGAGGAGACCATCCACTTGCCTCCCGCTCCGGACATGTCTGGAATGGCTTTACGGAGAAGGTGAGAACTTGGGAACTGGAGCTCGGGAGTGCGAGAATGGATGAGCAAAGGAGGAAGAAGGCGTGGGTGAAAAAGGGGAATCCCTATCTCTTTATAAAGGCGGTAGAAACTATGCGCCTCCCCACTTGCCTGTTAAAGTCGCTTATTCCCCAAGCGCCACGATTGATAGCGCGGTTGGGTTACCCACGCCCTATTGATAAGAATCCCGCAATGAGGGGACACAATCTCTGCTTCGACAAGACGTGCCAAGGAAACCACCTCGCAGTGTGTGTAGTAGATGGTTATGAAAAACGGTTCGAATAATGACCGAGCCGTGGCGTGATGTCACGCTACCAAAGGTTGTCAGCAGATTACATTTGTGGAATATTGTTCTCTCTATGGTGGTATGTGGAATTTGTTTTGCAGAGCCGGACATGATTCATGTGTTCAAAATCTACCTTGGAGTATTCGGAGAAGGAACTCATCGTCATTGAAGCCTGGTTCAGGGGCTACTGAGGGTGTCCGGGATTAAGGGGTCCTCGGACAGCCGGACTATATACTTTGGCCGGACTGTTGGACTATGAAGATACAAGATTGAAGACTTCGTCCCGTGTCCGGATGGGACTCTCCTTTGCGTGGTAGGCAAGCTTGGCGATTCAGATGTGTAGATCTCCTTCTCTGTAACCGACTATGTGTAACCCTAGCCCCCTTCGGTGTCTATATAAACCAGAGGGTTTAGTCCGTAGGACAAGAACAATCATATCATAGGCTAGCTTCTAGGGTTTAGCCTCTACGATCTCGTGGTAGATCAACTCCTGTAATACTCATATCATCGAGATCAATCAAGTAGGAAGTAGGGTATTACCTCCATCGAGAGGGCCCGAACCTAGGTAAACATTGTGTCCCCCGCCTCCTATTACCATTAGCGTTAGACACACAGTTCGGGACCCCCTACCCGAGATCCGCCGGTTTTGACACCGACAGTGGGTTCCAAAACACAGTGTCTCCTCGGCCGAAATTGAGTCCCTCCCCGATTCATAAACGGTGGGCGCCAAAAACAAACTCTCGTCGGCAAATATTCGGTGCATGTGAGATTACCGTCCTATCCCCAACCGAATAATATTGTTGCAATGTAGGAAATTTGAAACGGGGGCTAAGTTTGTAAATTTCCTCGCATTTGAGACAAGCACGCCCTGAAGACATGGTTCCCCCCCTTCCTCTCTCCCTCCATTTCCCCATTCATACTCCATGGGCGCCAAAACACCCTCTCCACCCCAGCCTCCTCCGTCCACCACCCCATCCACCGCCGTCCTCCTCCACCATGCCGGAGCTGATACCCCAATGCTGTCGTCCATTACAAGAGATCGACCTCTCCCATCCACCGCTTCGGAGCGGGATCCTTGCATCCCTGTCCTATCGCTTCATCCCCGCCTGCCTGCGCCGCTCCTATAACCGTCTCGTCCACCGCACCCCGTCGCCACTGTCTACCCTCCTAGATCTGCTTGCACGCTGTCGACAGCCATCACTACCGCAACACCGTCAAATTCTCAGCAGATGCATACACGGCGCCGCACCAGAGGCGGTACTCTTTCGTATCTTCTCAACTTATTTATCGCAGCAAGAAAATAGATCGCCGCTACTTTACTCTGATTTCTTGTCCATCACTTACTTGCTAGTTGAAAGCAATTGGTTGCGAAGTTGCCTTTGTCCGGTTTGCACCTTCAGATCCGTCATGGCACGCTCAACATTATACTCGCAATGCTTATGATTTTCCCCTTTTATATTCCACACTAGTTAAATGACAATAAAATAAATTTCAAAATTTGGCCAGTCAATTTTTTAGAGTTCGCCGGTGCGAACGAAGGGGCTCGGGTGGGGACGGTGGTTGTGGGGGGCTGTGGTGGGGCCTCGCCGAACAAAGAAAACTCGACGTGGGTGGGGGAGGGGGTGGGGGTGGGGGTGGCAGAGGAACACAAGCGGTGGGGGCCGGTGGTCCGGCCGGCGGCCCGTGTTGTGTTCTGTATGGGAAAAATCAGAGATGAGGAAGAAGAAGGGTTAGGAGACGTAGGATCTTCATCCAACCGCCTGAAATGGTCAACTGACGCAAATGACAAAAGTAACGTGTGTTGCATGCAGACATGCCTTTATATTCAGTACCATCATACCTACTTAGCACTACTCCTGAATCCATCAAGCTAAACAACGTGCCACTAGTAACTCCAAACTTGTTGCTCAAATACGAATCTGATATGATGCTGATATTACTAAAACAGATAATGTTTAATTCATCAGCTAATGTTCATACTTTACTTTCTAAAAGAACGTGCACCACATATAGAGAGACAGCAGGGAGTTGCATTCTTAATGAGCTCCGATTCATCATGCGTGGGCACTGAGCA
This sequence comes from Triticum dicoccoides, assembly GCF_002162155.2. NCBI lineage: Eukaryota > Viridiplantae > Streptophyta > Magnoliopsida > Poales > Poaceae > Triticum > Triticum dicoccoides. Next base: position 563,052,973 of record NC_041381.1, on the reverse strand, counting down.
ACGAACATTTTATTATCCAAAATCTGCTTGCTCTTCTTTAGCATGTTCCTCTTCCGTTCTTCTTTAATAAGTACTTTCTTCGTTCCTAAATACAAGTCTTTGTATAGATTCCATCATGTACTACATATGGAGCAAAATGAGTGAATCTACATTCTAAAATGTATCTGTATACATCTGTATGTGATCCATAGTGGAAATCTCTACAAAGACTTATATTTTGGAACGGAGGGAGTATGATAGTAGTACAGTATGTTCCTTGTAGTGAAGATGAGCAGGGACATTTGCAGTGTAGAGGTCTATACGGTCGGTTGTGATGGTCACTTTGAACTCTTCGGGCCTCTTTGATTCGTAGGATTTTGTAAACATAGGAATAGGATTTGTACTGGCCTGCCCACTTGAATACTATAAGAATAGCAAGGAAATGCGGGGAGTTGTGTCGCCTATGAGAGTTACACTGATATTAACAGTACCGCACCTTCAGTTGAAGAGAGCTCGTATTTGAAGCCTTTCTAGCTGTACCGACAATACTAGCACGTATATTCCAGCAAGTTCCACTATGCTGATTTTACTCTGATGCTTACGTTTCCCCGTTATATCTACACTATGATCTGTGTAGCTGCTTTGTGTCACACTAGCAGCAGTCCACTCTTGAAGCTAAACACTTCAATGATGTCGGAGTATTGGGCCACGGGTAGGCAAACCCGAGTCCCTGAGCCTTCTAAAACTTTAGGCCGGCTTTGACCCACGAGACTCCAGAATGGAGCACCGCCTTCTGGTGGCCGGCTGGCCCGAACGGCTGGCTGCCCGAATGCGGCCTATCGCCAGCAGACGACCCCAAGACAAGCCGCCTCCTAGATGACGGCCTCAGGCAGGCGGCCACTAGGCATCTTAAGAGTCTGTGCCCCTCATCAAGAAAACAAGACAGGGTGAGGCTACAACATAGCCCTGTACCCCCGGATCTCGGGCTTGGCATGGCTACAGTGTCCCGTACTGGCGGAGATCCCCGCACGACGTGGCATTGTTGCCATTCCACCTTTACGCCACTACTGACCGACGAAGCCATGTTCCCACGACGGCCTGTCGGTACGGCCGCAGGCGGTGGGCCCTACCGGGCAGGGAGAGCCCGGAAGGCGGCCGACGCTGGACCAGCTGGAACTGCGGGAGGCCGGCCCCCAGCAGGCGGCCGGACCCTCCCCCGAAGGCAGTATAACATCAACCAGACGGGCTGCGGTGTGGCTACAATGATCTCCCACCAGGCGGCAGGACTGTAGCCACGCTCCCCTGACCAAGCCCGCATCATTAGCACCATGGCTACAGTGATCAGTCCCCAACCGGACCCGCCAGCGGCGGACGCGGCATGTCGGCTCCGTACCATACAGGTCGGAGGGCCCGCCAGGTGACCGGCCCCAGCACCCGGCGGAGTTACCATTGTACCCCTGGGGGTAGGCCTATATAAACCCCCCATGGCACCCATGCAAAGGGTTCCGAACCTGATAGACCTAGACTCATACCTAGAGGAAGAAGAGAGCTAGCCCTGCCTCCTTCAACCTCTAGCATACAAGTCAAGGAGCACCTTGTATCCACTAGCGCCTTAGTGATCATGCGGAGACCCCGCAGAGCAGGAGTAGGGGTATTATCTCCAAGGAGAGCCCCCAACCTGGGTAAAGTACGCCGGCGTTCGTGTCTACGCATAATCCCACTTCTGGGCACCGGCGACGTTCTACTCGCTCCCACCATGATAAGTCATCCCTTGGCATATGTCGCACCCAACCCCCGACATTTGGCGCCCACCATGGGGCGAGGTGCACTGTCATCTGGAGATCAATTCTGGATGGTAACCCTGTTCCTTCCAGACGTGCGCAGCCAGCCCAGCATGCCCGACAATGTCAGCCTCGGCGCACTGCGCGGCACGGAGATCGCCTGCGCAGCCAGCTGCCTCGCCAACCTCGTCAGCGAGATCAACCTCTTCGACGAGCCTACATCCGACGCAGGCACCGACTGCGCGGAGAGCCGCCTCGTCAGCCTCCTCGACCAGCTCCATGTCACCAGCGAGCCTGCTACCGATTTGGAGTCTGTTGGATCCACCGACCCGATGATCGTCGACTCTGACACGGTGTCGCTCGACATGTACCCCACCAATGTGGTGGTCTACGACGAGCTGCCTCCTCGCGAGAACAGCAGAGGGAGCACCATCATGGAGGTGCTTGTTATCAACAGCGACGAGCACTCGGACGGAGGCGCTCGAGACCCACTCGATGCGCCGCTGCGAGACTTGTTAGGGCCCATCCCAGCCGATGCGGACACTGAGGCGCTGGAGGCACGGTGCGTCCAGCTCATCGAAAGCGCTAACTGACTGGCCAGCATGTGACACCTCTCGGAGGCCTACCGGCACGAGATCGATCGGGCCGTCGGCGGGACACAGGCCCCCGAAGGGCCTAGCCGCGCCGGCTCGATCCGACTGCGTGGCGCGGCCATCGCTGGTGCGTTCGGGGCAGAACGCCCCGTCTACGCTACACCAGCGGGAAACATACAAGTTGCCCAGGCGGTGGCAGACAAGATGGACAAGTACAAAGGCGACGAGCATTGCCACATGACGGAGCGTGTCCAGCAGCTCCTTGACGCGGCTGCCAAGCAGCACGAAGCCGACTGCCGTGACGAAGCGCCAACCCCGCAGAACAACGAGCCGCCTCCTCGCCAGGACCATGGCGCGACGTCTCGAACGCCGACTGGTGACATCCGCAAAAAGAAAGGCAATGAGCCGACTGCCAGCCACAGTCGGACTCACCTCATCATCGAGCGCGATGCCGAAGGCCGCCCTCGAGCCGTGGAGCGGCGAGGCGATCCGCCTCCTCCTCAGCCCCGCGGAGAAAGGCATCCGACCCCACCGCCTATCACACACCCGACACTCAGCGACCCCCTTGGCCACCGAGAAGGAGTCGGAGAAAACGACGCCCGCCACCGGATCGACCGCCTCAATCGCTCCCTCGCGCTAGAAGAAGAAGATGCGTTGGGTCCGCCCTGTTTTGGCCCCCGAATCCGAGATGAGTCCTTCCCTCCAGGGTTCACCCTCCCAGGAGACACGCCCAAATACACCGGCTCCATGAAGCTGGAAGACTGGTTGGTCGACTACTCCATGGCCGTCAGCATAGCGAACGGTAACAAGCGTGTTGTTGTGAAGTACGTCCCGCTCATGCTCCAGGGCACAGCCCGGACGTGGCTTAACAGCCTGAAGCCCCGCAGCATCAACGGCTAGGTTGATTTCACCGAGGCCTTCGTCAGCAACTTCACCAGCACATACAAGCGGCCTCCCATTCCTTGACAGCTCTCCTTGTGCGTCCAAGGGCCCAGTGAATCGACTCGCGACTACCTCATGCGTTGGGCCGAGCTGAGCAACTCCTGCGAGGGCGTGCACGAGGTGCTGGCCATCGAGTATTTCACTGCCAGGTGCCGAGAGGGCACCCTCCTCAAGCACCGGCTCCTCTGCGGCGAGCCAACGACTCTCAATGAGCTGCTAATCATCGCCGACAAATACGCAACTGCCGATTCCTCCATGAAGGCGGAGATCCAAGTCGATGCATCCGGCAAGATAGCATGTCGGTGTCAAAACCGGCGGATCTCGGGTAGGGGGTCCCGATCTGTGCGTCTTAGGCTGATGGTAATAGGAAGCAAGGAACACAATGTTTACCCAGGTTCGGGCCCTCTCGATGGAGGTAAAACCCTACTTCCTGCTTGATTAATATTGAAGATATGAGTCATACAAGAGTAGATCTACCACGAGATCGTAGAGGCTAAACCCTAAGAGCTAGCCTATGATGGTATGATTGTAATTGTGATCGGCCTTCTAAGGACCATGCTCTCCGGTTTATATAGACACCGGAGAGCTAGGGTTTACATGGAGTAGGTTACAAGGAAGGAAATATAATATCCGGATCGCCAAGCTTGTCTTCCACGCAAAGGAGAGTCCCATCCGGACACGAGCCGAAGTCTTGAGTCTTGTATCTTGACGCTTCTATAGTCCGGACGATGTGTATAGTCCGGCTGTCCGGATACCCCCTTATCCAAAACTCCCTCAGTAGCCCCTGAACCAGGATTCAATGACGATGAGTCTGGCGTGCAGTCTTGTCTTCGGCATTGCAAGGCGGGTTCTGCCTTCCAAATACTCCAAGGTTATTATCGAACACGTAGGTCGTGTCTGGATCTGCAAAATGATCTCACATACCACCGTAGGGAGAATGATACTTCAGCTGACAACATTTAGACGACGTGACATGCCATCACAGCCAGGTCATTATTTGAACCGTTTTTTCACAACTAGCCACAGCGCGCATTGCGAGGCGGTTTCCTTGGACGTCTTGTCAAAGCAAAGATCATGTCCCCTTATCACGAGATTCTCATTAATACGGGTATGGGTAATCCCCTCGTGCCATCAATCGTGGCGCTTGGGAAGTAAGCGATTCTCAACAGGCTAGTGGGGAGGCGCACCGCTTTCGTCGCCTCTATAAAGGGATAAGAGTTCCCCATTCTTACCCACGCCCTCTTCCTCTTCTGCCCATTCTCGCCTCCTCGAGCTCCAGCGCCCTAGTTCAAGTCTTCTCCGCATAGATAAACATGTCCGGAGCGGGAGGCAAATGGGTGGCTTCCACAGTGAAGGAGAAGAACATCGCAAGTCTTCGGGCAGCCGGATACTTGGCCGCAGACATAGCGCACCAGCTACCAGACGGCGGGCAGGTCATTCCAACCCCAGGACCCCATGAGAGGGTCGTGTTTCTTGCCCACTTCGTCTGTGGACTGGGGTTTCCACTCCACCCCTTCGTCCGCGGGCTCATGGTCTACTACGGGCTAGATTTCCATGATCTAGCCCCGAACTTCGTCCTCAACATCTCAGCATTCATCGTCATGTGCGAGGCTTTCCTGCGCATCAAGCCTCATTTCGGCTTGTGGCTGCAAACCTTCTGCGTGAAGCCGAAGATCATGAGCGGCCAACAAGCGGAGTGCAGAGGAGCCATGGTGGGAAAAATGCCTAACGTCACCTGGCCTGACGGCTCCTTTGCGGAAACCGTGAAGGGGTGGCAATCGGGGTGGTTCTACATCACCGAGCCACATGACGCCAACTGGGCGGCGGCCCCCGAGTTCCGATCTGGAACCCCTATGCGGCTCACCTCCAGGGAACAGAAGGGCCTGCTATGGGGTGAATCTACAAAGCTGACCGGACTCATAAACTGCATCAAGGGCATGAAGGACAAGAACATCAAGCTTGTCAACATGATCCAAGTCATGCTCATTCGCCGGATTCTGCCGTGCCAAAGGCGGGCATTCAATTTGTGGGAGTTCATCTCGGCCAAGCACTAGACGCTCCAGAGGCTCTACGACATGAAGCACAAGAACGCGTGGAAGGCGTTGTTCAAGGCCTCCGAAGTACCTCCTCTCATATCCGAGGACCGTGGGCTCCACGCCGCACGGCACCCTACCCAGGTGAGTTCTCAGGCTGCCATCGGGTTCGGTTCTTCCCAATGTACTCATGGGGAATCCTTAAGTGATTGTGTATATTTGTTCAGGAGTATGTGGAGACGGTGGAGTGGATTGACAGTCCGGCTCCGTTCCCAGAAAGCCCAGCCAATGATCTTCTGACGAAGATGCTGGTCCCCGTGCCCTAAAAAGGGCCTGAGAAGAAGGCCGATAAGAAGGCCCTGGGGACCCGAAAGGGTCTCCGGCAGAAGGCTGCACCAAAAGCCTCTTCCGAAGAGGACGAGGAAGACTCCTCCCCCAAAGGGGAAGAAGGAGAAGAAGAGGAGGCCGCCCTATCCGGAAAGGATGGGAGGCCTAAGACGGTGGACAAGGAGGCCAGGAGAGGCCCCCGGCGCAAGGCCGTCATACCCTTTGTCGTCCGATGACGACGAGGCAGATTCCTCCCGCGGAAGCGGGGAGGAACAGGAAGAAACTCTACCTCCCCATACTGGGGGGGGAGAGGAAGGCTGCCCCGGTGGGAGAGACTGGGACGTACAAGAAGGGAAAAGTGTCCCTTCCAGACTACTCCACCACCGCCGCCGATAGCGAGGAAGGGTGGCTGATGAAGTCATGTACCTGGGGTAGGGTCATAGACCTATCTAAGGTACCCTCCCCTAGGACATCTTTAGAAGAAGCCGCCTTCCAGTCGACCAAGAGGGACACCACTCGACGGACTGGAAGACACTCGACGAACTTGAAGACACTTGACCATGAAGACTCACTCGACCACCAGGAGTTCAAGCTCTACCTTGTATCCAAACGGCCTGTAATTAAGTAGTCTTTATGGTCATGATGACACTTTATGTAAGGCATCACCAGTAACGCCTGATCTTAATGTACTTTAAACCCTCCGCTACGTGGGCTGGCTGGGGTCTTGGCATCCTCTATATAAGCCACCCCCTCCACTGGCAGAAGGGTTCGCACCCCTGTAACTCTCACACATATAATCCAGTCGACCGCCTCCGGGCACCGAGACGTAGGGCTGTTACTTCCTCCGAGAAGGGCCTGAACTCGTAAAACACTTGTGTGCACAACTACTCCATAGCTAGGACCTTGCCTCTCCTTAGTACCCTCCTACACTACTGTCAGACTTAGAACCATGACAGTTGGCGCCCACCGTGGGGCAGGTGTCTTAGCGACTTATTGGAGAAGTTGCAATCTTTCCGATTCCCATCATCATGGTTTTAGGTGGAGTTTTGGTTGAGGGCCGCGAGATCCATCTCGGCTCACTCACGTTCGTCGCCGATGACTCTGCCTCACTGCAGGAGGCTCCGCTCGACGTGGATGCGCTCCCGGTCCGCGGAGCTACGCACTTTCGAGCATGCGTCTGCGGCGTCCTTCTGCAGCAACCATCGACTCAGTATCGGCTGGTTTTTGTGTCATCCTCCCTCCCAGCTTCTTGCCGGCATAAGCGCTCTGGTCGGTCGAGGCTTCAGCAGTGGGTGAGGCACGTAGTGGCTCGCCAATCGACCGCCGCCCAAGTCGCGGCAATCGAGCCCGACGAATCTCTCTACGGCTTGTTCACCTGTCGACTGGCTCCGCAGAGACTGCATCCGAGTGCGACAGCAGTGATCCAGCGGCGGAGGTCCTAATGGTCAATGGACCGCACGTTCCCCCCGGCTTTCCTGGCGCCGAGGGAGGCAACGACGGAGGCGATATGTCGCACAACCATGAGGAATACCTCCCCGAGCCCCTCAATTCGCAGCAGAGGGAAGAGCTTTGCCGCCGGAACATGGATGCGCTTCACACTCCGATTGTTGGAGAAAACCCTGAGGCTCACGCCTTAGAGGACGCGCGCTTGGCCAACCTGGCTGAGTGCACTCGACTAAAGAACCTTCAGCGGGCACTCGACGAGCGCGCGCGGCAACGGATTCCAGACTCCAGTCGACGCCAACTCTTTAAACCTCCGACTCAGGTATATCGAACTCCGATTCAGAATTTAGCAGCTGCAGCCCGTATAGCAGAGTCGATTCAGCCTTCCCAGTCAGAGGCTGGCAGAGGCTTGATGCAGATCAGGGATTTGCTCCGGGCAGCAGGAGATCAGAATTCAGCTGTATCGCAGTCGTGGAACATGGCGGCGAATATGGTCCAGTCGGCTCATAGCCCCAGATCGCCCCCGAGGCGTGAAGGGCGTGGCGACCGGCATGATCAGTACAGGAACTATGAGCAGTATGATCACCGATTCGATCGCAATGCTTGACGTCGAGTGCCCACTCCTCCCCCAAGGGGTGGATCATATGTGCCTCGACAGCAGGATGTTAGACGCCAGCACAGTGGCGGGCGAAGGATTCCAGTCGACCCCAGGGAACCAGGCTTTGATGCGAGATCCATCATCGTTCAAGGTCTGGTCGACCGGAACAGAGCCCACAGAGAGGGTAATGACAGAGATGTACCCACAAGCAGCCGAGTGCATGTCTCCGGACCAGAGTGTTTCAGCAGAGCCATCAGAGCCGTGGTGATTCCTCCCAACTTCAGGTTGGCGGCTGGAGTCAGCAAGTTCAACAGTGAGTCCAAGCCTGATACTTGGCTTGAGGACTACCGAGTGGTTGTTCAGATCGGTGGCGGAAATGACGAGGTGGCCATGAAGCATCTGCCTCTTATGTTGGAAGGGTCAGCCAGAGCATGGCTGAATCAGTTGACACCCAGCAGCATTTACGCGTGGGAAGACCTCTCCCGAGTGTTTGTCAGGACGTTCGAAGGAACGTGCAAGCGACCAGCAGGACTGACAGAGCTGCAATCTTGTGTGCAGAAGTTGAATGAGACTCTGAGGGATTACATCCAGAGATGGATCACACTGCATCACACGGTAGAGAATGTATCTGATCACCATGCAGTTTGCGCCTTCAAGGAGGGCGTAAAATACAGAGAGCTAAGCCTGAAATTCGGTCGAACCGGAGACATGTCTCTGAGTCGAATGATGGAAATAGCCACCAAATATGCCAATGGTGAGGAAGAGGATCGGCTCCGGAGCGGCAAGCACAAGTCAGTCGCCCAGGACACCAGAGGCGGAAATTCCAGTCGGAAGCAAAAGCGGAAAGCCGAGCCAGCCGCTCCTGGAGAAGCCTTGGCCCTGAATCAAGGAAAGTTCAAAGGGAAGCCCAAAGGGCCTTGGAACCCCAAGAAACTAAAGGATTAAGAAGGAAATGACGTGATGGATTTGCCATGTCACATCCACACCAAGAAAGATGAAGAGGGTAACTTCATTTACCCGAAGCATACCACTCGACAGTGTCGACTCCTGATACAGCAGTTCCAAGGGAAGCAGTCCAAGGACAAAGAAAAAGAGTCGGACAAGGTTGAGGGCAAGGAGGACAGTGAGGAAGAATATCCGCAAGTCAATTCCACCCTGATGATTTTTGCTGACGTTGAAAGCAAAAACCGACTGAAAGTGATAAACCGAGAGGTGAATATGGCTGCTCCGGCAACCCCAAATTATCTGAAGTGGTCTCAAACCGCCATTACATTCGACCAGTCAGACCACCCAACGCACATAGCCACCCCTGGGAGGCAGGCTCTGGTGGTCGACCCGGTCGTCGAAGGGACTCGACTGACCAAAGTACTGATGGATGGCGGTAGTAGTCTGAATATATTGTATGCAGAGACACTGGAGGGGATGGGCATTCCGATGTCCAGGCTCAGCACGAGTAATATGAGTTTCTATGGAGTCATTCCTGGCAAGAAAGCCGCTTCACTCGGCCAGATTGCTCTTGATGTGGTTTTTGGTGATTCCAAGAACTTCTGCAAAGAGAAGCTGACATTTGAGGTCGTAGATTTCCAGAGTGCCTACCACGCTATTTTGGGCAGGCCTGCTTATGCACGTTTTATGGCTCGACCATGTTACATGTACCTCAAATTGAAGATGCCAGGCCCTAAAGGCGTGATTATTGTCACTGGTATCGCAAGAAGGCAGGAGAGTGCTTCCAGAAAGGCTCGAAGATCGTCGATGCTCAGATGGTGGCAGAAGAGTGGCAGGAACATCAGAGGAATGCAGACCCGAGTGATTTGTTGCGAGCAAAGAAGCCTGCCACGGAATCAGCGTTCCAGTCGTCCGGTGAGACAAACCAAGTTCATATCCACCCGACCGACCCCAACGCTGCTCCGACTCATATCTCCACAACACTCGACCCCAAATAGGAAGAGGCGCTCATCCAGTTCCTCCGTGAGAACTGGGACATCTTTGCATGGAAACCTTCTGACATGCCGGGTGTACCCAGGGGACTGGCTGAGCATCGTCTGCAAGTCGATTCAAAGGCAAAACCTGTGAAGGAACATCTGCGACGGTCAGTCGTCCAGAAAAGGAAGGCCATTGGCGAAGAGGTGGCTCGGCTCCTAGCAGCAGAGTTTATCCGAGAAATCTACCACTCTGAGTGGCTCGCCAATGTTGTCATGGTCCCCAAGAAGGACAAGTCACTTCGCATGTGCATTGACTTTAAACATATCAATCGGGCCTGCCCGAAAGATCATTTTCCTCTTCCCCGCATCGACCAAATAGTCGACTCGACTGCAGGATGTGAGCGACGGTCTTTCCTAGACGCTTATTCCGGGTACCATCAGATCCGTCTATTTGGACCCGATGAGATTAAAACAGCTTTCATCACCCCATTCGGGTGCTTCTGTTATGTCACCATGCCATTCGGCCTCAAGAATGCCAAAGCCACGTTCATGAGGATGATTCAGAAGTGTTTGCTCACTCAGATCAGTCGGAATGTGGAAGCATACATGGATGACATTGTGGTCAAGTCACGGAAAGGTTCCGACCTGCTGACTGACCTCGCTGAAACGTTTGCTAACCTCAGGAGGTATGATATCAAGCTTAACCCATCTAAGTGCACATTCAGAGTTCCTAGTGGAAAGTTACTCGGTTTTCTCGTTTCTGAACGAGGAATCGATGCAAACCCAGAGAAAGTGGGCACTATACTCCGAATGAAACGACATGTGCGTGTGCACGATGTTCAGAAGCTTACTGGTTGCTTGGCCGCTTTAAGTCGATTCATCTCTCGTCTCGGTGAGAAGGCATTGCCTCTTTACCGACTGATGAAGAAGTCAGACAAGTTTGAGTGGACTCCTGAAGCTGACGCAGCATTTGCAGAGTTAAAAACCCTGCTTTCCACCCAGCCGGTGCTTGCTGCCCCGATCAGCAAAGAGCCTTTGCTGCTTTACATTGCAGCCACAGGACAAGTCGTCAGTACTGTACTTACGGTCGAGCGAGAAGAAGAAGGGAAAGCCTTCAAAGTTCAGCGCCCAGTGTATTACATTTCTGAAGTCCTAACCCCATCAAAGCAAAGATACCCTCATTACTAGAAGCCTGTATATGGGATTTATATGACCACGAAGAAAGTTGCTCACTACTTCTCTGACCATATCATCACAGTCGTCAGCGACGCCCCCTTATCAGAGATTCTACACAACAGAGATGCGACTGGTTGAGTGGCAAAATGGGCAATTGAACTCCTTCCCCTGGATATCAGATTTGAGGCAAAGAAAGCTATCAAGTCCCAAGCAATAGCAGATTTCCTCGCCGAGTGGACTGAACAGCAGTTACCGACCCAAGTTCACTCGAAACACTGGACTATGTTCTTTGATGGCTCTAAAATGCTGAATGGTTCCGGTGCCGGGGTAGTGTTGGTGTCCCCCCGAGGAGATAAGCTCAGATATGTACCCAGATTCACTTTGACTCCTCCAACAATGAGGCAGAATACGAAGCGCTCTTGTATGGGTTGCGTATGGCAATTTCACTCGGCGTCCGTCGCCTCATGGTCTACGGTGACTCAGATTTAGTGGTTAACCAAGTGATGAAGGAGTGGGACGTCAGAAGCCCAGCCATGACTGGTTACTGCAATGCAGTCAGAACGCTGGAGAAGAAATTTGAGGGATTAGAGCTCCATCACGTTCCCCGACTGAAAAATCAAGCAGCTGATGACTTGGCGAAGATAGGTTCCAAAAGAGAAGCCATCCCGAGTGGCGTGTTTTTGGAGCATGTTCACACACCATCAGTTCAAGAAGATCCTTTCATTGAGGAAGCCCTGCAGCCAAAAGGCGCCACAGATCCGACTGAAGTCGAGGTCCCAGCTGTGGTCGACTTAATCATGGAAGTTCTGGTCATCACTCCCGACTGGACAGTGCCCTATATCGCCTATATTCTGAGGAAAGAGCTACCAGAGAATGAAGAAGAGGCTCGGGAGATCGTCCGCCGATCCAAAGCCTTTACTGTCATGAGGGGACAGTTGTACAGAGAAAGTACGACTGGAGTCAGCCAGAAATGCATAACACCGGAAGAAGGTCGAATGATTCTCAACGACATCCACTCAGGGACCTGTGGCCATCATGCGTCCTCTCGGACCATCGTGGCTAAAGAATACCGAGCGGGTTTTTACTGGCCCAGAGCAAATGAAATGGCGAAAGAGATAGTCGACAAGTGTGAAGGATGTCAGTTCTACTCCAACATGTCACATAAACCCTCCTCAGCCTTGAAGACCATCCTGATCGTCTGGCCTTTCGCTATTTGGGGTTTAGATATGGTTGGACCGCTGAGAACTGGCAGGAGCGGCTTCACCCATGTACTGGTGGCAGTCGACAAGTTCACCAGTTGGATCGAGGCCAAGCCCATTAAAAATCTTGATGCAGGCACTGCCATCGGCTTCATCCGAGAATTAATATTCAGATATGGAGTTCCGCATAGTATCATCACTGATAATAGGTCAAACTTCGACTCTGATCAATTCAAAGCTTTCTGCGCTTCCCAAGGCACACGAGTCGACTACGCTTCAGTCGCCCATCCTCAGTCGAATGGACAAGCAGAAAGAGCAAACGGCCTGATTCTCAAAGGACTGAAACCTTGGTTGATGCGCGACCTCAAGCACGCAGTAGGCGCGTGGGTCGACGAACTTCCATCAGTTCTTTGGGGATTGAGGACTACTCCAAATCGGTCGACCGGGAGGACTCCGTTCTTTCTGGTCTACGGAGCTGAAGCGTTTCTGCCGAGTGACCTGCTTCACAATGCATCACGAGTCGAGCTCTACTCTGAAGTCGAAGCAGAACTAGCCCGGCAGGATGCAGTCGACCTCCTAGAATAGGAAAGAGAGATGGCCATGATCCGATCGACCATCTATCAGCAAGACTTGCGTCGATTCTACGCCAAAAACGTGAAGAGCCGAGCCTTCCAAGAAGGAGACTTGGTCCTCCGAGTCAACCAACAGAAGCCGCACAAACTCGCCCCTACTTGGGAAGGCCCCTTCATTGTTACCAAAGTTCTCCACAACGGAGCATACCGCCTTTACAACGTCAATCACCAGATTGATGAGCCACGAGCCTGGAATGCGGATCTGCTCTGCCCCTTCTATACTTAAGAATCCACTCGGATGAGTTGTAATAAAAGTACTTCTGTAATTTATTTATCAAAAGAAAAAGTGATATAATTTTCCCAGTGATTGTTGTTACTTTTGTCCGCATAAAGCAATCCCCCGGCGGGTGGCTTAGCTGCGAATCTGTTTCGCCTAAGTTTGTAAAAAATCCTACCGAGTGGTAAGCCAGCCTTCCACTCGGAGGCTTAGCTGTGAATCCGTTTCGCCTAAGTTTAAATAAAATCCTACCGAGTGGTAAGCCAGCCTTCCACTCGGGGGCTTAGCTGCAGCCCAGTGCTCGCCTAAGTGTTTTAAAATCCTATCGAGTGGTAAGCCAGCCTTCCACTCGGAGGCTTAGCTGCAGCCCAGCGCTCGCCTAAGTTCTTGAAAATCCTGCCGAGTGGTAAGTCAGCCTTCCACTCGGGGGCTTAGCTGCAGTCCAGTACTCGCCTAAGTGTTTAAAACTCCTACCGAGTGGAGAACAGACCTCCCACTCGGAGGCTTAGCTGTAGTCCAGCACTCGCCTAAGTATGAAATTCATTCCGATCCGCAAGGACGACAAGGTGCAGGTCGACTGCTACCTTCTCCTTCGAGCTACGACACAAATACAATGAGAAACAATAAAAATCCTACCGAGTGGTGAGCCTGTCTCCCACTCGGGGGCTTAGCTGCAGCCTAGTGCTCGCCTAAGTGTTTCCTACCGAGTGGAGAGCAAACCTCCCACTCGGGGGCTTAGCTGCAGCCCATTGCTCGCCTAAGTGTTTTAAAATCCTACCGAGTGGAGAGTAGACCTCCCACTCGGGGGCTTAGCTGCAGCCTAGTGCTCGCCTAAGTGTTTAAACTCCTACCGAGTGGAGAGCAGACCTCCCACTCGGGGGCTTAGCTGTAGCCCAGTGCTCGCATAAGTATTCTAAAATCCTACCAAGTGGAGAGCAGACTTCCCACTCGGGGGCTTAGCTGCAGCCCAGTGCTCGCCTAAGTGTTTTAAAATCCTACCGAGTGGAGAGCAGACCTCCCACTCGGGAATTTAGCTATAGAAGCGTAGGTCGACTGATACCTTCTCCTCCTGAGCTTCTCCACAAATACAAGATGCAGGTCAACTGCAACCTGAACTCCAACCTGCAAGAGTGCATCACCAGTTCTAAAATATATGCCGAGTGAAGGACACGCAAACATATTCAACGGTAAGACCAAGTTCGGATAACGTCCTAACAGATCCGGAAGTGCTCAGGCACCAAGCCTGTTAAAGTTTATCGGTTACAAGACCACTCGGCATTCCGAGGCAAATTTAAGACATCAAGCGTAAAAGTTTTTTACCCCTCCTGCGGAGGGCTGGAAGGCGCAACAAACTCGTCCAGGTCGATCCCGTATGCGATCCAAGTGGTAGCAGCAATGAAGGTCTCCATGAAAGAACGGAAGTCATTCTTCCTGGTATTGGCCACCTTGAGAGACACCAGCTTGTCTTCTCTCACTTCGTTAAAGTGGACGCGGACTAAGGACAGAGCAACGTCGGCACCACACCTGGCAGAAGACTTCTTCCATTCTTGCACTCGACTTGGAACTTCGTTTAGTCGACTCATCAGAGACTCGAGGTCGTTCTGAAGTGTTTCTTCTGGCCAGAGTGATGTGTCGATGTGCGACGTCGCAGCCTTTAGTCTTGCAAGGTAGTCGACCACTACAGCAACACGAGACTCGAGGTGGAGTACGTTCATAGCGGCTTCATCTTTCACTGGAGAGTTGATGGGATCCAAGCCAGTTTCCACTCGACTAGTCTCCTCTTCAAAGTTTTCGCAGAATTCTATGGACACGATTCAAGGATAAGCTAATGTTCCTATAGCAAGTCAGTAATTACTAGTCGGATATAAGGGGTTACCTTCGAGCATGAGGAATAGCTTCTTGGCGAGTCCTCCCAGATAAACCTCCAAGTCGTTCTTCTTCCCCGCCAGTTCGCCAGCTTTGTCACTCAGGGCTATCTTCTCACGCTTCTGTTGGGTGACCTCCTGGTTGGCCACGTCGAGAGCAGCTTTCAGAGCGGCATTCTCCTCTTCGAGTTTGCTGACCGAAGCCAGCTTCTCTTCCGCAAGTTTCGTTTTGTCCGAAGCCGTTTTCTGCGCCTCGGCAAGGTCAAGGTCCTTCTTCTTCAGAGCATCCTTCAGTTTTTCTGCAAAATGACAGTGAGATCAGACTCAACAATGGACAAAAATAAGAACAATCATCAAGATCCTCACCAAGCATACCTTTTGCCTCTTCCTTCGACTTCGTGAAGTTCTCCTGGACAAGCTTCACATAAAGTTCAAGCTGAATATGCTTGCTCTCCAACTCAGTATAACAAGAAACAAGGTCGCAAGATTTCTGCGAAAAATCAGTCGACAAACATCAAAGATAGAGCACTTCTGAGTGACTAAGAGAAAAATCGTAGTGTTTCTAAGACTACAGCCGAATCAAAATATTCAACTGTAGTCTCGGGGACTACACCCAGTGGGTGCACTCAGCGTGCCCCCACTAGTTCTACCGGCTCGGATCGATCAGTCGACCAAAAGCAGCTAACTGTCAGCAGTTAGGCTCAAAAAAATGAAGAATTATTCAGACCATAGCCGACTGCCAGCAGTCGACCACGGTCTCGGGGACTACACCCAGTGGGTGCACTCAGCATGCCCCCACTAGTTCTACCGGCTCGGATCGATCAGTCGACCAAAAGCAGCTAACTGTCAGCAGTTAGGCTCAAAAAAAATGAAGAATTATTCAGACCATAGCCGACTGCCAGCAGTCGACCACGGTCTCGGGGACTACACCCAGTGGGTGCACTCAGCGTGCCCCCACCAGTTCCATGATTCCACTCGACCAGTTTGAGTGAAACAAGTAAAAGTGAGAAATTTCAAGACACAAAGACTACAGCCGACTGCTAGCAGTCCACCGTAGTCTCGGGGACTACACCCAGTGGGTGCACTCAGCATGCCCCCACTAATCCTGACATTCCAATCGACACACCTAGTGGGTGCATGACAAACATCAAGATTTCTAGTCGGTGTTTAACTAACCTGGACATTACTCTAAAGAGCTGAACTCGCGTCATAAGCTGCTTGGCTGGCGGTTCGGATCGCCTTCACCTGCTCCATCATAATCCCGGCTTGGCGTATGGCTTCCTTGGCAGCGCTTGCTTGGTCCTCCGGGACGTGGTAGGTGGAGAAGAGAGAAGGTGGATCAGCACTCGACGACGAAGGGAGGGCAACCGTCAACGGCTCCGCAAAGGACACGGGAGCCCGAGCAACATTGCTCCCCTCCGGAATCAGTGGTTCAGGTGCTGACACAACCTGAGCAGTCTTGCCAACAGTCGCCTTCCTGCTCCTCCTCGGCCTCAGTGGCGCTTCATCGTCATTGTCAGGGAGATCGATGATAACGCTAGATGGAGCTGTGGAAGAAGTTCAAAGTCAAAAATAAAGATCCAATCGACCTAAAGCGAAACTGCGCAGATCATACCAGGATGAGAAGTAGCAGCATCTTCCATTTCTTGATCCTCATGCCTGGCTGAAGTATCAGAGGTAGCAGCACTGCGATTTCAAAAATCAGTCGGTCAGCGATCGAGTCGACCAAGAATATATCCATGTTAAAAGGAAAAACATGAGTTATGCTATTACCCAGAAACAGTCGGAATCTCCATCCTCATCTTCGGTAGGGCCTTCGCCGGTTTTGTCGGGGCTGCTCGGGGTTGCTTTGACGCCTTCTCAGTCGGCGCCGGTGAAGTCGTCCGAGGGTGTTTTGTTGATTGCCTAGCAGGCACGACTCCCTTGCCGCGCTTGACCGCAGGGTCGTGGGCGAGCTTGGACCTTCTTTCAGAACGGGGAGGCACAACTTCCTCCTCCTCTTCCTCCTCCTCCTCCTCATCGGATCCTGCATCTTCATCATCCTCGTCGCCGTCCGACTCCCACTCCTCTTGACTTTCACCTCCACTTCCTTCCTCCTCCTCGGTCTGTGCTTGCGCCCCGTTGGGCATCGCATACAACTCAGTGGTGGCCTGAAAGACAACAAACAAGACAAAAGTCGATCGACTGATCTACATCAAAACAGAATGGACGAAGCATGATTGCAGTTGGAGATAAGTGGTCATACCTTGTCTGGATCATAAGACTGGTCGAGTGGCGGGATCCTCCTGGCCCCATGAGGGTTGTCCTTCTTCCCTTTGATGACAGTCATCCACTTCTCCAATGTGGCATCGTCGACCTCCTCTGGGTGGACCCGAGTGGTGTCTTCAGTACCAGAGTACAACCACATCGGGTGGCCCCGATATTGGAGTGGTTGGATGCACCGCCGAAGGAAAACCTCCAGAAGATCCATGCCAGTCACACCGTCGCGAATAAGCTGGACTACACGCTCCATCAACATTTTAACCCGAGCCTTCTCCTCTGGAACTACTTTCAGAGAGGATGGCTTGTTCACTCGACTCATGGAAAAGGGAGGGAGCCCAGTCGACTGCCCTGGCAGCGGCTGGTCTTGGCAGTAGAACCAGGTCGACTGCCACCCTCTGACTGACTCGGGAAGGGTCATAGCCGGGAAAGCACTCTTACTCCTCATCTGGACCCCAAGACTCCCACATATCTGGATTACCTGAGTTCTCTCGTCGTTTGGGTTGGCCTTTTTCACCGTCTGAGAGCGACAAGTGAATATGTGTTTGAAAAGACCCCAGTGCGGCCGACAACCCAAGCAGTTTTCGCACAAAGATACGAAAGAGGCGAGATAGGCAATGGAATTGGGTGTGAAGTGGTGGAGCTGAGCCCCGAAGAAGTTCAGAAACCCTCGAAAGAAAAGATGCGGCGGCAGAGAGAACCCACGATCGACATGAGTTGCTAAGAGGACACACTCACCCTCCTGAGGCTGCGGCTGCCACTCCGTCCCCGGGAGCCTCGCCGCCCCGTGCGTGATCAGGCCTTCGCTGGCCAGGTCGTCGAGATCCTTCTGGGTGATGGTCGAGCGGATCCAATCACCCTGGATCCAACCTTGCGGCAGGCGGGACCGCGACGAGAACCCGCCCCGACTGGTCGCTCTCCCCTTCACCTTCGTCATCGCCTTCTTCGCCCGCTCCAAAGCCGCCATCCTCTCCTTCACCATTGTTGCCGACGAGGCTGGAACGGAGCAGCAGCGCTGAGTAGTGGGCGAGCGCAGCGGATGAATCTGGAGACGAGGGAGGGGAAAATGAGGGAGAACTGTTCAAAAACCTCTGCCCGGTTCCTTGTATGGAGTCGCTTCCGAGTGACTGACAGGTAGGCCCGGGCAATCCTGTCAAATCCCGAAACAGTCGCGCGAGCGATACGTGGCAAAAAAGGCGGCGCAGAAATCGAGGCATCTCTGCCTTATCCCATCCGAGTACCGCGGTCTTCTCCGCCTCGCGCGCTTCCCAAAATTTGGATCCCATTAAATCCTCTAACCGCAGGACAACTTGTCAGACGGAAGATCTCCTGCGATCCATCGCTCGGAAATCTCCAAGTTCATAAAGTTCACTCGACAGATATGAAGAATGGATCAAGGCGACTGAAAGAAAGTTGACATCCTCACTTGAAAGTCACTGATCCAGAGTAAGCACGTTCACAGCACCAGAAAACAGGTCGGAAAGATTATCAACTCCTTCCTCACTCAAACCTCGATCCATTCGAGGGCTAATGATGAAGTCATGTGCCTGGGGTAGGGTCATAGACCTATCTAAGGTATCCTCCCCTAGGACATCTTTAGAAGAAGTCGTCTTCCAGTTGACCAAGAGGGACTCCACTCGACGGACTGGAAGACACTCGACGAACTTGAAGACACTCGACCATGAAGACTCACTCGACCACTAGGAGTTCAAGATCTACCCTATATCCAAATGGCATGTAATTAAGTAGTCTTTATGGTCATGATGACACTTTATGTAAGGCGTTACCAGTAACACCTGATCTTAATGTACTTTAAACCCTCCGCTACGTGGGCTGGCTGGGGTCTTGGCATCCTCTGTATAAGCCACCCCCCTCCACTGGTAGAAGGGTTCGCACCCCTGTAACTCTCACACATATAATCCAGTCGACCGCCTCTGGGCACCGAGACGTAGGGCTGTTACTTCCTTCGAGAAGGACCTGAACTCGTAAAACACTTGTTTGCACAACTACTCCATAGCTCGGACCTTGCCTCTCCTTAGTACCCCCCTACACTACTGTCAGACTTAGAACCACGACAGTGGCCGCCCCGAAAGAAGCCCCTAGTACAATCGTAAGTATCCACACTCCATCGTAATTTTGCTTCATAGTTTTGTTATAATGCCAAACTTGTATGCAGTCCGGCCAGGGCCCATCCCGAAGTGTCGTCTTCGGACGGGTCCTTGAGTGAGTCAGCAATGAACTCACTCCCGACGGCCACGTCTCCTCGGCCTGCGGACGACACGGAGGTGTTGTCCCGAAGGCTCCCAGCGATGACGGAGGTGGCCCTGGAGGCGCCTCAAGGTGGCGTCCCAGATGTCGGACTCGCGGGGTTCAAGGTCCCCACGGATCGTGTTGATGAGAGCCACGGTAAGCCGGGCTCTCAGCCGAACACTATTCCGGAGCCTTCAGTGGTTCCGGACTTAGGCGGGCAGCCCCTCGTTATGGAGGGAGGGCCGTCTGTATCAAGGACTTCTGTTGCGCCCGAGGCGCAGGATTGTCTGCTGGAAGCGCTTCGCGGCGCTTCCCTAGATAAAGAGCACCGTACTCTTATGAGTGCGGTGATTCAGAAGGTTTCATCCGCGAAGAGCGGACTAACCGAAGCCTGCACCAGCCTCCTGACATGCTTGGAGGTAAGTAAAAATGTGTGAAATTACCACTCGATAGGTAGTAGCCCCTGATACTCTGTTTGGTGTTCGGAAAGAAAAACCAAACGGAGGGTCAATTATAATCTGCAGGAATCTAACAAGAAGTTTGAATGTAAATAAACAGGCTATGCTACTGGCCGCTGCTGCTCGCAGAGCCGAAATCGCCGGCCTAACGCAGGACTTAGAGCAGGCACAGGGAGAGTTTGGCCTCACGAGGAGGCAGCTCGAAGAGAGCAAAGGTGAATGATTCCCCTCTCTCATATAATGAATAGTAAATAAAGTTTCATTATGCTAACGACGAAATGTCGTGATATGGTCACAGAGGCCACCATCGAAGTGGCGTCTCTCAAGAAGGCGTTGTCCGAGGCCGAACACAAAGCAGCCTTGGAACTCAAGGAGTGCAAAAAGCAAGAGGCCCGAGTGGGCAAGGTACAAGAAGAGCTCCAGGAGCTCGGCAAGAAGCTCGAGTCTGTGGAGCATGAGCTTAAATCAAAAGAGGCCGAGCTTGCGAAGGCCCTCACAAATATAAAAGACGCCAAGGCCGAAGCCGAGAGGGCACAGCAGGAGATCCAGGAGGCCAAAAAGATAGCAGCGGGTAAGAATATTTTTATGCAAAGCAAACATGTGGAGGAGGCGTTTCTTTTACTTACCCGAGTCCGGAGCTCTCCAGTGGCATTCGCAGATCTGCCATGTAGCATATCAGATGTCGCGGAGTTCTATCGTGCCCAGGAGGGGAGGTCAATGGAGAAGTTGTTCTGGTCCCAGTATGCTAGGGCCGAACATTCAACGCCTCTGAGTGACCAACTGAAACAGTTGCTCGAACTCCACAAGGCGACCGAAGTGGCTATGAAGGATCTCATAGTCCGGATATGGCCTGGTGAGCTTCTGCCCACCAGCTACTTCAGCCTGATCAAGCGGATGGTGGATGCCTGTCCGCGACTGGAAGTCATCAAGCGATTCGTTTGCATTGAGGGTGCCCGCCGGGCCCTTGCCCGTGCAAAGGTGCATTGGGGCAAGCTGGATGCAGCGAAGCTGGTGAAGGACGGGCCGCCAGAGGGCAAGCCGCATCGCGTCCCCGAGAAGTATTATGAAGGCGTTATGAAGGGTGCTTGCCTCATGGCCGACGAATGTACCAAAGACATAATTTTTTAATGAATTCGCCTCTATCATGTTTGTAATTTAAAGGCGAAGTTACTTGTGCTATGTAGCGCTTTTGTTATTTAAAATATTACCTTTTGTGCGGCTGTTTATCAAATTCTGAAAGTAGGCCAATCGTCGGCTTCCGCCCCCATGTAACTAGTACTGGGGTGTTCGTGGAAAACCCGGACACTCTTTATCCAAATGTTTGGTCCCTTAAGGAGGTGTCCAGCGCAGCGAACAAGGCAATCGGACTATGCGGTTTATAACCTTCACTTAGCCATAGAAGTCTACAATTTTAAATTTTGGCGAAGCCCCTAGAATCTGGAAGGCCGAATTGGGGCGCTATACACGCTTGTATCGGACAAAGCCAAATTATTGCCTAAAGCGGAAAAATCTTTTAGGATTTTAAGACCTCTTGAACAGCGACCAGCTCTCGCCACATCATGCTGGTCAGTTTTGTGCTTTCTCTACTGAGGTGCTCGTCCGGTAGAACCAGGGCACAATTGCAGTAGTTCTCCCTGCGCTACCTTAGCCGAATTAACGGAATGTAAGGCACCAAAACAAGAGAGCCAGGCTATCCCAACTGTAGACCCAAGACACGATTCGGAGCTGATGCATATAATGCTATAAGTTCGGGGTGCCGCACTGTTGAAAGTGTTCGGACTTGTCTTGCCGTAGTATGGGGCGCCATAAGAAGCCCCTGGCAAACTAAGCGTACCAAAGTGTATGGATGCAAAATCAAATAGACATTTGTAAAAAATGCTCAAATAAAAATAATAAGCCGACGCTATATATTGTCTCCCATTGATAAATAATATGTTTAAGCGTATGTTTACAATGAATGCATTAAGCAGAGATAAATAGGATTATTTGACATATCCTATCCAGGGGCAGGCTACGTACAGATAGATAAAGCAGGAACAACGATCGTAAATAGATTCCACCTGGGTGTTTCCTGCTGTGCCCAAATCCTGTTGCCTCCTGGGTTTCCTCTCCTATGTAAGTCCGACAATCTGGCTCTTCTGGAGAAGCTGCACTAAAGTAATGTCCTTAAAGGTAAAAGAAAAGGTTACGAAGTGATACCGTACTATTGACTGAGCCACTGCTATGCCTCCGCCTGTGACCATGGTATTTTGAGTGTGTAATTGTGTACGTGTGGCACAGATGCAGCTTTGATGGGATTTGAGCAGAGGCCGGACTGCTAGTCGTGCTATTGGCGTGCCTGCTGATCCTGTCTCAGGGTGTTCCGCCCTTGCTTGACGGAGCTTGAGATCATTGTCGCCGGACTGGTGGTTTGCCGGAGGAGGCTGCATTGTACTACTGCCGCAAGGGCGGCAGTGTGCTCTTCTGTACGGAGAGAGCGGCCCATATTTCTGTTGACTATTATGACCCCACGCGGGCCTGGCATCTTGAGCTTGAGGTATGCATAGTGTGGCACCGCATTGAATCTAGCGAATGCGGATTGTTCGAGCAGTGCGTTGTAACCACAGAGGAAAGGGACGATATCAAAGATTAGCTCTTCGCTTCGGAAGTTATCCGGAGATCCGAAAACCACTTCCAGTGTTATAGAGCCCATACAACGGGCCTCCACTCTAGGAATTACATCTTTAAAGGTGGTTTTGGTGGGATTAATCCTTGAGGGATCGATGCCCATTTTGCGCACTGTGTCCTGGTAGAGTAGGTTCAGGCTGCTGCCTCCATCCATAAGGACTCTTGTGGGGTGGAATCCGTCTATGATTGGGTCTAGAACCAATGCGGCTGAGCCGCCATGACGGATGCTAGTAGGATGATCCCTACGATCAAAGGTGATCGGACAAGCTGACCATGGGTTAAATTTGGGGACGACTGGCTCCATCGCTTAGACGTCCCGTAGTGCTTGCTTCCGTTCCCGCTTGGGGATGTGGGTGGCGTAGATCATGTTGACCGTTTTCACCTGGGGGGAAATTTCTTCTGTCCCCCCAAGTTCGAACGCCGGGGCTCATCGGCATCGTCGCTGTGCAGCCCCTTGTCCTTCTTTTCGGCGTTTACTTTGCCGGCCTGTTTAAATACCCAGCAGTCTCTATTGGTGTGGTTGGCTGGCTTGTCCGGGGTGCCATGAATTTGGCACGAGCACTCCAGTATGCGGTCTAGACTGGATGGTCCCTGATTGTTTCTCTTGAATGGCTTCTTCCGCTGACCGGATTTGGATCCGCTGAATCTGGCATTGACCACCGTGTCTTCGGTGTTGTCGCCATTGTTCCGTCGCTTGTGTCTGTTGCACCATAGCTTGCTGTTATTGTCACGGACATCTAACGTACTAGAATGCGGTGTAGTGCTGCTGCGAGCCAACCAACTGTCCTCGCCCACTTTGGTGTCTGGACAGTCGACTACTTGGTTCTTTTTAGTTAGGAATCGAGTCCAGAACTTCCTGGCTGATTCTCCGGGCTGTTGAGTAATGTGGCTCAAGTCATCGGCATCCGGAGGTCGCACATATGTGCCTTGGAAGTTGTCAAGAAATGCATCTTCCAAGTTTTCCCAACTGCCAATGGAATTTGCGGGCAGGCTATTTAGCCAGTGTTGGGCGGGTCCTTTGAGCTTAAGGGGAAGATACTTGATGGCGTGTAGATCATCTCCGCGGGCCATGTGAATGTGGAGAAGGAAGTCTTCGATCCATACCGCGGGGTCTGTTGTGCCATCGTATGATTCGATGTTTACGGGTTTAAACCCTTCTGGGAATTCATGATCCATCACTTCATCGGTGAAGCAGAGGGGGTGTGCGGCGCCTCTGTGTCGGGCTATGTCTCGACGCAGTCCGGCTGCGTCTGACTGGTTATATTCTGCCCAGCCGAATTTGCTCGTAGTGTATCCGGTATGACGGTCATCGTCATGTGTTGCAGTGCGCCCCCGTGATCCGTACACTACAGGAATCAGCTACTTTGTCGTCTGCCAGGGCGGACGGCAAAGGCATGAACGGCGGACGGCAAAGGCCTTTGCCGTCAGCCGCGGACGGCAAAAGGCTCCGGCAAAGTAGGCTACGGTAAACAGCTACTTTGCCGTCTGCTTCCTGGCGGCTGACGGCAAAGACCCTTTGCCGTCTGCGGCGGACGGCAAAGAGAGCAGACGGCAATAATTGCGCTGTCAGTCCGTTAAGTGGCTAAGGCAGGCCTTTGCCGTCCGCCGCTGACGGCAAAATTTCTAGTGTCTTTGTCGTCCGCGTATGATGTCATCTACACGTCACTACATGGCAGGTTCTTTGCCGTCTGCCACTGATGGAAAAGTGCAGGTTCTTTGCCGTCCGCCACTGATGGCAAAGTCTTTGCCGTCTGCCACTGTAGGCAAACTGACCAAATGGGTCAGCTCCCAGGAAGCACAGCTAGATGCCACGTGTCTTCTTTGCCGTCCGCGGCAGACGGCAAAGAGCCCGTTGCCGTCGGTGGCAGACGGCAAAGAGCCTGCATATTGGCTCTTTTATCTGTTTTTTATTAAATCCAACAATTTTCATCACAAATATATATGACATATATAGATATATTTCAAAAGGCCATTACAGAGCAAACATATGAGATATCCAACACATAACTTCATCATCCAACCATATATATTACATGCATAGTTCCATCATACATAACAAGTTCAACATAGAGGCATCCAACCATATATATTACAACAGTTTCATCCAACGATACATGCATAGTTCAACAATACAAAAGAAACAGAGAAAGGGATAAGGAGCACTCCATCTATGCAAGCTTTCGTCAAGTGAATGAAATCTGCAAAATGAAAAATAAGAAAGTTAGAACAAGAAGAGTAGAACAAGAAGAAGACTAGAACAAGAAGAGTAGAACAAGAAGAAGACTAGAACAAGAAGAGTATATCATTTATGAGCTAACTTACGTGAAATGGAACATATATGAGCTAACTAAGTTGAAATGGGTCGTTTATGAGCTAGCTAACGTGAAATGGATCATTTATGAGCTAACTTAGTTGAAATGGGTCGTTTATGAGCTAACTAAGGTCAAATGGATCGTTTTTGAGGTAACTAAGGTGAAATGGATCGTTTTTTAGCTAACTTAGGTGAAATGGATCATTTATGAGCTAACTTAGTTGAAATGGATTGTCTTTGAGCTAACTTAGGTGAAATGGATCATTTATGAGCTAATTTAGTTGAAATGGATCTTTTTGAGCTAACTTAGGTGAAATGGATCATTTAAGAGCTAATTTAGGTGAAATGGATCGTTTTTTAGCTAACTTGGTGAAATGGATCGTTTATGAGCTAAATTAGTTGAAATGGATCGTTTATGAGATAACCTAGGTAAGATGGGTCATTTTGGAGTTAACCTAGGTGAAATGGGTCATTTTAAAGCTAACGTAGGTAAAATGGATCATTTAGGAGCTAATCTAGGTAAAATGGGTCATTTTTGAGCTAACTTGGATGAACTGGATCATTTATAAGCTAACCTAGGTAAAATGGGTCATTTTAGAGCTAACTTAGGTAAAATGGATCGTCTATGAGCTAACTAAGCTAATTATGCAATTTTTGACATAAGTAAGCTAAGTACATATCGTTTTAGAGCTAACTTAGGTAAAATGGATGGTTTTGGAGGTCAGTAAGCTTATTAAGTCATTTTGGAGGAGAAGAAGCTAAGTCTAGGTCATTATGGTAAGCATTGGAGGAAATAAAGCTAAGTCTAGGTCTTTATGCATGTGTTAAGCAAAACACTAGATAAACTTACCAAGATCCAGGAGGTGTAGGAGCGGGGTGGCTCGTGTCGGTAGCTGGAGAAGGATCGTGCGATGCTTGTCTGGAGTTACGCTGCACCAAAGATCATTTCCAATGTCTTGTTAGCATGATGACGCTCAAATGTTAAGACTAGCAAGTAATGTCCATTCAAATAAAACTCACCGTGGTCCCAGAAGCAATCACTGGCATCGGCGGAGCGGTTTGACCTGTCTTCTCGCACACAGACTGCACATTTGGTTTTGACGACTCAGTCATACTAGTTAGTAATGAGACAAACACTACATGAATGTTTTGGCTAATAATAATATGTGTATCGCTAAAGTGTATCATCATCAAGTACAACATAAAAAATGTAATACCTGACACTACTAATAATCTCGATCAGTATCATCAATAAATGCATAATCATCATCATCACTATAATCAATGACGGGCTCATAGGGTTCATTGGCATCAACATGTGCAAGGCCACCTTGACGTAATCGGTCAAGCATTGACAGGTCATCCGCAGCAGTAACCTCTTCTTGTTCCGGCTCTTCTTGTTCCTCCTCTGGGGTGATGTCAGATTCATTGTCGCTGTCTACTTCAATGTTTTGGGGTGAAGTATAGCGGTTCTTGAAACGCTTTTTGGAAAGACGTGCCTCTTGGAAGAATTCTCCTTCATATGTGTCTGGGTTAATGTGAGGTTCATAATCCTCTTCCTTTGGGGGAGAAAGTCTAGCACGTGGCGGCACTTCATAAACGACATCCCAACCTTTCAGATTTGGATTAGTTTGGCAGGCCCACGGTAGATAGAATACTTGGGTCGCCTGTTGAGCCATAATATAGACATCAGGAACATCTAAATGAGTGCTTTGGTTGATTTCAACTAGCCCTACATGTTCATGAGTCCTTCTAGTCTCCTTCGGCTGAAACCAATAACATTTGAAGACTACGACATTCGGTGGGTTTTCACCATAGAACAGAAGTTCATAAATTGCTTCAACTCTCCCATAATACTCGGTACCTCCTTCGCCGATAGCAGATACACAACAATTTGTTGACTTTCGGTCGGCCATCGATAGCTCTTTGCCATAGGTACAAAAGCGATACCCGTTGATGTCGTACTTGTCAAATGAACGGACCTTATAGTCAAAACCATTAGCGACTTGTCTCAATTCGGCGTCCATAGACTCTGAATTAGCCTACAAGTTTAATATGAAAGGATTGTTGCATTATGCACAAATTAGCGAATGAAATGAAATTGTCAAATAGAAATTACCGTTTGTTTGAACCAAGAGATGAAACCGGGATAGCCACCTCCTTGCTTTGCGAGAAGCTCATACTCTTCGACGGAATCCTTTTGGATCTCCGCTCCATACGAGAATATGGCGACGTATCGACTGTATGACATATCCAGGAATAAGAGTAGTTCAAAGGAAATAGAAGTTGCGAAACAATGTACCGAGAACTTACTCGATGTACGGCCGCACTTCTATCAGGTTGTTGAAGATATACAATGAAATGGTCCGCCATTCTTCGTTATCCAAAGATACTGGATGTGAAACACTAGCTGGTGCGAGATTCCCTTTGAATAGGCTGAGGTTGGATCCACCCTTTTTAGGCTCGTCAGCATTGTACCGAGGCTTCGGATTATGCAAATGACAATTTTTGGCTTCGTAGTGCGCTGTTACGAAGTTTGCCGCCTCCTCTGTGATGAATGCCTCAGCCATCGATGCTTCAATTCTACGTTTATTTTTACATTTTTCTCGAAGCGTCTTCTGCATCCTCTCAGTTGGGTAGCACCAACGATTTTGCACGGGCCCCCCCAATCTTGCCTCGGTCGGGAGATGCAAAATCAAATGCTGCATTGGATTAAAGAGGCCCGGTGGAAAGATCTTCTCTAACTTGCAGATCAACTCCGGCGCCAACTCTTCCATTTCTTCTAGCACGCCAGGCGATAGTTCTTTCGCACAAAGAACACAGAAGAAATAGCTGAGTTCTGGCAGTACTAGCCATTCATCCTCAGGGATGAAGCCACGCAACATCACCGGCATTATCCGCTCAATCCATATGTGCCAATCATGACTCTTGAGACCAAATATCTTCAGTTTATCAAGATTCGCTCCCCTCTTTAGATTCGCTGCATACCCATCGGGGAACATCAACTGCTGTTGCACCCACAAGAGAATTTCCCTCATAGCTGGCCTTCCAAGATTGAACCATGCCTTTGGCTTCGTCCAGTTCTGCTTTCCTTTCGGTTCTTTCATGTTTTGTAACGGCCTATCACATAGAGCCTCCAGATCGACTCTAGCCTTAGTATTATCCTTTGACTTCCCATCTATGCCGAACAATGTACCAAAAAGTGCCTCGGCAATATTCTTCTCAGTGTGCATCACGTCGATGTTGTGTGGGCAAAGGAGGTCTTTGAAGTAAGGCAGATTCCATAAGCATGTTTTGTGAGTCCACGCGTGCTTAGTATTATACCCCTTGAAGTACCCTGGACATTGTGGATCTGGCTCGAGAGTGTTTAACTGATCCAGGGTCTGTTGGCCTGTCAATGCAGGTGGTGCAGAGTTTTTGACAACTCTACCCCTGATGAAGTTCTTCTTGTCTTTCCTGAACTTATGGCGAGGATCCAGGAACTGTCTATGCATGTCAAAGCAAGAAAACTTGCGACCGGCCTGAAGCCAACGAAACTCAAGAGCTCCCTTGCATGTGGGGCACGGGAACCTTCCATGCACACACCAGCCAACGAATAGCGCATACGCCGGCAAGTCATGCGTCGAGTACATGTACCAGACACGCATTATGAAGTTCCGTTTGCTAAAGGCGTCGTATGTCCTGAACCCATTATCCCAGGCTTCTTGCAATTCGTCCTTAAGCGGCTGCATGTACACATTCATATTTTTGCCCGGATAGTTGGGCCCTGGAATTATCAACGTCAGGAAAATGTTCTTTCTTTGCATAATCTGTCCGGGGGGGGGAGATTGAGTGGAAAGACAAATACGGGCCAACAACTGTATTGGGCTGCCGTCATACCAAACACACTGAACCCATCCGTGTTGATGCCGACTCAAGGATGCCTCGGATCTGCCGCTTTGTCAGCATGTAATTCATCAAACTTTTTCCACGCAACACCATCCGATGTGTGTACCATCATCAGATTCCCATCTGCATCTAGTTCGGTTCTTTTGCCTGTTTTGTGCCATGTCATTTGTCTGGCCGTCTCTTCGACCATGAAAAGACGTTGAAGTCTTGGTACGATTGGCATATACCGAAGAACACTAACGGGGATTTTGGTCTGTGTCTTCTCACCCATACCGTTGTCTACCACAATATACCTGGAAGACATGCAAATGGGACAATAGTTCAAGTCCGCATAGTCAAGCCTAAATAAGGCACATCCTTTCTCACAGGCATGTATCTTCTCATAGGGCATCTTCAGTGCACGGAGGATTTTGTCCGACTGGTACAGGTTTGCAGGCATTACATGGCCTTTGGGTAGAAAGCATCCAAATACTGTCATAATTGCGTCATAGCATTCTCTGCCCAAGTTGAACTGAGCCTTCAGAGCCATTACTTGTGAGATGGCATCCAACTGACAAAGCTCAGTGTGCTCGTGGAGCGGACGTTTCGAAGACTCCAACATTTCATTGAAGGCCTTTGCAGATTCCTCCATCTCCTCGTCCGAATCCCGAGCATCATCATAGCCTTGCACCATGTTTTCCATCCCGGTACCATGCTCGTCGGTGCGACGACGATCCACCTCAGCTCGGTCACGTTGGGCAGACTCACCATGAAATGTCCACACCGTATAATCGGGCGTAAAACCACTCTTCTGCAGGTGTTTGCCCATTTCAGCCTCTGTCTTCTTTTCCCAATTGCCGCACCGGAAACAGGGGCACCAGGTTTTCTTTTGGCCATTTGCAAATGCGGCTTGCAAAAACCCCTTAGTTTTTGTGAAACATTCAGCGCTCCATTTGTTCTGACCAGTGTGACCGGTATACATCCAAGCACGGTCACTCATCTTGACTTTCAGAGCTACTGGGCACACAACAATTATATATGTAATTCACCATGTATATATTCATCAGTTGATCTACTTTGTCAATTTTATTACGTCCATGGAACCTACACTCTAGTAGGTAATGATAGGTCCTAATCCCACCCATGTATGTGTAGATTGGGTTCATTTTCCCATGCTATGCTCCGGATCCGACGCAAAATTTCGGCAGCACCTCCCCGCTGTTCTCCTGATACATGTCTCTGCAATAAACATAGAGGATGTGTACCCGGAGAACAACAGGGGAGGCACTGACGAAATATATGCGTCGGATCCGGAGCAAAGCATATGGGAAAACGAACCCAATCTACACATACTCGGGCTGTCCATGGATAGCGTTGGACAATTCGAAAGAATCAAGGTTATAAATATGCAAATGCATGCATATTTATAACTATGACGCTTTCGAACGGGAGACACATATTGGTTACGCATACTGATGATTCAAGACACATATATAGCTAGCTATCAAGTTTCATCGGAATAGATCAAATAATTAATGGGGGAGGAGGACTTGTCATTTGTGCTCACCCATGAACGAAGGGGCAGAGCTCGTCAAACGCACGGCGAGGTCGTCGAACACCAAACCTCGCAGCGATGAAACAACTGCACATTTAAAACTACACGATCAACACAATTATATATGATGTTTTTCATAACAAAATCGAAAAATATATGACCTAACTAATAATTCACAAATATATGACCCCGTCGGCCTCT
>NC_041381.1:562940436-563021106 GCF_002162155.2 Triticum dicoccoides | reverse complement strand
GGGGCGCGGCCCCGTTAACGTTACATGGGGCCCTCCCTCTTTGCCGTCCGCCACCCTTTCCGTCCGCCTTCTTGCTCTTTGCCGTCCGCTAGCGGACGGCAAAGAGGGGGCCCGTTAGGTTTTTTTTTTTGCAGCTCGTTAGTGGGGCCCCTCCCTCTTTGCCGTTCGCTAGCCGACGGCAAAGAATCTTTGCCGTCCGCTAGCAGACGGCAAAGAACTGGCTGATGGCAAACTTGGTCTTTGCCATCAGCCAGTTCTTTGTCGTCCGCTTTCTGGAAGCTGATGGCAAAGAGCTTCTTTGTCGTGCGCTAGCGGACGGCAAAGAACTAGCAGATGGCAAAGTAGCTGATTCCAGTAGTGGTATATCAATCTTGGTTGTCCTGCATCATTATCCAGTTTATCGCGCAGGTCCTGAGTATTGCCCCGGGCCGTGGTAAACCGGCGCGGGGGTGGGGGCTGGTATTCGGGCTGATATGCCGATTTATCCCGACCTCGAGGCGGACGGTCAGCCGTGTGGTGCTCGAGTCCATATTCCTCGGCTGCTAGGACTTCTGTCCATCTATCTGTGAGCAGATCTTGATCAGCTTGAAGCTGCTGCTTCTTCTTCTTTAGGCTTCTCGCAGTGGCAATAGGCCGGTGCTTGAAGCGCTCCTGCTCTGCAGGGTCTTTGGGTACGCCGAACTCGTCGTCGCCGAGGCTGATCTAGTCTTCGGAGAGGGGCATGTAGTTGTCCTCCTCCGGATACCCGTCCGTCGCATGTTCATCTGGGCTATTATGCCCATCTTCCTGTTCGGCCTGCTCGAAGGCGGGCTGTTCGGGGTTGTATTCATCGTCGGCACCATCCGGATTATCTTCATCTCCGGTGCCGGTATTGCCTTGGCGGGGCTTGGAGCGGCGCGGCCAATGCCCATGCTTTGATTTCTTCTTGGAGGGGTTATCCTCCGTTGCCTCATCGCCATTGGTTTCTTTCGGAGTGTCCACCATGTATATATCGTATGAAGAGGTGGTTGTCCACCGTCCTGTGAGCGGTGGCTCCTGTACGTCTCCTACATCGTCGTCCATACCGTCGATGTCTTTGAAGTCGAAGTCGAGCACGTCGGTTAAATCATCGATCGTGGCGACAAAGTGGGTGGTGGGTGGGCAGCGAATTCCTTCGTCTCCTGCTTCCCACTCAAGCCGGACATAGTTCGGCCCAGAGCCTCCTGACAAAGAGAAAGACTTCAATGAGTTCAGCATGTCGCCAAAAGGCGAGTGCTGAAAGATGTCCGCAGCGGTAAACTCCGTTACCGGAGCCCAACCTGGCTCGGCTGGCTCGAGAGTGTGCGGACGTGAGCAAACAACCGGATATCAGTCCGGGGGCCTAGGGTTACAGGCCTCCACAGAGACGTGACATGTGTTCGGCTCCACCGCTGATGAGCGTGCAGCTTGTGGGGCGGGGTCCATCCCTCCGTCCTCGGGCAACGCAACCTGTTTCAGATTTAGATCCGGGGCTATTGCAGGGATGATGTTCCAAGCATTGTCCGACAGCAGGTCTAGGCCGTGCTCGTCGTGACTGTCCAGCGCTCCTGGCACAGGGCCGAATCCGTCGAAGATCAAATCTCCGCGGATGTCCGCCGTGTAGTTCAAGTTTCCGAAACTGATCTGGTGGCCAGGGGCGAAGCTATCGATCTGCTCCAGATGACCAAGCGAATTGGCCCGCAGTGCGAAGCCGCAGAACACAAAGGTCTGTCCGGGGATAAAAGTCTCACCCTGGACTGTTTTGTTGACGATTGAAGACGCCATCAAGCCTTGAAGCGACGACATAGAGGAACTCTCAATGAAAGCACCAATGTCGGTGTCAAAACCGGCGGATCTCGGGTAGGGGGTCCTGATCTGTGCGTCTTAGGCTGATGGTAACAGGAAGCAAGGGACACAATGTTTACCCAGGTTCGGGCCCTCTCGATGGAGGTAAAACCCTACTTCCTGCTTCATTAATATTGAAGATATGAGTAGTACAAGAGTAGATCTACCACGATATCGTAGAGGCTAAACCCTAAGAGCTAGCCTATGATGGTATGATTGTAATTGTGATCGGCCTTCTAAGGACCATGCTCTCTAGTTTATATAGACACCGGAGAGCTAGGATTTACATGGAGTCGGTTACAAGGAAGGAAATATAATATCCGGATCGCCAAGCTTGTCTTCCACGCAAAGGAGAGTCCCATCCGGACACGAGCCGAAGTCTTGAGTCTTGTATCTTGACGCTTCTATAGTCCGGACGATGTGTACACTCCGACTGTCCGGATACCCCCTTATCCAGGACTCTCTCATAGCCCCTCCGACTTCTCGAGCCCTGGCCGGAGACTCCAGTCGAAGACATCAGCAGAGCGACAACAAGCGCAAGGCCGTACAGCCGGCTCCCTCAAGCCGACAGGTGGCAGCAGTCGAAGACCAGCAGTCAGAGGGGCAGCCACCGCCTAATTGTCAGAAGGGCGGCAAGCCCAATTGGTTGCCCGCCTTATCGTACGAACAGACTCTCAACGCGCCTTGCAAGTTCCACAGCAGCGCGAAGCCGTCCAACCACACCACCCGGAAGTGCCATTGGCTCACCCGAATCGCCAAAGGAGATGGACTCCTGCCTCCGCCGCTTGCTGGTCCGCCGCCTCCTCCGCCCCAGTAGCCGGTGGTCCGGCCAGTGGGAGCAATACAAGGCGAATATCCGGAAG
Source organism: Triticum dicoccoides (assembly GCF_002162155.2). NCBI lineage: Eukaryota > Viridiplantae > Streptophyta > Magnoliopsida > Poales > Poaceae > Triticum > Triticum dicoccoides. The sequence continues at coordinate 563,018,401 of NC_041381.1, read as the reverse complement.
ATCAGGGAGCCTATGTCATGTTCACCAGTGTAGCTGACGACAGATGAAGCAGACAGCAGCAGCAGCAGCAAGAAGTGCAAGCGGTAGCAACTGGAGCCCCTGAGTTTATGCACTGGTCAGAGAAGCCCATCAGCTGGACCAGGGCCGACAACCAGGAAGTGATGCCTTCTCCCGGTTCTTATGCCCTGGTCCTGGATGCCACCCTTGCAACGGAGAGGCGAGCAGCTCGTTTCTCCAGAATTCTAATAGATAGCGGCAGCAGTATCAACATCCTGTACCGTGACACGATGGAGAAATTGGGAATCACGCAGAAGCAGCTTCAGCCTAGTCGGACCGTATTTCATGGCATAGTTCCTGGCCTTTCCTGCTCACCAATCGGCAAGACCCAGATCGATGTCCTCTTCGGGGATAAAAATCATTTCCGCCGAGAGGCAATCTGGTTTGAAGTGGTGGACCTTGAGAGCCCGTACCATGCGCTGCTTGGCCGGCCTGCCCTAGCCAAGTTCATGGCGGTCTCCCACTATGCTTACCTCAAGATGAAGATGCCGACTACCAAGGGAATCCTAACCATAGCCGGAGACTACAAGAAATCATCCGCTTGCGCGGCAGACAGCAGCTGACTGGCCGAGTCCCTGGTGATTACAGCTGAGAAACGGCTCCTGGAAAGGGTTGTGGCGTTGGCAGGCAAGCAGCCGGAAATGTAACCACCACCCAAGGAGTCAGAAGTTGAGGGCTCGTTCAAGCCGGCGAAGGAAACCAAGAAGATACCCTTGGACCCGGAGCACCCGGAGAGGCATGCCCTTATTGGAACAAACCTTGACAGTAAATAGGAAGGCGAGCTCGTCGATTTCCTCCGTGAGAATCGCGACTTCTTTGCATGGTCTCCCAAATACATGCTGGGTGTCCCGACGGATTTCGCCGAGCACAAGCTACATGTCCGACCTGAGGTCAAGCCGGTCAAGAAACCCTTGCGCCGCCTGTCGGAAGAAAAAAGAAGAGTTGTTGGAGAAGAAATAGCCCGGCTTTTGGCAGCCGACTTCATCATGGAGGTGTTCTTCCCCGAATGGTTATCCAACCTGGTTCTTGTGCTGAAGAAGAACAAGCAATGTCACATGTGCATTGATTATACTAGCCTCAACAAAGCTTGCCCCAAAGACCCCTTTGTCTTACCAAGAATGGACCAAGTGATAGACTCCACAGCCGGATGCGAGCTGGTTAGTTTTTTGGATGCCTACTCAGGATACCATCAGATCAAGCTGAACCCAGCCGACAGGCTGAAGACCACCTTCATCACACCGTTCGGAGCCTTCTGCTACCTGACAATGATGTTCGACTTGAGGAATGTCGGCGCCACGTTTCAGCGTTGCATGCAGAAGTGCCTCCTCAAGCAACTCGGCAGAAACGCCCACGTTTACGTGGATGATGTGGTGGTGAAGACGGAGAATCATGGCACACTGCTAGAAGACCTCAAGGAGACATTCGAGAACTTGCGTCGATTCCAAATCAAGCTCAACCCGGAGAAATGCGTCTTTGGGGTACCAGCCGGCCAGCTCCTTGGTTTCCTGGTCTCAGAGCGTGGCATAGAGTGCAACCCTATGAAGATCAAGGCAATTGAGAGTATGGAAGTTCCCACCCGACTGCTGGACGTACAAAAATTCACCGGCTGCCTGGAGTCCATCAACCACTTCCTCAGCCGGCTGGGCGAGAAGGCTCTCCCACCGTACAAGCTCATGAAGAAAACCACTTTTTTTGAGTGAAACGACAAGGCGGACGAATCTTTCTGTCAGCTCAAGAAGATGTTGACCACCCCGCCTGTCCTGGTGGCCCCGACTAATAAAGAGCCCATCCTCCTCTACATCGCCGCCACCAGTCGAGTGGTCAGCACAGTCATAGTGGTGGAACGCAAGGAGGAAGGCAAGGCACTGCCGGTCCAGAGGCTGGTGTATTATTTGAGTGAAGTATTGTCTGCCTCCAAGCAAAATTACCCCCATTATCAGAAGATGTGCTATGGCGTGCATTTCGCCGCCAAGAAACTCAAGCCTTACTTTCAAGAGCATCCAATTACTGTTGTCTGCACAGCTCCACTTGTTGAGATCATTGGAAGCCAAGATGCCTCTGGCCGAGTAGCCAAGTGGGCCATAGATCTGGGCCCCTACACCATCCACTACCAGCCTCGCACCGCCATCAAGTCACAAGCATTGGCCGACTTCCTCGTAGACTGGGCCGAGACCCAGTACCTGCCGCCAGCGCCAGACTCCACCCATTGGCGGATGCACTTTGATGGGTCAAAAATGTGCACCGGTCTGGGAGCTGGCGTTGTCCTCACCTCTCCCAAAGGCGACAAGCTCAAATATGTGCTGCAGATCCACTTTGCCGCCTCCAACAACGTAGCAGAATATGAACCACTCATACACAGGCTCCGGCTTGCCAAGGAACTCGACATTCGCCGGATCATGTGTTATGGCGATTCCGACTTGGTGGTTCAGTAGTCGTCAGGCGACTGGGACGCCAAGGATGCAAATGTGGCGAGATACCGCTTCTTCGTACAGCAGCTCAGTGGATATTTCGAGGTGTGCAAGTTCCTCCATGTGCCAAGAAATGACAATGAGCAAGCAGATGCCTTGGCACGGATTGGCTCCACCCGACAAGCAATACCAGCCGGCGTCGCCCTGTGCCGCCTCCTCAAACCGTCTGTCAAGCCATCACCAGAATCAGATTCCATCTTTGTGCCGGCCCCTCCCGAAGTAGTCGGATCCGACTTGAGGGCCCCAGAAGCCGGCGTGGGGACTTCGATAGGCGGCCCGGGGACTACAGTAGCCGCACCCAACCCGGGGACTCCAGAACCCGGCCTGAGGACTGCAGCAGTCGGCTCAGGGACTTCTTCAGCTCAACAGGCGGCAGCCGACGCCAACCCACCGCCTCCCGGCCCAACCACCCTTATACAAGTCGCAGTCGTGGCAGTCGATGAAATAGCAGCACCATCCTGGGCCCAGCCAATTCTCAAATTTCTGGTGAACAAAGAGCTACCGACTGATGAGTCCTCGGCCTGACAAGTGCAGCGACGAGCAGCAGCATACACAATCGTCAATAGAGAGCTGGTGTGGCGCAGTGTCACTAGCGTTTATCAGTGCTGCGTGGAGCCGAAAAAAGGCCAAGCAATCCTTAGGGATATCCACCAAGGCGAATGCGGTCACCTCACGGCTTCAAGATCACTTGTTGCCAAGGCTTTCCGCCATGGTTTCTTCTGGCCGACTACTCTAGAAGAAGCCAAAGAATTGGTCCAAAAATTTCAAGGGTGCCAGAAGTTCCACTCCAAGCCACATCTGCCGGCTTCTGCGTTCAAGACTATTCTTATCGCCTGGCCCTTTGCTGTTTGGGGCCTGGACATGGTGGGACCATTCAAGATGGCTCGTGGTGGCATGACTCATTTACTTGTCGCTGTGGACAAGTTCACCAAGTGGATAGAAGCAAAACCAATCAAGAAGTTGAATGGGCCGACTACCGTGACCTTCATCGCCGACATCACCACATAGTACGGCATACCACACAGCATCATCACCGACAACGGCACAAACTTTGCCAAGGGAGCCTTGGCCCGTTTCTGCTCGACACAGGGCATTCGACTGGACCTAGCGTCCATTGCCCACCCGCAGTCAAACGGCCAAGTAGAGCGAGCAAACAGCCTGATTTTATCCGGCATCAAGCCCCGACTAGTCGAGCCTCTAGAGCGTTCGGCCAGCTGCTGGCTCAAGGAACTGATGGCCGTCCTCTGGAGCTTGCGTACAACTCCGAACAAGTCAACCGGCTTCATGCCCTTCTTCCTCGTCTACGGCGCCGAAGCCGTCATCCCGGCGGACATAGAATTTGACTCCCCTCGAGTCACCATGTACACCGAGGAGGAGGCCAAAGAAGCACGAGAGGATGGCATCGACTTGCTGGAAGAAGGCCGGCTGTTGGCACTCAGCCGGTCTTCCATCTACCAGCAGAGTCTTCACTAATACTACAATCGCAAGGTCAAGCCAAGATCATTCCAAGAAGGAGACCTTGTGCTCCGGCTGATCCAGCGAACAGCCGGCCAGCACAAGCTCTCGGCACCTTGGTAAGGCCCGTTCATCATCAGCAAAGTGTTGGGCAACGATTCCTACTATCTGATCGATGCTCAGAAGCCCAGAGCACGCAAAAGAGACGACTCAGGCAAGGAGATGGAGAAGCCATGGAATGCGAACCTGCTCCGAAGATTTTACAATTAGAAGCATCGGCCCGGGGGGCTCGCCACCTTGTACTGTATGCCGCCTCCTGCAGTCGGACAAGTAGTATGTCAGCACCAGAAAACTCCTCCCGTCCAAAGTCGCAGCTCGCAGAGCGACTGAACGGCCGACAGGAGTTGCAAGAAAGGTGCCCATATGAAAAAACGGCTAAGGAAAAAAGGTGCACATAGCTGAAGCCAGCATCCCGCCTACTCGACCGGCTGCTAAGCAGTCGGCCGACCGGCTCCTACATTCCTTGACAACGCTCTAGCCGGCTAAGTACTTGCCCTCCCAAAAGTAGCTAAGCACTTGGCCCAGCCGCAGTCCACAGAGCGGTTGTTCGACTGTCCAAGGGATAACTAAGGGAGGGCGGCAAGGAAAAAAGGCAAAGGGTAGAAAGCAAGAAAAGCTGGAGGTCGACACTTAAAGCATATTTACATAGCAAAAGGCCCCTGGGCCAGCATTCAATAAAGTTTGAAATACACCCCGAGGGTGGAATTGCGCAAATTTAACAAGTTTTGTCCAGAATGATTAAAACAGAAAGTAAATGTGATGGCGAGTCGGCAGCTCCGATGGGGGCAGCGGATGGCTGGACGACGGAGTTGTCGGTGCCGGCTGGTGGAGCGGACGGCTGGTTGGTCTCCGCCTGGTCGCCTTCGGCAGCGGTCGGTGCACCCGAGCATGGATCGTTGCTCGAGGCACAGTCGGGCTGGGGCTGGCCGTCCCCTCCAACCTCCGGCGCGTCCTCTTCGTTGTCCTCGTCCTCCATTTCCTCCCCTTCATCGCTGGAGTCGATCACCTCGGCCGATTCCTCGCTGTCTTCGGGGTTCAGCCCAAAGAACTCCGGCACTACCTCGGCACCATCTTCAGCCAGCTTGGGGATGAAGGCACTGGTGTCGGTGTACTCGGTGATCGCCGCCGCCCGCTTGACAAGCTCACCCTCAACCGCCACCAGCTCCTCTAGCGCCTCCTGGCTGAACGTGGTCAGCTGGGCTAGATCTAGCCTAGGGTACCACGCCCTGACGAACTCCAGAGCCCGGCACGCTCCGGCCCAGGCCGAAGAGCCTTCTAGGCCTCCAGGCGGCCGGCCGCCACCTCCAGCCAGTCGGCAGTCCGACTGGGTGTGCGCGGAGCTGGCACGCCCGGCCAGAGGGCGGAGATCGCCCGGGCTCCGACATGTTGAAGACGGCGCAACATCTGGTGGGTCGTCCAAAGGCGGGCCTAGATGCTGAGAAGCTGTCCGTTAAGGTTCCGGGGGGCGTTGGCGGCAATCTGCATGCCCTCCGCCCTCCGCTCCTCGCGAGAAGCCTCAATAGACTAGTTCGCGGCGACAGAGCGGCCCGGGAAGAAGTCTTCTTGGGCAAAGAAATAAAGAAGACATAAGTTAAAAACAGATGGTCGGCCCAAGCAGAGGCCGGCAGCTCAAAGAAAGGAAATAGAGGAAGCGTACCATCAACCATGTCCTCAATACTGCCGAAGCCGGCAGTCAGCTGAGCCTCCTTGTCGGCCCAGGCGGAGTGCTCGACCTCAAATTCAGGAATGAGGTCGGTCTCCTTTGTCTCTGCCTCCCGCTGAGTCGTCTGGAGACGCTCCGTCTACTCCACCAGTTGCGTGACCAGTCGGTCTCACTCCTCATCCACCTTGATGCACTCCGCCTCCTTGACGCGCAGCGCGGTGTTGGCCACGCCTAGATGCGGCTGCAAGGTGGCGTTGGCCTCTGCCAAGAGAGAAGAAAGGAAAAAGATGTCAAAAATTGGACAAGAAAGGAATGCAGTCGCTCGGGAGATCCAGCCCGACTGCTCTACAGTCGGCCCGGATCTCGGGGACTATAGCCTGCGGGTGCGCTAGCATGCCCCGCAGAAAACAAAAGCTACCAGCAATCAAATAAAGAAATACGGTTGCCGGGGAGATCTGGCCCGACTGCTTAGCAGTCGGCCCAGATCTCGGGGACTACAGCCCGTGGGTGCGCCAACGCGCCCCCGCAAGAAAGGGAAAGCCAAACTTACTCCGGCTCTCCGACAAGTGGGTGGTCTGCCTCTCCAGCTCCCGGACTCCGGAGTTGAAGGTGTCCGCACGAAGATTATGTTAATCCTGTGAAAGAGATGCCAGAAGAAGTCAGCATGCGGAGCTTGCAAGATAAAGTTTCGGACCGCCTGCTCAGCAGCCAGCCCGGAACTCGGGGACTACATCCAGTAGGTGCGCTAGCGCGCTCCTACGAAGGAATAAGAAGAACAAATGAAGAGGTTAGAAGCATACCCGGATGGCTGCTCACGAGCTTAGGAACGCCTCATTGCACAGCTTGAGGGCGTCGGCTTCGGCCCGGAGCTTCGCCTGGACGTCAAGGGCTGCCTGGTTCAGAGCCCCCGTTCCGCCTCCATGCATCCAGCCGGAGGGTGCGGCACTAGTCGCTTTGGTGTTAGGAGCGGACGACCTCGCGGCACCGGCCTCCAGTGTTCTCGGTACCGAGGCCGCCCTGGCAAGACGACGGCGCACGGGCGTACGGGCCTCAGGAGTCGGGCCCGTCGCCACCTCAATCCCGGCTGGTGGCACCGGCAGGGTGTCCGGCTGCTCATCCCTCGCTTCGGCAGTTGGTGGCGGCGGAGGCACGATAACATCCGGCATGACGATGTCGCCGCCTTCCCGCTCCATGACCGGGTGCTCGGCGCCGACTTCCACGGTTGACGCCATGAATTCTGGTGGAGGTGGCGCGGGGCTCAGGTGAGTGACGACCAGCAGCTCCTGACGGCACCTGGCCTCCGCCAGCTGCTCCTTCTCCGCGGCTGCAGCTTCCGCCTCCGCCAGCTTCAGCAGCGCAGACGCTGCCGCCTTATCAGCCTCCCCCTTCTCTAGGCGGGCGGCTTCCCGCTCCTCGCGCACCTCCCGTGCGTTTCGTTTATGTGCCGCTTGGAGGTCGGCGGCCGGGTCGATTCGCCGGGTGGTGGCAGAGGTCTCCGCCGACCTGATGACAGAGGCGGCGGTCGAATTGTCGAGGGAGAGCAGGGCTCTGAGACAGGAAACGGAGCAAAGGAATCTTAGGCCGAATCACTAAGAAAGAACCTAAAGGAATGGACAGAAAAAGATACTCACGCCGACACCATGGGTGGCGCCTTTGGCAACTTCTGGAACTTGGTCGCCTTCGCCGCGGCCTCTTTCCGCCTGGTCACGGCGGTCGGATTCTTGGGCTTCTTCGGGGCGCTGCCGAACATGACGGCACCCTGCTTTCGCTTGCGCTTGCCACCTCGAGCGGCCGGCCCGTTGGAGAGGCCCACGCCGGTGTTCGCGGCACATCGCGCAGGACGCGGCTCGTCCTCGTCATCATCGTCGTCGGTCCAGGTTGTCACGCCCAATATGCAACCCTATCCAAAAGGAACTCGAAGGTCCCACCAAGGATAGACCCGCATATTGAAACACTTTTGCAAGGTGGATATCATTACATCAACATTACATAATAGATGGGGATACATACATCAGGCATACAATGCCACACGAATACAACATCACAATACATAAGAACATCATCCGACTACGGATGAATCACAAACAGAAACTCAAACGACATCCACCCTGCTAGCCCAGGCTGCCGACCTGGAACCTATCCCCTGATCAAAGAAGAAGCAGAAGAAGAACTCAACGCAAGCAAGCATCGCTCTCGCATCATGATCATCGCACAACCTGTACCTGCAACTGTTGTTGTAGTAATCTGTGAGCCACGAGGACTCAGCAATCCCATTACCATGGGTATCAAGACTAGCAAATCTTAAAGGGAAAGGAAGGGGTAAAGTGGTGAGGCTGCAGCAGCGACTAAGCATATATGGTGGCTAACATACGCAAATAAGAGCGAGAAGAGAGCAAGCGGAACGGTCGTCAACTAGCAATGACCAAGAAGTGATCCTGAACTCCTACTTACGTCAAACATAACACAAAAACCGTGTTCACTTCCCGGACTACGCCGAGAAGAGACCATCACGGCTACACACGCGGTTGATGCGTTTTAATTCTGATCTGGTGTCAAGTTATCTACAACCGGACATTAACAAATTCCCATCTGCCTATAACCGCAGGCACGGCTTTCGAAAGATTATACCCTGCAGGGGTGTGCCAACTTAGCCCATGACAAGCTCTCGCGATCAACGAAGGAATAGACCTTCTCCCAGGAAGACCCGATCAGACTCGGAATCCCGGATTACAAGACATTTTGACAATGGTAAAACAAGACCAGCAAAGCCTCCCGCTGTGCCGACAAATCCCGATAGGAGCTGCACATATCTCGTTCTCAGGGCACACCGGATGAGCCAGACGTCGGGTTGGCATAGACCCTGGTTGCCCAGGGGGGCGCCGGACATCGCTCGGTTTGGACCAACACTTAGACAAGCACTGGCCCGGGGGGGCTAAAATAAAGATGACCCTTGGGTTGGCCGACCCAAGGGAAAGGTATAGGTGGTGGTGAGGCAAATGGTAAAACCAAGGTTGGGCCTTGCTGGAGGAGTTTTATTCAAAGCGAACTGTCAAGGGGGTCCCATAAATCACCCGACCGCGTAAGGAACGCAAAATCCGGGAACATAACACCGGTATGACAGAAACTAGGGCAGCAAGAGTGGAACAAAACACTAGGCAAAAGGCCGAGTCTTCCACCCTTTACCAAGTATATAGATGCATTAATAATATAAGAGATATTGTGATATCCCAACCAAAATCCTGTCCACCATGGAGCAATCTTCAACTTCACCTGCAACTAGCAACGCTATAAGAGGGCTGAGCAAAGCGGTAACATGGCCAAACAACGGTTTGCATAGGAAAGGTGTCAAAGGTTAGAGGTTCATGGCAAAATGGGAGGCTTGAAGAACAAATGATAAGTAGCGCAGCAAAGCGATAGAACGAAGCAACTAGCATAGCAATGATAGTAGTGAGATCCAGGGTAGCGGTCATCTTGCCTGAAATCCCGCAAGGAAGAAGAACGAGTCCATGAAGAAGATGAAGCCACAAAGCCGAACCGAGCGTAGACGAACGAATCCTCACGATCGCAACGAAACAGGAACTATCGAAAAGAAGCACACAACATAGTAAACACACCACACATGAACAAGGCATGATGCACGAGCAAGCATGATGCAAGACAAGACTACATGAAGCTACTCATGGCAAAAGATGATGCAAACAAGAGCAACACATCAAGGCAAGTTTAAATGAGGCCGGAAACAACATATAACAATTCCGGTAAGTCCCCATGCAAGTTTCGAAGTTGGTCCAGATCTGAATAAACCTTATGTTCAAGTTGTTGAATAGCAAGTTAAGATGCACCAAGATGATCTACACGAGATTCTAGTCAAGTTACGTATAAAGTTCATTTAGTTCAGAGCTACGACCTAGAAGATATGAGCAAAACAAGTTAAACATGGCATAGATGCAAAATGCATACAACCATCAAGCAAACACACCAAAAAAGGATGCAACATGATAATATGAATCTACATGCAATTCTAAGCAAGTTTCATATAGAGCACACTCAAAACGGAGCAACGGTTCAACACACACACATGAAACAAGTTTAAAGGACAAGCTGTCCAAAACAGCAACTAGGCATATTGCAAGCATCAAAACAACATGCTACAGGACCTCAATATGAAAACAAAAGGCATGGACATGATGTACAGGTAAAGCATTACAAACCATGAACACTGAGCTATCTCCAGAAATCACTAGAACATGCTCAAACACACATGGTAAGATTGCAAGTAATAACAATTTCAGACTTTGCAGAAAATAACATCAGGTTGCAATGTTTAGAGCTATCAAACAACATGTTATAGGAGCTTATAATGGCAAACAAAGGCATGGCATGAATCTACTAATTGCATAGATCAAAAGTCCATCACTGACCATAAGCCAAAAAGGATCAGAAAATATGATGGCACCCATGTAAACATGGCAAGTTATAATACAGATTCAAACATGGCAGAAACAGAATTATGAAGGCATGTAGATGAGCCTGTACCACTCACCACAGAGCAATATATAGTATGTCAAGGAAATCAACAGTAAGAAGACATGTTTGTGAAGCTAAGCATGGCAAGAGCAAGTTCATAGGGTGCATGGAACACTAGGAAAACACATGGCAACAACTGAACTTAATGTTAACAGGCTGACAGCAACATTATGAAGCAACTTTGGAGCAAGATATGAACAAGTTAAAGCAAGCTATAATTGCAACCAGGGGCATGAATGGATAGAGCATGACATGTATAACAAAACATATTTAGTGAACATCTCCAGATTATGCATAGAATGATTAGTAGCAACATGTTTATATAGCATCACGAAATAACAGATTCAGCCTGGCAAAATAGCAACATCATGTACCCTACTTAACAAGCTCGATTCACTCACCACAAGTCATTGCATGACAATATAAGCATAGCATCATCAAGAAGACATGTTTGTGAAACAAACCAAGGCAAGAACAAGTCCATAGCATGTAAGGATCAACTATAGCAAGCTTGGCAAAATTGAATAACATGTAAACAATCTGCCAGGAAACATTTTGAAGCGAAAGTAGAGCACGAAAATGACATGCTAGACTACTCCATAATTGCAAACAGCGGCATGAATGGATAGCACAAGCATGCAAACTAGGCATCGTGATGCTGCTATTTTAGTCCCTGTTCTGCTATAGTTTTGATGCCATGTAAACTTGATGCTACAGAGAGATCCATGCATATTCTAAGATACTTCAGTAAGGATGTTTTGAACAATAGGTTATTTTCTATCCATTCATGCACTTGGTTTCAATTATGGAGTAGTCTAGCATGTCATTTTCGTGCTCTACTTTTGCTTCAAAATGTTTCCTGGCAGATTGTTTACATGTTATTCAATTTAGCCAAGGATGCTATAGTTGATCCTTGCATGCTATGGACTGGTTCTTGACTTGGTTTGTTACACAAACATGTCTTCTTGATGATGTTATGCTTATTTGTCATGCAATGACTTGTGGTGAGTGTATCGAGCTTGTTAAGTAGTGTTCATGATGTTGCTGTTTTGCTAGGTTGAATCTGTTATTTTGTGATGCTATATAAACATGTTGCTACTAATCATTCTATGCATAATCTGGAGATGTTCTATAAATATGTTTTGATCTACATGTCATCCTATATCCATCCATGCCCCTGGTTGCATTTATCGGTTGCCGCAGCTTTTTCTTTCCTTGCTCCAAAGTTGCTTCATAATGTTGCTGTCAGCCTGTTTACATTAAGTTCACTTGTTCCCATGGTTGTTCCTAGTGTTCCATGTACCCTATGACCTTGATCTTGCCATGCTTATCTTCACAAATATGTCTTCTTACTGTTGGGTGCCTTGCCATGCCATGTATTGCTCTGTAGTGAGTTGCACAAGCTCATCTACATGCCTTCATAATTATGTTTCTGCCATGTTTGAATCTGTATAATAACTTGCTATGTTTACATGGGTGCCATCATATTTTCTGATCCTTTTTGGCTTATGGTCACTAAGGGACTTTTGATCTATGCTTTGAGTAGATTCATGCCATGACTTTGTTTGCCATGATAAGTTCCTGTAACATGTTGTTTGATAGCTCTGAACATTGCATCGTGATGTTATTTTCTGCAAAGTCTGAATTGTAATAACTTGCAATCTTACCATGTGTGTTTGAGCATGTTCTAGTGATTTCTGGAGATAGCTCAGTGTTCATGTTTTGTAATGATTTACCTGTATATCATGTCCATGCCTTTTGTTATCATGTTGGGGTGCTGTAGCTTATTGTTTTGATGCTTGCAATATGCCTAGTTGCTGTTTTGGACAGATTGTTGCTATAACTTGTATAGAGTGCATGTGTTGAACCATTGCTCTGTTTTGAGTGTGATCTATATGAAACTTGCTTGATTTTGCATGTAGTTTCATATTATCATGTTGAATACATGTTTTGAGGTGTTTGCTTGACGTTTGGGTGCATTTTGCATCAATACCATGTTTAACTTGTTTTGCTCATATCTTCTAGGTCGTAGCTCCGAACTAAATGAACTTTATATGTAACTTGACTAGAATCTCGTGTAGATCATCTTGGTGCATCTTAACTTGCTGTTTAACAACTTCAACTTAAGGTTTATTCAGATCTAGACCAATTTCGAAATATGCATATGGGGATTTACCGGAATTGTTATATGTTGATCCCGGCCTCATTTAAACTTGCCTTAGTGTGTTGCTCTTGTTTGCATCATCTCTTGCCATGAGTAGCTTCATGTAGTCTTGTCATGCATCATGCTTGTTTGTGCATCATGCCTTGTTCATGTGTGGTGTGTTTACTATGTTGTGTGCTTCTTCTTGTTAGTTCCTGTTTCATTGCGATCGTGAGGATTCGTTCGTCTACGCTTGGTTCGGCTTCATCTGTTCGTCTTCTTCATGGACTCGTTCTTCTTCCTTGTGGGATTTCAGGCAAGATGACCGCTACCCTGGATCTCATTACTATCATTGCTATGCTAGTTGCTTCGTTCTATCGCTATGCTGCGCTACCTATTACCTGTTTATCAAGCCATCCCAAATTGCCATGAACCTCTAACCTTTGACACCTTTCCTACGCAAACCGTTGTTTGGCTATGTTACCGCTTTGCTCAGCCCCTCTTATAGCGTTGCTAGTTGCAGGTGAAGTTGAAGATTGCTCCATGGTGGACAGGATTTTGGTTGGGATATCACAATATCTCTTATATTATTAATGCATCTATATACTTGGTAAAGGGTGGAAGACTCGGTCTTTTGCCTAGTGTTTTGGTCCACTCTTGCCGCCCTAGTTTCTGTCATACCGGTGTTATGTTCCTGGATTTTGCGTTCCTTACGCGGTCGGGTGATTTATGGGACCCCCTTGACAGTTCGCTTTGAATAAAACTCCTCCAGCAAGGCCCAACCTTGGTTTTACCATTTGCCTCACCACCACCTATACCTTTCCCTTGGGTCGGCCAACCCAAGGGTCATCTTTATTTTAGCCCCCCCCCCCCGGGGCCAGTGCTTGTCTAAGTGTTGGTCCGAACCGAGCGATGTCCGGCGCCCCCTGGGCAACCAGGGTCTATGCCAACCCGATGTCTGGCTCATCCGGTGTGCCCTGAGAACGAGATATGTGCAGCTCCTATCGGGATTTGTCAGCACAGTGGGAGGCTTTGCTGGTCTTGTTTTACCATTGTCGAAATGTCTTGTAAACCGGGATTCCGAGTCTGATCGGGTCTTCCTGGGAGAAGGTCTATTCCTTCATTGATCGCGAGAGCTTGTCATGGGCTAAGTTGGGACACACCTGCAGGGTATAATCTTTCGAAAGCCGTGCCTGCGGTTATAGGCAGATGGGAATTTGTTAATGTCCGGTGGTAGATAACTTGACACCAGATCCGAATTAAAACGCATCAACCGCGTGTGTAGCCATGATGGTCTCTTCTCGGCGGAGTCCGGGAAGTGAACACGGTTTCTGTGTTATGTTTGACGTAAGTAGGAGTTCAGGATCACTTCTTGGTCATTGCTAGTTGACGACCGTTCCGCTTGCTCTCTTCTCGCTCTTATTTGCGTATGTTAGCCACCATATATGCTTAGTCGCTGCTGCAGCCTCACCACTTTACCCCTTCCTTTCCCTTTAAGCTTTGCTAGTCTTGATACCCATGGTAATGGGATTGCTGAGTCCTCGTGGCTCACAGATTACTACAACAACAGCTGCAGGTACAGGTTGTGCGATGATCATGATGCGAGAGTGATGCTTGCTTGCGTTGAGTTCTTCTTCTGCTTCTTCTTCGATCAGGGGATAGGTTCCAGGTCGGCAGCCTGGGCTAGCAGGGTGGATGTCGTTTGAGTTTCTGTTTGTGATTCATCCGTAGTCGGATGATGTTCTTATGTATTGTGATGTTGTATTCGTGTGGCATTGTATGCCTGATGTATGTATCCCCATCTATTATGTAATGTTGATGTAATGATATCCACCTTGCAAAAGTGTTTCAATATGCGGGTCTATCCTTGGTGGGACCTTCGAGTTCCTTTTGGATAGGGTCGCATATTGGGCGTGACACAGGTCTCCATGCCGCCCCCGTCTTCGGAGCCGCCTGCTCCGTCGCCACCGCCTACGGCATCGTCCTCCAAGGCGGCTGCCCCCAGGTCGGGGTCGTCCACGTCGCTCACCTCCCGATGCGGCTGGTAGTCACCAGCCGGCCTCACGAGGGTGGCCATCGCCGAAGACATGTAGATCTACATTCCAGGGGAAATCACTCAAGACCAAGACAAATCAAGAGCTAAAAAAGAAAAAGGCTCGAAGACTTACGGCTGGCAGCGAGTTGTCGCGGGAGTAAGGCCTCTTACCGAACTGCCAGGCGCCCTCCGACAACTTGAGTTCGGTGACCTCGTTCACCATCCAAGCCACCTCGGCAGGCGGCATCTCCTTCGTGCACATCCGTCTGGGGTCCGGTGCCCGCTCATCCGACAGATCAAATGAGGGCGGCCTTGGAGCGGGAGAACCCGACGCTCGACAAAGGCCAGCAGCAAGTCGGCCGCCACGAGGCCCTCCGCCTCTGTCATCTCCCAGAGCCGGTTGATGGAGGCCGCCGTGTTAGTTGGCACTGGCTTCGGTTTGTAGTGCCAGTTGGCCCGAGGCCCGACGGGGGGGCCGGCCTCGTAGGGCGGCAGGTTGAGGAAGTCGGCCGCCAGATCCACGTTCTCGATGTAGAAGTAAGATTGCTGCCACAGTTTCACCGACTCTGACAGCTTGATGGCGAGGAAGGCGTTCTTCTTCGACGGCCGGTGCACGGCGATGAAGGCACCGCACTCGGCTGTCGTCTCCTTGGCGGAGATGCCCATCTTGGCGTAGAAGTAGGCCCCCCACAGGTCGATGGTGGGGGGATGCCAAGGTATCCCTCACACATCGTGACGAAGGCGGACAGCAGGGTCACGGTGTTGGGCGTTAGGTGGTGCGGCTGGAGACGGCAGAAATCCATGAAGGAGCAGAGGAACCTGCAAGCCAGAAGATTGAAGCCGTGGAGGATGTGCGAGTGGAGTACGACCCGCTCATTCCCCTGCATCACCGGTGAGATTTCTTCCCGTGGCGGCACCTACACCTTGACGAAGGCCGCATTGGGCATCCGGCGCGTGGCCCGGAGGAAGGTGAGGTGATCCTCGATCACCCTCGAGCCGTCCTAGTCGCCTCCCCGTTCGCGTGCCATGCTGTCCGGGTGGAGTTGCGCGGGCAGAAAGGACTCACCGACGGCAAGACGCGGCGGCGTTGCGGCACGAGGAAGGCAGCAACGAGAAGAGGAAGAAGAGGGGCGGGGAGAGGAGTGCGCAAGCTCCTTCACTCCCCCCATCTCCCCTACTTATAGCCCCCGGGCGGCGAAGCCGAGGGGGCAGGGCATGGGATCATGGGATTGATTGCGCCCACGACCCCACGACCCCCCAATTACTCCGTGGGGTTACTGTGCAGTAACTCCCGCGGGAATCGCAACCGCCCGCCTTAGCCACAGAGGATCCGCCCGCGCACCGAGGCAGGGTAGTGGCGGGCCCGGCCCCTGGTCACGTCCCATCAAAAGCGTGGGGTGGCAGGCTGGCCAGGCTGACACGTGCCGCGTGGCGCGATCGTGGCGGGCGGCGTGCCTAGGGAAGCTTAGCAGGCATGCCACCTGTTTCCCGCCTCAGCATTCAAAGTCAACGAGCAAGTCCGCCTTGTCAAAATAGTTCCAAGCAGTCGGCATCCCACAAGGCGGACCGAGCGTTCCACCAGAGCATGGCAAGGAGGGAAGCCGCTGAGGCTTCACGGCCGATCGGCCGCGACGCCTCACCAGCTTTGGGTACTACTATCGGAGTATTGGGCCACGGGTAGGCAAACCTGAGTCCCTGAGCCTTCTAAGACTTTAGGCCGGCTTCGACCCACGAGACTCCAGAATGGAGCACCGCCTTCTGGTGGCTGGCTGGCCCGAACGGTCGGCTGCCCGAAGGCGGCCTAGCGCCAGCAGACCGCACCAAGACAAGCTGCCTCCTAGCTGACGGCCTCTAGAGAGGCCGGCCTCTGGCAAGCGGCCACCAGGCATCCTTAGAGTCTATGCCACTCATCAAGAATACAAGACAGGGTGAGGCTACAACATAGCCCTGTAGCCCCGGATCCCGGGCTTGGCATGGCTACAGTGTCCCGTACCGGCGGAGATCCCCGCACGACGTGGCACTGTTGTCATTCCCCCTTTACGCCACTACTGACCGGTGAAGCCCTGTTCCCACGACGGTCTATCGGTACAGCCCGCAGGCGGCGGGCCCTACCGGGAGGGAGAGCCCGAAGGCGGCCGATGCTGGACCAGCCAGAACTGCGGGAGGTCGGCCTCCAGCACGCGGCCGGACCCTCCCCCGAAGGCAGTATGACATCAACCAAACAAGGTGCGGTGTGGCTACAGTGATCTCCCACCAGGCGGCGGGACTGTAGCCACGCTCCCCTGACCAAGCCCGCGTCATTAGCACCATGGCTATAGTGATCAACCACCAAACAGACCCGCCAGCGGCGGACGCGGCCTGTCGGCTCCGTACTGGACAGGTCGGAGGGCCCGCTAGGCGGCGGGCCCCAGCTTCCGGCGGAGAAGCCAGCGACCAGAGACGCTGACAGCCGGGCCCAGCACCTGACCGAGTTACCATTGTACCCCTGGGGGGTAGGCCTATATAAACCCCCCAGGGCACCCATGCAAAGGGTTCCGAACCTGATAGACCTAGACTCATACCTAGAGGAAGAAAAGAGCTAGCCCTGCCTTGCTTCAACCTCTAGCATACAACTCAAGGAGCACCTTGTATCCACTAGCGCCTTAGTGATCATGCGGAGACCCCGTAGAGCAGGAGTAGGGGTATTATCTCCAAGGATAGCCCCCAACTTGGGTAAAGTACGCCGGCATTCGTGTCTACGCCTTATCCCGCTTCCGAGCACCGGCGATGTTCTACTCGCTCCCACCATGATAAGCCATCCCTTGGCATATGTCACACCCAACCCCCGACAAATGACTTACAATATTGGCACCAAAGCATTGAGTGCCATTCTAGATGCAATGAAACTCATACGCTCCCCACCTGTAGATTCTTGTTCAGAATACGATCCTAATGACTATCCTAACCTCAAGGAGTCAAAGGCCGATGACCTATCATGTTCACCCATCAAGGTGCCTGTTCTAATTTGGCAAGGTTTTATTGATTGCACATGTCTTGCATTTCTTCTACTTTGTTGCACCGCCATCTGCTTAGTTTACTCATCATATATGTCGAGATGCCATGCCCATCCATTATCAATACATATTCCATCTGTCATCATACCATGTTTTTTCACTCAAATGTTATTCTTGTGCATCGGACATCAAAAAGGAAGAGGGTGATTGCCGAACCTGAAGGAGCACCAGCAAAGTCCTTGAAAACGTGGTGGTGTCGGAGAAATCAGATAGCACCCCACTTATATTGGTTGTACAACCAGTGACAAAAAATGTAGGACCGACTCTAGCAGACTGTACACATACTTCGCTAGCCACACCACTAGCCCCACCAAACAGGACCTGCACTCCAGCAATAGGTATGTCGATTTCAGTTGCCATAGCACCAGCTGTACCACAGAAAAATCCACTCCAGCAAAAAGTACAGCAAGTCCACCGGCCGAAGACCTATCCCAACTGCAGAGATGGCCAATTCCTGCAGATTGGAACCCCATTCCAGTTATTCCCAGTTTAAAATACAACGCTTTCAATGTTGTTAGGGACTACGTGCATATATTCCCATCATGCGAAGATTATAGTGAAGACAAACACCATTTTCACATCTTCCTGTCCCACTTACGTGTAAGTGCTATTATTCATGGTGATTATTTTCCTGTTTTCTGCTGATTGAACACATCAATGATTTACATTACATTGTTTAAGTAGGCGAGGGTCAATCTGGATAGTCATGATGAGCAAAGCTTGCTTGCCCTTTTCAAGGAAGCATTGTAGCCGTATCGGTGTTACCTGAGGAAATCACACTTTGATGGCAAGTCTATAAACGAATTTCCGGTGAAGTCTCCTGTGCTAAATTTAGAAGACATTGAATGGAAAAACCTTGTTATGCACATGTCTCATTCCCAGGATGAGGTCATGTCTATGATATCACATGACAATTTGAACTTCTACTTTTCCGCATATGCCTTACGGATCTTTTTTGCAGGAAATCTGCTCAAAGAAGAATTTCGGTTTGAAAAGAACGACAGGATATCGCAAATATGTTGCCCGCTGCTTTGCTCTTGTTAGTACCTGTTGTCCTGTATCACTGTACTTGCATACATACCTGGTTCATTATATGACAGCAGTATGCATGATAGCTTGCTTATCAATTGTTCGCTCCAAATTATCTGATCTGTATGAATGGTTACATTAGTGTAGAATATATCCAATGCCAATGAATTTTTTTAGCTCTGCATTGTTCTTGTAAGTACCTACTGTCATTTATCCGTGTACTTATATTGACAGGTAATTGTTCATGTACCATCACTCTGCAGCTTATTTTCCTTTGCCCTCCATTTTCTACACATCAGATCTATATTTACTCTTACCATAAGGTTGGATAACACCAATGGTATTGAAGAAGTTTAGCTCTGCATTGCTCTTGGCTGTACCTTTTGCTTGTATCATTGTACTTACATTTATAGCTACTTGATTATGTAGCATCACTCTTCATATTATCTTAAATATTCTCCAATTTTTCTCATATTATCACATCTATATTTACTCCTAACAAAATGTAGAATAAAGGCAATGCTTATGAAGAAGATTCTGTGGTAAACTTCTTGAATTCCCCCCCCCCCCCATTAGCATGGACAAGGACTTTATAGAGCATGTCTTCACCAATAATGTAAGTTTGTCCTTCTCAAGACTTCAAACTTAGTTGTGTATATTTGGTTAGGCATGACTGCAACATGTGTTTATTTTTGGTGTTTGCATCAAATTGCATGATTAAAGTTTATTATGTAGTTCATAAACAAAAGTTTTTCCTTCTCAATTTAAGTTTTCAGTTGTACAACCAAGTTCCTTCTTCATACCATGTAAATTAAACTATACAGAGCAAGTGATCTTCTTTTGCACTGCATGTATGCTTCTGTTCTTGATCCGTAATCCAGTGGTGTGGTGAACCTACCCACTGCAGCACAATGTTATATTCTGTAGTGTCTTAACTATGAACAATGTCATATCATTCTACTATTATTTAAACTGTATCTTTATTTGCCAATCTGAAATGGGATAAATTGACATCACACTAACCATTGATACTTATGAGTTCTTGATCTGTAATCCAGTGGTGTCGTGAAGCTGCCAACTCCTTCACAATGTCATTTCCTGCCATGTCTTGACCTGAACAATACCATATTGTGTTAATACTATTTTAAACTGTGTCACTTTATTTGTTAGTAAGAAATGTGATGAATTGTCAGCACTGATACTTATATGTGCAAAACCTGTCATCTATTTTCTTGTTTATCTTTCAGAGTGAGGAGGGTATAAGTGTCAAACAAGCGCAGTCTCATCAGCTTGCTCAGCTGCTTGCGCTGCAACTTCCGAGCAGGGCTAACCTTTCTTGAACTCTATTGAAGTGTTATCAGTTTTGTATATTATTTTGTCGGCGTGTATATTTGCACTGGTGGCGATCTTTGATGCCCAGTGTATGTAATCCATTCTCTGCTTGTGCTTTATTATCATAGTGGTGAACTTTGATGCCCAGTGGATGGAATATGACGTAATTTCTTTATTGTATAGTCTAGGTTTTTTCTTATTCATGATGCTGTAGTTATTTTACTATATATATATATATATATCTCGCCTTCGCAATAAACCGACCAAACCGTAAAATTACGATACATAATCGGGCTGTCATGCAAATCACTATGTATGATCCACATCATGGGCCCCGTCATCTTGGTTAGTTAACAGGCCTAAATGTAAACTGACCCACTAGTAGATTTGGGCCTTTAATAGGCCGAGTAAACCGTCGACCCTATTTTTGCAAGAAAACTCAATGGGCTTTTAGCAGGCTGAAAAGTAGGTTGGGCCTGAAACGTGTCGAACAGCTCACGGGCTGACAGCTGGCCGAAATAGACCCTGTCCCATGATTGTGCCAATCACATCACAGTCCGTTAATAGGCCAAAATTGTCTTGGTCCTTCTTTGTCCCAATCAGATTATTGGCTGTGAGTAGGCCGGATGCAAACCGGGCCGTAGCTAGACCCAACTATATGACGAGCTTTTAACACGCCAAAATAAATATAGGGCTAAAAATTTAAACGGGCCTTTAATAGGCCGAAACTAATATCAGGCCGAATTATGAAATCGGCCTTTAGCAAGTGGGCCCAAAAGCATAGCGTCCAGTTAATGGGCCGAATCTGATCTGGGCCATAATTTAGCCCAGAACGTGGTAGGCTTTTAACGGGTCGGATCTCATATGGGCCTTTATTCGGCCCAGAACGAGGCAGGCTGTTAATGGACCGGATCAAATATGGGCCGGCATCCGGCCCAAAACATGGCAGCCTGTTAATGGGACGGCCCACTATTGTCCTCAAAATCTTGTGGGCCTTTAGCTGGGTCGGCCCATTATGGTCGGTGAAATCTCGTGGGCCTTTAGCTGGGCCGGCTCATTATGGTCGGCGAAATCTCGTGCGCCTTTAGCTGGGCCTGCCCATTATGGTCCGCAAAATCTTGTGGGCCTTTAGGTGGGCCAGCCCATTATGGTCCGCAAAATCTTGTGGGCCTTTAGTTGGGCCGACCCATTCAATCTTTATGGGCCACTTTTGGGCCAGTGCACGTGTCAACATATCATAGGCGCATCTCGCCCATTGGATGAGTGACACCTGTGCCAACGCGGAGCTAACATGTGGTTCTGTCGGCCAATGAGAATTTTACACGTGGAAAATCGGCATTGGTCGTGGCTGTTAGCGGGTTATCGGATCCAAAACCAGACCCGATAGCTTAATGACGTCCCGTTATGGTGGATGCCACATGTCGGTCACCCTTGACGAAAGCACTTCTATGACGCGCGATTTATCGTCATGGAAGTGGACACTTCCATGATGATAATTTTTTTAATGTCATGGAACACTTCTACAACAGCACATGTATGATTATCTTGATTCTGTCAAAAACTCGTCATGGATGTACATGCATGACAAAAAACGTGACCTACTGTGACAAACACGTATCATCATGGAAGTGTATTTTGTTGTAGTGTGAGGGGAGGTTCAACATGGGCAAAGATGCCACTCCCATCCTACCACTAGGCAAAGGAACTTGCTCACTACTAGCTTCCCCTTTTTTGGAGTGAGGATCCTCCACCTTGTTAGAGGGATCAACCACTTCCAACGGTTTGGTGGATAATTAAAGCCCATCAAGAAACTCCTTAAACATGCCTTTAACCTCGGCCGTCATGGAGGTTTTCAATGTGTCCAAAGCCACATTGAACTCCTCATGAGAGACCGAGGATCCCCCATCGAGCGTAGACAAGGAAGGATTCACACCGGGGTGTTCCTCCCCCTCGTCTCCGATGCCAACCATACTCTTCGGACGGTAAAGTCCTTAATAAAGAGACGAGGCTCTGATAGCAATTGAAAGGATCGATATGGTTGACTATGGGGGGTGAATAGGCAACTAACAATTTTTAGCTTTTCTTGACCAAATTAAACTTAGCATCAAAGTAGGTTGTCTAGATGTGCAACTAGGTGAGCAACCTATATGACGCAACAACAACAAGCACACAAGCAAGCACGGGATACACCACAAAGAAAGCTTGCACAAGTAAAGGTAAGAGATAACCAAGAGTGGAGCCGGTGGAGACGAGGATGTGTTACCGAAGTTCCTTCCCTTTGAGAGGAAGTACGTCTCCGTTGGAGCGGTGTGGAGGCATAATGCTCCCCAAGAAGCCACTAGGGCCACCGTATTCTGCTCACGCCCTCACGCAATGCGAGATGTCGTGATTCCACTATTGCTGCCCTTGAAGGCGGCGACCGAACCTTTACGAACAAGGTTGGGGAAATCTCCACAACTTAATTGGAGGTTCCCAACGACACCACGGAGCTTCACCACAATGGAATATGGCTCCGAGGTGACCTCAACCATCTAGGGTGCTCAAACACCCAAGAGTAACAAGATCCGTGAAGGATTTGTGGGGGGAATCAAATTTCTCTTGGTGGAGTGTAGATCGGGGCCTTCTCAACCAATCCCTAGAAAATCAACAAGTTTGATTGGCTAGGGAGAGAGATCGGGCGAAAATGTAGGTTTGAGCAACAATGGAGCTTAGGGAGGGAAGAGGTGGTCTTCTTGGTGAAGAAGACCCCCTTTATATAGTGGGGGAAAAGATCCAACCGTTATCCCCCACTCAGCCTGCACGGTGCGGTACTACCGCATACAGCCGCGGTACTACCACAAAAGGTTGCGGTACTACCGCTGCTGGGTGCGGTACTACCGCTTGCACGGTAGAGACCAGCCAAGGCCCTATTGCATAAGGCAACGAGTGGTAGAACCGCCGAAGCGGTACTACCGCGCGCCCCTATGGTACTGTCATAAGGCAGGGCTCAACTGGAGCTGGACATACACGGAATAAATAAATTACATCCGTAATTACTTCCGCTAAGATCGGGGCTGTGCAAAAATCCGGCACGATACAACCGCTCGCAGGGAGCGGTACTACCGCGTAGGAGCGGAAGTAAAAAATTACTACCACGTAGGAGCGGAAGTAAAAAATTACTTTCGCACCTACTTCTGCATGCTTCAGTGTGAGGACCGTAGGCAGCGGTACTACCGCTCACCAGGAGCGGTACTACCGCTGGGCCCTGCGGTACTACCGCTACCATGAGATGTACTACCGCAACCACCTGCGGTACTACTCCTCCCTTGAACAGTACTACCGCACCCCTCAGACACTTTAGTATTTGAAAGCCTTCGTTTCGTAGAGACAAGATAAAGAACGGTGCTCCATTGATGCGAAGGAAGGTGGTGCAAAGGAACAGATGTGTACGTGTTGATTCCACCCTAACCTTTCATAAGCAGACCCCCTCTTAATAGTACAGCTTTCCTATGACTCAAATCCACCAAAAAAACTTAGAGAACAGTCATCTTCGATAGGCTCCGAGGGGCACCGAATCGTATTGTGCCTAGATATGAAATATCTAAAATGCTCAATGCACACGATTAGTCCGCAAGAGTACTATCATCAATCACCAAAACTACTTAGGGAGAAATATGCCCTTACAACTGGCTTGTTTTCCTAGGTCCTACTTCACGGGATCTCCGATCACATAGGTTGGGTTACCACCATGGCAACTCATGTGGGTGTCATACCCATCTCCCTCGATGCATTATCTATCACAACACGTGATAGCCGTTTAGTAAAGGGATCTGCCAGATTCTTAGCCATCTGGACATAGTCTAACGCTATCACAACAGAGTTTCTTAATTTTCTGGCAGCTTTTAATCTCATTCTTATGTGTTTGTTGGACTTGATGGTGTCAACCAATGGCAAGTCCATCAAAAGATCTTGAAGCCATCCTGCTTCGACACCAGACGTGTCTAACACAATTAGTTCTGCTTCCCTTTTTGATCTCGTTAAGATCGTTTGCTCGCAAGACTTCCAAAGAACATCGCCACCTCCAAGTGTAAACATATACCCAGTTGTGGCCTTCATCTCATCAGTATCAGAGATCCAATTCGCATCACTATACCCTTCAAGTACCGACGGGTAGTCCATAGTTCATAGTACCTTTCAAATAGCGCATAACTCTTTCAATAGCATGCCAATGTACATCGCCCAGTTTGGAAACAAACCGGCTCAGTTTGCTCACAGCAAACGCGATGTCAGGCCTCGTTGCGCTCATTAGGTACATCAGTGAACCAACAATTTGAGAGTATCTCAATTGATCTTTTGCAGTGCCTTCGAACTTTTGAATCAACATGCTAGGATCATATGGTGTTTGAGATGGTTTGTAGTCCGAATATCCAAAATGACTCAGTACCTTCTCAACATAATGGGATTGCAGAAGTGTAATCCCACCCTCATTATCTCTCAGTAGCTTGATGTGCAAGATAACATAAGCCACACCAAGGTCATTCATCTCAAAGTTCTAAGATAGAAACGACTTGTCCTCCTCAATGACTTTGAGGTTGGTTTCCGAATATCAGTATGTCATCAATATACAAGCACATTATAACTCCTTCGCCCCCACCATGGCGATAGTATACACATTATGACCATAGAAACAGCGAAGAAGAACAACGGTAGATTGTTTACGTACAAATCTATTTTGAGCATTGCAAAGCCTATACCAAGCATCTTTTAGGTTCTCCCCTCCCCTTTGTTTGAAATTAACAACCTCGTTCTCGGGGGTGCACACAATAGAAGAAGAACTATCCATAACGTCAAAAGGTGACAAACAAAATTGCACACACAAACAGATCTGACGAGAAAACGGAGAACGGAAAAGAGGGGGGAATAAAATGTCAATTTTTTATGAAGTTGGGGAGATGAAAACGAGAGGCAAATGGCAAATAATGTAAATTTCAAGGAGATGATATTTGTGATTAGGAGATAGATGTTGATGATTTCTCCCTGGCAACGGCGCCAGAAATCTCTTTTGATCCTTCCCTTTGATATCTTGTATCCCTTGTATCCGCTTCAGTATTTTCCCCAAGGAGTGATAGATAATGCAGTACAACTAAGGTAGGTAGATTCCCTTAGTTATGAAACCAAGATTATCGAACCAGTAGGAGAACCAAGCAACACTATGTAAATGATACGTGCACACAAAGAACAAATGCTTGCAACCCGACGCGAAAGAGGGGTTGTCAATCCCTCTTGGGTAAAAATTGGTAAAGTGATAGATTGGTAGATTCAAATAAAATAAAAGAAAATAAAATTCAGTGAGGTAATTTTTGGGTTTTTGGTAATATAGATCTGAAAATAAAAAAATGCAAATAGCAATATGGATCTGAAAATATATGATGAGAAAGTAGACCCGGGGGCCGTAGATTTCACTAGTGGCTTCTCGAGACAATAGCATTTGGTGGGTAAACAAATTACTGTTGGGCAATTGATAGAACCTCGAATAATTATGACGATATCCAGGCAATGATCATTATATAGGCATCACGTCTAGGATTAGTAGACCGACGCCTATGTGCATCTACTACTATTACTCCACACATCATCCGCTATCCAGCATGCATCTAGTCAGTGGCGGAGCTATAGCAGGGCTGACTCGGCCGTGGCCCGCCCAGTCCTTGATTTTTTTTCTATTGTATACCTACTGTTGGGACATGCAAAATAAGCCCAGATACTTAGTCGGCCCGCCCAACTAATTGGGCCAAGCTCCGCTACTACATCTAGTGTATTAAGTTCATGGAGAAACAGAGTAATGCAATAAGAACGATGACATGATGTAGACAAGATCTATTCATGTAGGAATAGACCCCATCTTGTTATCCTTAATGGAAACGATCAATACGTGTCTTGCTGCCCTTTCTGTCACTGGTAAAGAACACCACATGACCGAACCCATCAGAAAGCACCTCTTCCCATGGCAAGAAAAATCGATCTAGTCGACCTAACTAAACCAAAGTTTTGAAGAAATACGAGGCTATAAGTGTTGGGGAAATGGGATCCATGCATGAGAACAAAGTATGGACTTTGGTGGATTTGCCCGATGATCGGCGACCCATAGAGAATAAATGGATCTTCAAGAAGAAGACTGGTGCTGATGGTAATGCTACTGTCTATAAAGCTCGAGTTGTTGCAAAAGGTTTTCGACAAGTTCAAGGAGTTGACTATGATGAGACTTTCTCGCCCGTGGCGATACTTAATTCTGTTCGAATCATGTTAGCAATTGCCACATTTTATGATTATGAAATCTAGAAAATGGACGTCAAAACTGCATTCCTTAATGGATTTCTTAAAGAAGAGTTGTAGCATGCAATTTCAAAAAAATTCCTACCATCACGCAAGATCTATCTAGGAGATGCATAACAACGAGAGGGGGAGAGTGTTTCCACGTACCATGTAGATCGAAAGCGGAAGCGTTTAGTTAACACAGTTGATGTAGTCGAACGTCTTCACGATCCAACCGATCCAAGTACTGAACATACGGCACCTCCGTGTTCAGCACACGTTCAGCTCGATGACGTCCCTCGAACTCTTGATCCAGTAGAGGGTCGAGGGAGAGTTCCGTCAGCATGACGGCATGGTGTCGGTGTTGATGATGTGATCCACGTAGGGCTTCACCTAAGCACTACGACACTATGACCGGAGGAGTAAACTGTGTAGAGGGGCACTGCACACGGTAAAGAGAACAGTTGATGTGCCTTTGGGGTGCCCCCTTGCCCCCATATATAAAGAAGGAGGGGAGGAGGTGGCCGACCAAGGGGCGCGCCAAGTGTGGGGAGTCCTACTAGGACTCCTTAGTTCTAGTAGGATTCCCCCTTCCTTTTCGGAGAAGTGGCGAAGGGGAAAGAGGTGGAGGAGAAGAAGGAAAGGGGGGCCGCACCACCTGTCGGTGTCAAAACCGGCGGATCTCGGGTAGGGGGTCCCGAACTGTGCGTCTAAGGTCGATGGTAATAGGAGACGGGGGACACAATGTTTACCCAGGTTCGGGCCCTCTCTATGGAGGTAATACCCTACTTCCTGCTTGATTGATCTTGATGAATATGAGTATTACAAGAGTTGATCTACCATGAGATCGTAATGGCTCAACCCTAGAAGTCTAGCCTATATGATTATGATTGTAATTGCCTCTACGGACTAAATCCTCCGGTTTATATAGACACCGGAGGGGGCTAGGGTTACACAAAGTCAGTTACAGAGAGAGGAATCTACATATCCGAATCATCAAGCTTGCCATCCACGCAAAGGAGAGTCCCATCCAGACACGGGAAGAAGTCTTTTGTCTTGTATCTTTATAGACCATCAGTCCGGCCCACGTCACATAGTCCGGACGACTCAGGACCCCTTAATCCAGGACTCCCTCAGTAGCCCTGGAACCAGTCTTCCAATGACGATGTGTCCGGCGCGCAGATTGTCTTCGGCATTGCAAGGCGGGTTCCTCCTCCAGTTATTTCAAAGTACCTGACTTAAAGAGCAGTATTCGGCTTTCCATTTAATGCCATGCCCATCGGCTTCCGCACCTTCATGACTTCAGCTTCCACGTGTCGAGCGAATACGAGATGTCGGGGTATTTTACACATACCACCCTGACCGCGTAAGAAAGACATCTATTTAAAGAGATCGGGATTTTCAGATCCATTTCATACCAAGCGAGGAATCCGCAGAGCTTGCTAGGAGAAACCATTCCAACATGGCTAGCGCTCCCAACTCTTCCTCCCATCCCCACGGCCCCAGAAAAGGCGATTGGGAGAACTGTTCCATATCCCACAGTCAGCTACAAACACAGGGATTTCTTCCCCCCGCGGATCTAGTCCCCGTTCGAGCGGGATTGATTTCCTTCAACGGCGGGACTCAGGCGAAGAATTGCCCCAATCCATCCAGGGGGGAACGGGTATGCTTTGTTCCCTACTTGTTGAAAGGCATCAGATTTCCAATCCATCCATTCCTCCGAGGGCTTCTGGAGTATTATGGCCTCCAGCTGCACAATTTCACTCCTGCATCCATCCTGCAAATTGCGGGTTACGTTGCTCTTTGCGAGTTAATCCTGGGTTGTGAGGCCCATTTTGAATTATGGAGGAAGCTATTCTGCCTCGTCCCTCGTAGCCAAGGGGGATCAATATTTAAAGTGGGCGGAGCTGAAATATGGCATATCGCTGGGACCGGATACTTGTCCGGCATGTCGAAGAAGGCATCCGAGGAGTGGCCTTCCGAATGGTTTTATATCAAGGATGCCGCCCTTCCTGACCCAGTCTGAATGGGTCTCCCTGAGTTTTCAAGCATTCTGTTGAAGAAACACCACTGCTGGCGCCCTCGGAGCTTCAAGGAGGAAGATAACGCGGAAGTACGTCAGCTGACGAGCAAGATAAAGACGCTCGATCAGTCCGGATTATCAATAGTCGAGGTAATGGCAACCTCCATAGTGCGAGGGGTTCAGCCACTCCAATACAGAAGGAATCCCATGTGGCACTACAACGGGGAAGATGACGCCACTCGTTGCGGTCGGAAGGGTCCGGATACCCCTGCCGCTTTGGCCAAAATACTGGCCGAACTATACAAAAGCGAGAAAGAGGAGTTTACTCGTATTAAGCACCGAGATGGATTTTCCATGTACAATCCTCCTAGCTGGCTGAGTTTGAATCCCCACTCCTCTTCTCATTCTGCTCCCTGAGTTGCTTTTCATGGACATGAATCCATCCATTTGTAACAGGAATGGCGGAAGATCACCAAGGAGCTCAAGAGCCCCGTAGGGAGTCCTAGATTAGGGGGTGTTCGGACAGCCGGACTATATACTTTGGCCGGACTGTTGGACTATGAAGATACAAGACTGAAGACTTCGTCCCGTGTCCGGATGGGACTCTCCTTTGCGCGGAAGGCAAGCTTGGCGATTCAGATGTTTAGATCTCCTTCTCTGTAACCGACTCTGTGTAACCCTAGCCCCCTCTGGTGTCTATAAACCGGAGGGTTTAGTCTCTAGGGCGACAACAATCATAATCATAGGCTAGCTTCTAGGGTTTAGCCTCTACGATCTCGTGGTAGATCAACTCTTGTAATACTCATATCATCAAGATCAATCAAGCAGGAAGTAGGGTATTACCTCCATCGAGAGGGCCCGAACCTGGGTAAACATCGTGTCCCCAGCCTCCTGTTACCATTAGCCTTAGACGCACAGTTCGGGACCCCCTACCCGAGATCCGCCGGTTTTGACACCGACACCACGCTCCACAGCCAGAGGACAACAACCGGGACCTCGACCCCGAATTCAAAGAGGATCCGGATATATTCGTGGAGCTCGAGGACGAAGTGTTTTACCAGGTGAGCCATGACGGCACGGAAGTGGCCATCATCGCCGACTATCCCGGTCTTCTCCCTGCCTCACACGGAAGTAACCAGGAGACATTTCTTCAAAAAGAGCTTCCTCGTTACGCCTCACCTACCACACTGTCTCATGCTCCAAAGAGGAGGCGCTCGACGCGCCATACTGCACCTGAGGCATTTCTCAAGAGAGCGGCGCCTATGTCGGGCAGGCCTTCAAAGAGGAAGGCGAATGGAAATACAACCGACCCTTCATCAAAGAGGTATGGTTATTAAATACACTCCTTGCCCGTCGCATTAAAGTGTGAGATTGTCTATTGTGTCTTTTTAGGAAGAAAATTTGTCGGACTATGTCTGGGGATCCTATCGGTCATGCCTACACCAGTCGGATTCCACATCTAGCTTCCAGGACAGAGGATGGTGCGAGAGTGACGCCGGA
Source organism: Triticum dicoccoides (assembly GCF_002162155.2). NCBI lineage: Eukaryota > Viridiplantae > Streptophyta > Magnoliopsida > Poales > Poaceae > Triticum > Triticum dicoccoides. The sequence continues at coordinate 562,988,765 of NC_041381.1, read as the reverse complement.
TTGTCCTTCTGTAGAGGATTCATATAATGTATCCGTTACTAACTCTGAAGTGGAATGCGCCATGAATCATCGGCGCCGGCGGGCTACTCTTCGAGACCCCGGCTTTTCAAAAGAGGCATTCAACGCCTTCAGCTCGGCTGATGCATACATCCGAGCTGCTCAAGGTGGGATTACCAGAGCCACCGACCAATATTTGAAAGATATGCGGGTAAGTACATATTTGTACAAATCTGATAATTATATATACCAGTAGCCCCCGATACTTGAAATAGTTGGTACAACTGATTTAAGGATCATTGTATAACCAGGTGCTCACAGAGAAGAACAACATGTTGTCTCAAGAGCTGGAAAAGTGTTGGACCCAGCTAGCGGCTGCTACTGCCGAACTGGAGAAATCCAAGAAGGCATCGCCTGGTATGTGTCCCTCAATCGAGAAAAAACAGAATTATATATATACCAGTAACGCTAACATCATTGCATATCTAATGATAGGATCATCAAATAATCCGGGAGGGACTCTGGAAGTCGCACAAGAGGGCGAACAAGGATCTCAAAGGCAACTGGCCGCTGGCGAACGTATACTTACATGGGTCAAGGAGGAGAAAAACAAACTCCGGGATTCCAATACCCAACTGGGCGAAGAATTGAAAGATGTTCGAGCCCAGCTGGCTGACTTCGTGAAGGAAAATAAGAGGCTCCGAGGTGGCATTTTTAGTATGTGTTCAAACTAACCTCTGTGTAATTCGGCAAGGAAAGGAACTGCCAAAGTTATGTTTGTAGGTATGCTGACTGGTCGTCCCGAAGAGGAGATGTCCGGATTCTCAGGCAATCTGATACAAGAGTTGTCGCAACTACACGAGCGAGCTCGACAGGCGATGCGGGGCGTTGGCAAGACCTTATGTCCATCTGCCTCCCCTCCAGGAAGTATGGAGGAGCTTATACAGCTATATAAGGGAGTGCGGCGGCGTTTCCAATTATGGAAGATATTGGCTTGTCGGGAAGGTGCGCGAGAGGCCTGGGCCATGGTGAAAACACGGTATACCAAGCTTGATCCGAATCATATGGCCCAGGTTGGACCTTTAGGGTCAGATGGAAAAGAAATTCCCGTTAGTTTGGTATATGACCAGGTAAAATTAGCCGCGGAATATTCTCAGCAGGATTGTAAGCTAGACAACTTGTTGGATGGCATAGAAGAGGAAGTTTTTGAGTCCAAGTGACTATGTACTTCAATGGAAAAATTTGTCCCTAGCCGGATTGTAAAACATTTTTCATGGTGAACCTTTTCGCTTCGACCACTGGACCCAAAGGTGCGGAGTGTTTCCAAATACTCGCTTGGTAATATAGACCAGGGTATGCATGCAAACCAGGCGTAGGGGTCATAATTTCTTGAACAGAAAAGTATCCGGCTAGCTATGTTATATTACATTGTGATAGTAAGAAACATCTTCCAGAGAGAATAGTTCCGTTAAGGGTTCCTTTCCCTAGGTGAGCATGCTTTTATTGTGCATGTCTGAACTGTGATTAAAAACCGCAGTATATGTAACATTTGGGGGTTCATAGTGTAATCAGTAAAAAACATCTTTATTCCGCCGACCGAATATTCCCTTAAGAACACTAGCTTTCGGCTTCACCCAGTCTGAGGTACATGTCCGGAGCACCCGACAGTAACAATCGCAGCGGCGCTCCCTTTATGCCCTAGCCGAACTAACGGGAACGTAGGGCATAAGCACAAGAGCCAGGCAACCCAGCTTGGCCAAAACTTAAGTCATATCGATGCATATAATGGCGAAGAAAAGGTACATATGAGGAAAAGATACATATGTGGTGAGCTTTAATGCTCGAAGAATAATAGTAATAAGCTTTTGTATAAGAAGCCCCCGGGTATAATGGACATACATATTTGAGGATGTGTATGTCTCTGGTGTATAGTCTAGCTGTACGAAAGCTTTAAGGCCAAAAAAGGAAAAGTGAAAAGAGAGGAAAAAAATAATGGAAACAAAAAGGGAGAAGGAGACGAACAAAGAGTTCAGCACTAGGTGTAGAATCTTCGGAGTCTGGCCGTGTTCCATGGGTTTGACTCTAAGCGATTGTCTAATGCATCACGCAGGCGGTACGCTCCTCCAGTGAGAACTTCGTCAATGATGAAGGGACCCTCCCATTTGGGCTTGAGTTTGTCCTTATTCTTCTCCGGTAAGTGTAGAACGAGTTCGCCAACATTATAAGTCTTGGCCCGCACTTCTCTGCTTTGATATCTTCGTGCCTATTGTTGATAAAATGTGGAACGGGCTTTTGCAACGTCGTGCTCCTCCTACAGGGCATCTAAGTTGTCCTGCAGATCAAGCTTGGCCTCTCTCTCTTCATACATGTGCACTCGAGGTGAATCATGAATAATGTTGTAGGGTAACACAGCCTCTGCATCGTACACCATGAAGAAGGGTGTGTATCCGGTAGTGCGATTGGGCGTGGTCCGCAGCCCCCTGAGTACGGAGTCGAGATCCTCAACCTAGTGATTGTCTGATTCTTTCAAAGACCGCACTAGTCTGGGCTTAATGCCGCTCATAATAAGACCATTGGCTCGTTCAACTTGAGCGTTTGTTTGCGGGTGATAGACAGAGGCATAATCAAGCTTAATGTCGAGATTGGCACACCAGGTTTTCACCTCATCGGCTGTGAAATTAGAGCCATTATCAGTGATGATGCTATGTGGAACACCATAACGGTGCACAACACCGGATATGAAGTCTATTACTGGTCCGGCTTTGGCCATTTTAACTAGTTTGGCCTCTATCCACTTAGTGAATTTATCCACCATGACCAACAAATATTTTTTCTTATGGCTTCCCCCTTTAAGGGGTTCGACCATATCAAGCCCCCAGACAGCAAAAGGCCAAGTGATGGGGATTGTTTGTAGAGCGGTGGGTGGCATATGGCTTTGGTTGGCGAAAAGCTGGCATCCGACGCAATGTTGGACCAAGCCTTGTGCATTTGCTCGGGCCGTTGGCCAATAGAAACCTGTACGGAAGGCCTTTCTTACAAGGGCCCGAGCCGCAGTGTGGTGACCACCGAAAACGGCATGAATTTCGGCCAAGAGCTGCCTCCCCTCTTCCTCGGAGATACATCTTTGAAGTACTCGGGTAGCGCTTTTCTTGTAGAGTTCTCCTTCATGAACCTTGTAGGCCTTCGAGCGCCGGACAATGGAGCGTGCCTCATTCTGTTCCTTTGGGAGTTCTCGCCTATTAAAGTAGGCCAAAATGGTTTCGGTCCATGGGGCAATGACTGCCATGATAAGATGGGCCGATGGTGTTATTTCGGTGGCTGAGCCCCCGATGATATCTGTGTGTTCGGCATCTGGGGTTATAGTCGGATCCGGACTGGTGTTGCTGCTCTTCCCTTGCCACACCACGAATGGCTTGAAGAGCCTTTCCAGAAAGATGTTAGGTGGGACGGGGTCATGCTTGGCACCAATGCGGGCAAGGACATCCGCCGCTTGATTACTTTCTCGAGCCACATGATGAAACTCGAGCCCCTCAAACTGAGCCGACATTTTGAGAACGACGTTACGGTAAGCCACCATTTTTGGATCTTTCGCATCAAAATCTCCATTTTTGGGGGATAATGCGAGGTTTGAATCCCCGCACACCTCCAGGCGTTGTATGCCCATGGAGATAGCCATCCGAAGAACATGCAATAAAGCCTCGTATTCGGCTGCATTGTTGGAGTCTGTGTATAATATCTGGAGTACATACTGAACTGTATCTCCAGTGGGGGATGTTAGGACAACGCCCGCTCCTAGGCCCGCCAACATTTTGGAGCCGTCGAAGTGCATGACCCAGTTGGAATATGTGCCATACTCTTTAGGGAGTTCGGCCTCTGTCCATTCGGCGACGAAGTCGGACAGTACTTGGGATTTAATGGCCCGTCGCGGTCTTTATGTTATGTCAAATGGGAGGAGCTCGATGGCCCACTTGGCAATCTAGCCCGTGGCATCGCGGTTGTTTATTATATCATTGAGTGGTACTTCGGAGGCCACCGTGATTGAGCACTCTTGAAAGTAGTGTCGTAGCTTCCAGGATGCCATGAAGACCGCGTATGCTATTTTTTGGTAATGAGGGTACCGGAATTTGCATCGTGTGAGGACAGTACATATGTAGTATACCGACTTTTGAAGCGGGAATTTATGTTCGTCCTCCTCTTGTTCGACGACGAGTACCACACTCACGACCTGGTGCGTTGCCGATATGTATAATAACATGGGTTCATCGACGTTCGGTGCGGCCAGGATTGGGTTGCTCGCTAAAAGATCCTTTATTTCTTCCAGTCCGGCTGTTGCCGCGTCCGTCCACTCGAAGTGTTCGGTGCGTCGGAGAAGGCGATAAAGTGGCAATGCTTTTTCTCCTAGTCTGGAGATAAAGCGGCTTAACGCTGCCACACATCCGGGTAGTTTTTGGACTTGTTTAAGGTCTGTTGGCGTAGCCAACTGTGACAAAGCTTGGATTTTTGCTGGGTTCGCCTCAATTCCTCTATTGGAAACAATGAAACCCAACAGTTTTCTAGCGGGAACGCCGAAAACACACTTTTTCGGATTGAGCTTGAGGTCATATGTACGGAGGTTGTCGAATGTGAGATGTAGACCGTCTATTAGTGACTCAACGTGCCTAGTTTTCATGACTATGTCATCCACGTATGCTTCAACTGTCTTGCCGATTTGTTTCTCCAGGCATGTTTGGATCATGCGTTGATAGGTGGCGCCGGCATTTTTTAGCCCAAGGGCAAGGTGTCGAAGCAGAAAGGCCTGTATGGGGTAATAAATGCCGTTGCGGCTCGATTGGACTCCTTCATCTTGATTTGATGGTATTTGGAGTATGCGTCGAGGAAACACAGTGAGTCGTGTCCTGCAGTGGCGTCGATAATCTGATCGATGCGGGGGGGCGGGAAGGGATCCTTAGGGCAAGCATTGTTGAGGTCTTTGAAGTCGACACATAGGCGCCAGGATTTATCCTTCTTTGGTACCATCACCAGGTTTGCTAGCCAGTCCAGGTGTTCTATTTCTCTGATGAATCCGGCCTCGAGTAACTTGGCTAGCTCCTCCCCTATAGCTTGTCATTTGGGTTCTGAGAAGCGTCGTAGTGTTTGCTTGACCGACTTATATCCCTTCAATATATTGAGGTTGTGTTTGGCCAGCCTGCGTGGGATTCCTGGCATATCAGTAGGGTGCCAGGCGAATATGTCCTAGTTTTTGCGTAGAAACGATCGCAGTGCGGTGTCAACCATTGGGTCCAGCTGTGCTCCAATGGATGTTGTCTTCTTGCAGTCCGTCGGGTGGACTTAAAATTTGACTATTTCGTCTACTGGTTTAAAGGAGGTGGATTTGGGTCGCTTGTCCAGGATCACGTTGTCCCTATCCACCGTGGAGCGTAATGCAGTTAAATCTTCGGCTGCGAGGGCTTCAGACAATGCCTCGAGGGCCAGGGCTGCGGTTTTGTTTTCGGCACGGAGTGATGTGTCCGGATCACTGGCAAGAGTGGTAATACCATTGGGCCCGGGCATCTTGAGCTTCATGTACCCGTAATGGGGTATAGCTTGGAAGCGTGCAAATGCATCTCACCCTAGTAAGGTGTGATATCCACTATTGAAAGGGGCCACTTGAAAGGTTATCTCTTTGGACCGGTAATTCTCCGGTGTGTCGAATACCACATCGAGTGTGATTTTTCCCACGCACCGTGCCTCCCGACTAGGAATGATTCCCCAGAAGGTTGTGCTACTTTGCTCAATGCGGCTCCTATCTATTTCCATCTTGTTGAGAGTTTCCTCATAAATGTGGTTTAGTCCGCTACCGCCGTCCATGAGCACTTTGGTAAGCCGAAAGTCGTCCACGATTGGACTGAAGACCAAGGTGGCTGGTGGACCGGACTGTCCTGAATTTTGGTTCATCATTGGCATTGAAAGTTATGGCCATGTCGTTCCAAGGGTTTATTGCTGTGACTTGGCAGACTTCGGTGAGGTTGCGGAGTGCTCTTTTACGCCTATTGTTTGAGGCGAAAGTCTCAAAGACCGTCAATACTCCGAGGTCGTCGTGTTTCATGGGGTGTTGCTCTATGGTATTTTTGGTGAGGAGATCCTTGCCTCTTTTGGCCACTTGCCGGAGTATCCAATATGCTCTAAGGCTGTGGGTTGGTATGGTACCCGGTGTTGTGTGTATTTTGCATGGCCTGTCGAGCCATCCTTCCAGAACAGTTCCGCGCCCCGTAATGGGCTTCGATTTCTTTACTATTGGATCGGTCGACCTACGAGGGTGCATCCTTTTTGCCCGGATAAGGGGCTGAGTGGAAACTGGTGGCACCCATGGAGCTGCCTGAGTTTTCCAAGCGCTTTCCATTGCGCAGTACTTCTGTACTATGGTTGCCAAGTCAACGAAATGTAATATGCGACGGCGGTTGATGGCATTGATGATTCCCTCGTCCATGCCATTGTCACAGAATATGGAGATCGCATCTTCGTCGCGGCAATCTTTAATCTTGTTTTTAACAAGGAGGAATCTGGCCCAAAAGTGATGGACTGTTTCCTCAGACTGCTGTCCTATGCACATGAGATCGCGTATATCTGGGTGGATGGGTGGAATTGAATCTGAGCCCTGACCCAATTTGGGATCCAGAGCTTGAGAAACTTCCAAACTTAATAGTTCGGGCTCCGGGATATCAATCGATTTTTTGGGTCCATAGTCTGATTCTAAGTTCGGGGTAAGGGGCACGTCCTTTCGTGGGCGGGTATCCGGCTCTTCAAGCTCGGAGATCCGAACATAGCTCGTCCTCAATATAGAGGGAGAATTGTTGTGTTTCTCCTCCACTACTGCTATCTGATGGGTAATCGGCGGAGATTTGATTTCTCTCTGATCGGATTAAGCCCAATCCGATCGTAGTTTGTAGCGACCCCCAAGGCGGCGATGCGATCCAGGAGTTCGTTTAAATACGACAACTCTGTCGGATCCATTTGTTTAGAGTATTCAGAGTTAACATGAAGGCGATTTTCGATGACCCGAGAAGTCATCGTCGGCCCAACGGCCGAACGGGCGGTCATGGTAAAGCCGCCCAGCCGGAGGGTTTGACCTGAGGCCAGGGTTCCTCCGGAGGTGATATTGTCCTTGATAACAAGGCATGCCCTGTCATCAATGTCACAGCGGAACTCTCAATGAAAGCACCAATGTCGGTGTTAAAAACGGCGGATCTCGGGTAGGGGGTCCCGAACTGTGCATCTAAGGTCGATGGTAACAGGAGACGGGGGACACGACATTTACCCAGGTCCGGGCCCTCTCTATGGAGGTAATACCCTACTTCCTGCTTGTTTGATCTTGATGAATATGAGTATTACAAGAGTTGATCTACCACGATATCGTAATGGCTAAACCCTAGAAGTCTCGTCTGTATGATTACGATTGTAATTGCCTCTACGGACTAAATCCTATGGTTTATATAGACACCGGAGGGGGCTAGGGTTACACAAAGTCGGTTACAGAGAAAGGAATCTACATATCCGAATCATCAAGCTTGCCATCCACGCAAAGGAGAGTCCCATCCAGACACGGGAAGAAGTCTTCTGTCTTGTATCTTCATAGCCCATCAGTCTGGCCCATGTCACATAGTCCGGACGGCCGAGGGCCCCTTAATCCAGGACTCCCTCACCACCCACCCCTAGTCCAATTCAGTTTGGGCTTGGGGGGGGCGCCTCCACCTGGCCGCCGCCTCCACTTGGGGGGGGCGTCATGTCCGTGATCTCATCCGGGACTCCGAACAAACTTTGGTCATCAAAAACACATAACTCATAATACAAATCGTCATCGAATGTTAAGCGTGCGGACCCTATGGGTTCGAGAACTATGTAGACATGATTGAGACACATCCTTGATCAATAACCAATAGCAGAACCTAGATGCTCATATTGGCTCCTACATATTCTACAAAGATCTCTATCGGTCAAACTGCACAACAACATACGTTGTTCCCTTTGTCATCGGTATGTTACTTGCCCGAGATTCAATCGTCGGTATCTTCATACCTAGTTCAATCTCGTTACCGGCAAGTCTCTTTACTCATCCTGTAATGCTTCATCCCGCAACTAACTCATAAGTCACGTTGCTTGCAAGGCTTATAGTGATGAGCATTACCAAAAGGTCCTAGGGATACCTCTCCGATACACAGAGTGACAATCCTAATCTCGATCTGTGCCAACCCAACAAACACCTTCGGAGACACCTGTAGAGCATCTTTATAATCATCTAGTTATGTTGTGACGTTTGATAGCACACAAGGAGTTCCTCCGATATTTGGGAATTGCATAATCTCATAGTCAGAGGAACATGTGTAAGTCATGAAGAAAGCAATAGCAATAAAACTTAATGATCATTATGCTAAGCTAACGGATGGGTCTTCTCCATCACCTCATTCTCCAATGATGTGATACCATTCATCAAATGACAACACATGTCTATGGTCAGGAAACATAACCATCTTTGATTAACAAGCTAGTTAAGTCGAGGCATACTAGCGACACTTTGTTTTGTCTATGTATTCACACATGTACTAATTTTCCGGTTAATACAATTCTAGCATGAATAATAAACATTTATCATTACATAAGGAAATATAAATAACAACTTTATTATTACCTCTAGGGCATATTTCCTTCACTAAGTAATCAAGCATATAAGAGATCAAAGAAACTCAAATAACTTTCATGGATAAATAGATCTCATCAGAAACTCAAAGTTCATCGGATCGCAACAAACACACCGAAAAAAGAGTTACGTCAAATAGATCTCCAAGAGACCATTGTATTGAGAATCAAAAAGAGAGAAGAAGTCATCTAGCTACTGCCTACAGACTCGTAGGTCTACAATGAACTACTCACGCATCATCGGAAAGGCACCAATGAGGATGATAAACACCTCTGTGATGATGTCTAGATTGGATAAGGTGGTTCTAGAACTTGCAGTGGCTGGAATTGTGTTTCGTCGAATCCTCTAGGGTTTTTGGATTTTTGGGGTATTTATAGAGCAAAGAGGCGGTGCGGGAGGCGGCCAAGGTGGGCACAACCCACCAGGGCGCGCCTGGGCCCCCAGGCGCCCAGGTGGGTTGTGCTCCCCTCGGAGCCCCCTCTGGTACTTCTTTGGCCCAACAAGTGTCTTCTGGTCTAGAAAAATTCTCCAAAAAGTTTTGCTGCGTTTGGACTCTGTTTGGTACTGATATTCTGTGAAGTAAAAAACAGCAAGTGACACTGGGCACTATGTCAATAGGTTAGTCCCAAAAAATGATATAAAGTTGCTATAAAATGATTGTAGAAGATCCAAGAATGATAATATAACAGCATGGAACAATCAAAAATTATAGATACATTGGAGACGTATCACATGATTACTTATAGCCTCATATTTCTTCTTCGAATCTTTGGTTTAGTTAGGCCAACTAGATCAATTTGTCTTGCCATGGGAAGAGGTGCTTTGTGATGGGTCCGATCTTGCGGTGTTTTTCCCAGTGACAGAAGGGGAAGCAAGACACGCTTGTATCCTTGCTATTAAGGATAATAAGATGGGGGCTATTCCTACATGAATAGATCTTGTCTACATCCTGTCACTGTTCTAATTGCATTACTCCATTTCCCCATGAACTTAATACATTAGATGCATGCTGGATAGGGGTCGATGTGTGGAGTAATAGTAGTAGATGCAGAATCGTTTCAGTCTACTAATCTTGGACGTGATGCATAGATAATGACCATTGCCTTGGATATCATCCTGATTATTTGATCTTCTATCAATTGCACAACAGTAATTTGTTTACCCATCATGTGCTATTTCTTGAGAGAAGCCACTAGTGAAATCTACGGCCCCGGGATTTATTTCCCATCATATACTTTCAAATCTACATCGCTATTTGCTTTTTTCTTTATTTGCATCTTTTATTTTCAGATCTATATTATCAAAAACCCAAAAATACCTCGCTGAGTTTTATTTGCCGCTATTCTATTTGCATCTACTAATCTATTTATTTACCAATCTTTTACCCGAGAGGAATTAACAACTCCTCTTGCACGTGGGGTTGCAAGTATTTGTATTTTGTGTGCGGGTATCGTTTACATAGTGTTGCTTGGTTCTCCTACTAGATTGGTACCTTGGTTTCATAACTGAGGGAAATACCTACCATAGGTGTGCTGCATCATCCCTTCCTATTTGAGGAAATACCGACACAATTTCAAGCGACATGAGCCAGACAGAAGCCACAGCGCCGGTGGCGATAGCAGCGACGTCCTTGGCGGCGTTCTTGTCGGCCTCGAGCTTCTCGGCGGTGAGACAGTCGGACTGAGACATGGTGATGATGAACACAATGCGCACATAGAGGAAGTAGACGAACAGAGGCGAGCAGTCCCGTAGTCGCTTCCCAAAAATCTAATCGCCCCTCTCTCGTACAGGATCTGGAGAGGCGGGGTTTTGGAGACCTGCTCTCTCGTCAACCATGTATGCGGTGAACGGGATGTTGTCGCTGGCGGCAGCAGCAGCAAAGGATCGACAGTGGGCGGAGCAGAGATGCGATCTGGTTCGCGTGACGGCTAGGGTTAGGAGACGCCTCATACTTATATAGGCGAAGCCGCATGGAGAGATGTGGGCTCTATCCACGTCCGAATCGGTGACAGCCCACGATCCGACGTCTTAGATCGTGGCACAGCTGTCAGAAACTCTTTGTTACTGACCGGCAAAAATAAGCGCATGGGTGTGAGCTCGGCTCATTCCCGCAACCCGCACCGTGGCGAGGCGGGCGGCGAAGGAGGAGTGCGCGAGGGCCTCTTCTATTCTCAAGCTCCAACAATATGTGGAAGAGAAACCCTTATAAGGAGGTCCAACTCCTCTCCAACTTCCAGGGTAGGACTAATTTCCCACTACTCCTAGTGCCAGTTAAACCCACATGGGCCCTTAGTGATTTTCAGAAATTTTTAGATGAGCCTTAGGCCCACCTCATATTTCAACAAGTTCACTGACGAACAATTACAATTCGCCAAACCTGGTCTATGTCCAACAAAAGGCATGGTATCTAAATCTGGTACTCCCTTATATTTTGGTATATAGTGCCAAACTTTGGATTAAAAAATTAAGTTTAATAGATCAATAATATATGTGATGTATACTATAAAAATGCCACTAGAAACTCATTGCAGATACAAACTCAACTCAATGGCGAAATATGAGCTTTTTCAACACATACTCATATATTTTTGGTCTAAGTGGTGATCAAAATAAACAATGAAAATACACACTATCTCATATATTTTTGAATGGAGGGAATAACACAGTTTTGGTGTCGACCAAAATGTATCCAATGTGTCCTAGAATACGAAGTAACTTCGAGCCTTTGGCTTAACTTTGATTCTCAATTCGTCGACCACATAAGGGATTCTTTTTTCCTTGATTCATATTTTGAAACCAACGTAAAGTACGTATGAGTCTTTTTCCCCATCTATTAATTTTGAAAAGCATGTCAACCCACCCTCGTCGCCCTCCTCTAGCGACACGGGGCAACCCTAGGTGCCACCGCCAGCCGCCTCTCGGTGTGGGACAGTTCCGGCGGCGGGACCTCCCCTCCTCATGGCGGCGCCTTCCTTCTCTGACACTCCTATCCCCGGTAGCTCCTTCCTCTGTGAATGTGCACATGAATTCGAGTGACGGATCTGGCCATGTGGGATGCCATGGGGGCTCTGGTGAGCACCAATGCGTCTCACAACACGTGTGTTGTGCGCTGGCCGCAGCTGGGCTGGTGTGCTGGTGGCTGCTCCGCGCGCTAGTGCTATAGGTGGGCCCATTCTCGGGCCCGCACAATGCTGAAACCATTCTGCTTGGTAGTGATGTGGATCTCCTCGTCTTGGGCGGCCTACTCATGAAGGATATTGTCGTCGATACTCCGGTTCCGATGGGCCTTGACCTGTGTTTCTAGTGTCCATGGCTCATCGACATTCACTCCCATGGAGGCTCTTTCCCCGATGCTCTTGAAGCTGTGCTTTTCCCAGCTTCTTGGGCTCGCTGATGCTTGGGCGGCTCGAGCATCGTTAGTCCAGATCTGCGTTTCTAGAGAGCCTGGCTCGCCGACTTGCTAGTTGTCGCCACATCCCATGTGCTGGCTCTCTACACTCTGTCGTCACCTCTTCATCCCTTACGGCCACCCCTAGCCTCATCCCTCCTTAGACTGATCCAACACTCATGCCTCCTGTGCTGCCCATTGCCACCCTCGGCGGTGGGTGTAGCTCCCATTCGAGCAATAGTGGCCCCACCTTACAACCTGGTTCCCTTCCTTGGATCTGGTGTCGGCGAAATCTTTGCTCGGCATGCCGATGGTGACAGCAGCGACACATGTGGGTGTCGTTCCCTTCCTGGAGCGCCACCACGAACTTGTTCCTTGCCCCTCTTTGAGCACCGGAGGAAACCCTAGGTCAGGTTCTTCAGGCCAGAGTGCGGTGACGTACAACGTCGCTCCCTTTTATGAAGGTGTTATCTTGCTTGCTCGTGGCATGTTCGGTTCTAGATTCCTAGTTTTGGGACATTGTTTTGGTTTAAGTTGTTTCTATATTTGCCAAGGCAGTTTAGCGTTCTTTTCGGACTGAGCATCCTATGTCTTTTTGTTGTGAGCATCATGTTTAAGCCAACTTGTGGTTGTTTGCGTACTCGAGAAAGAAAATGAAGTTTTTGTTTGCGATGCAATATGAAATGCGTAGTAGATTCGAATTCGATTTGCTACACAAACCTAATTATAGTCGTGTCTTAAGGTAGAGGGCCTAGGCACAATTGGCAAGGCGCGGGAGTTCGCAGCCAGCTCATCAGGTTTCAAGTCTCGGCTTGAGCGTTTGGTGCTCACGGAGTTTTCTTCTATAAAAAATGCTAACAGGCTAGTCTAGCCTGGGTTGGTCTTGTTTTTCTTTAAGGCAGCGGGCGCAAGGACAGAAAATGCAAGAGGGGGAGGTGGCAACGTGGAAACACCGAGGCCAACTCCACGGCGCGACCCCATCCCGTCCAGCCCGTCCGTTTGGGGTAAAACGGACAAACCGGTCGGCTCAGCGCGCGACGGCCCGGACCCATCTTGTCCGTTTTGTGTCCGGCCAGACCCATTTCGAGCGCAAACATGCGTCGGGTTTGGGCCGCGGCGGACAGCAAATGGACGTCCGCTCGTCCGTGTCGGGGCCGTGTGGCAGGCGGCCACCTACCTCCCACCGCCCAACATCAATGCGCACGCGCGGCCGGCCCCGCCTGTCATCCGCCCAGCGAGCGATCGCTTTCCTTCTTAAATGAGGAAGCCGTGGACCGGCCGTCGTCCACACTCCCCAGTCGATCCCTTCCTGCCTCCTCGAAACCAACAACCAAACCCTAGCCTCTCCATGTCCCCGATCTCGCCGGCAAGCCTCCTCGCAGCCATGGGCTTCTGGAACCACGGTCGCAAGGGGAAGCATGACTGCAAGGCGTCCTCGTCGTCGGGCCGCTGACGCGGCTCCATGAAGGAGGAGCCTGCATCACCACCACCGCGTCGGGCCCCCGCGCCTCCCAATTCACCATCGGCCTGACGGCCGGCCGCGAGCGCGACCGCCAGTACATCGCCGCGGACGTGTGCCGCCGTTATTGGCAGACGAGGACGCCGCTCCCCTGGAGCGACGTGCACCTGCCCAATAACTGGCATTTGGCCGCGGATCGGGTGCCAATCCCGCCAGTGCCTCTGAGCGGCCGTGCGCGCCGCGAGGAGATCGAGCGCCGCCGCCTCCTCCTGCCCGACGACCTGTTCTACCACGACAGGTATTCCCCAGACTCCACCCTTTGGGACACTTGGTTTCAGGACGAGCACGACACGAGGCGCGCCTCGTTCTTCGCCGGCACCTCGTCGGGGCCGCAGCGGCCACGTGAGCACCGCGCAGGGCGTGCTACCTAGGTGCGCGGCCTCACGCCCACGCCTTCGCCTTCGCCGTCTCCGTCTCCGTCTCCACCACCACCTCGCATGACAGCGGAGGAGGAGGCCCGTCTCATGCAGCGTGTCATGGAGGACTCCATGCGCACGCACGATGAGCGCCAATGGGAGGGCCTCGAGGAGATGATGGCCCTCTCTGCGGCCGGCGACGTCGCCATCCCCAAGCTGGAGATGGTGTAGGCGGAGGAGGTGATGGAGGAGGAGTCAGTGGCCGCGTTCCACCCGGACCTGGTGGGCCAGCAATGGAGCTGGTCGTTCACGGCTCCGGAGATGGCCGAGGCCGTGGGGGTCATGAACTGGTGCCCCAAGCCGCCGCGGTCACCGGAGCGGGAGGCCTTGCCACGGGAAGAGGTGTTGTAGGCACCTCCGGCCTTCCAGCCCGCCCCCGTGTACCACGGGCCGCCGTCCCGCCTCTGGACGCGGCCGGACTACATCGACCTCGTCAGCGACGACGACGACAACGGCGACCACTGAAGACGGCGACGGGCACGGCATCAACAGGCACAGCGGGAGCGCGCGGGTGGCTTTTTTTTGTTTTTTTATGTTAATTATGTCAATCTGAACCGTGGAACTGGGCCGTTTTGTGGCCGTAACCCCCTAATTATGTTTATATTTTTATTTTTGCGTTTATTTTATATTTTTCCGCATTTTATTTTATTTTTTATTTTTTTAATCACGTCCACCCCGGACATGATTTGGGGTGCGTCCACGCGTTGGGCGCACTGACAACCTAAACGACACAACCGAACATGGGCCGCCGCATTGCCGCCCCAAATGGACGAAACATGCCAAACCGGACGTCCATTTGGGGTCGTCCGGTGGAGTTGGTGTTGACGCTGGAATGTGTCACACGAACACGTCGATGTGTACCCGCGGCGCCGAGGGAGATGCTCCGCAACTCACACCGTGGGAGGCCGACTTCCAACGCGATACACAAGACAGCAAGCCGGCGCTTTTGGGACCAGACGCCCCGCTCGCTCGGGAGGGACCCCGTCAGGGCTCGCGGCGACGATTGGCTGCTCGAGGTCGATTCGCTCGCCCCTAGAGCCTCGTGGATTCGCAGCCTCCAATCTTGAAAAACGGCGAAGAACGAGAAGAAAGATACAAGGGGAGAGATAAAAGTGGATGAACACGGAAAAGTAGTAGATGTGTTTGTTTGATTGTGTGTTGTTCAATCGGCCGTCGCCCCTTAGGTATATAAGAGGCGACTGGACTTCCTGTGCAAGGAAAAGGCTTGGATTCACGTTCAAAACCCTAGTCAAATTCGGATTGGTCTTGTCCGAACTTTCCAAAACTGTTCGGTTTAAACTGACTGCACCTTGCGGGTCTTTTTTGTGGTGGTAAACGATCTCGGATGGAAACGAGTCCAAAAGAAATCTTGACCGTTTCAACGATGCGAACAATTTTCATGTTGAACGTTTTTTGATTCGAGGCCATCTTCAGGGCCGAATCGCTCGTGCAAGACAGCCGAGTGGTGGCGCTACCCATTAGACATCATGTCTTGTGGGGCGCGCGGTATATAGCCTCCTGCTAGAGCTGCATTCGAATGGCTCTAACTTTTGCATACGAACTCGGATTTGGACGATTTTTATATCAAAATCGATCGTTTCGACGAAACGAAGACAATCCGTGTAGAATGTTTTTCCATTTGAGGTCGTATTAGGGGATTAATGGGCCAAACTGTACTCTGAATATAAAATCTTAGTACTTTGAGCATAGTTTCGGCCTTCGAGATGAAATTGGACGGTGATGACCCAAACTTCAAAGATGTCTATATCAACAATATGGAACTCTTTCATGTATATCACTTCTCTATTTGAGGCCATCTTAAATAAGTTCTTGACCGTGCCAAAATCTGGTGTCAACGCATGCCCCCCTGTTTTTCGACAAAGCTTGTGTGCCGAAAAATAACTTGCACATAGCTTGCTCTAAGGACGATGTCAACACTCCTAGGCCATTTTGCATATGTTTAGGATGATAAGTTTATATTGGCCATTGCTTGTGTGAATATTTTGATGCAAGCTTGGGTGACACTTTCTGAACATCCTTAACAATCCGATGATGAAGTCCCATAGATATGTATCTCAAGGTCATCCTCGGAACCGTATTATTCACCCTTTTGCTAGGATTTTGCAGATAAAAGTTTCATTAGTGGCCGAAGTGGTGGACTTCGGTTCAGCCTTACCTATGTTGATGAGACTAAGCATCGGCTATTGATAGAAATACAATACACCATGATTAACATAGTAGCCGGATGCTTGCTGTGCGAACTCTTTTGAATTCTCATGCCTAGAAATATGAACAGTTTTAAAACAACCAAGGTAAATTTTGCATCTAGACATACCTCAAGATAAACTACAAGTGATTCGTCAAAACATTCATAACCCTTGGATATTTGTTGCACTAGTCATAACGAATCACTGAAAGCCTCAATGTGTATAGCACCTATGGCAACCAAAAGCTCCAAACCAAATAAAATTTTATATTCGGCTTTGATTATTGTGAAAAAATATTTTAAGCGACATGAGGCTTGTTTTGGTCTCCAATTGAACTAATGATGATGTTAGGATACTACACCGGCCATGCTTTGACATATTCTTATGGCAATAGATA
Source organism: Triticum dicoccoides (assembly GCF_002162155.2). Lineage (NCBI taxonomy): Eukaryota > Viridiplantae > Streptophyta > Magnoliopsida > Poales > Poaceae > Triticum > Triticum dicoccoides. The sequence goes on along the minus strand of NC_041381.1, from coordinate 562,972,170 downwards.
AGTATCAGCCATTAACATGAGGTCCATCTAGAATTCACCCACCAAAGTATGTATAGCCGAAATAAACAAATAAAATAGGAATAAAATATTTCGGCCCCTTTGTATTAGCAACAATGTAACTAACCAAATGTATGGTAATTTGGTAATACCCTCTCATGATATAGAAAATTATGTTGCATCCATGGATCAAAATAAATCCATGGAAGGTAATTGATCATACCTAGGGATGAATTCCATGGCAAAGGCATCAACGGCATGGTTGAAGAAAATGGATGATGTGCTAACCGAAGATTTTGATGTTGTGATGCGCACCTTCAGCTTAATTGTTTGTTGCTTTCATTATTTCCCTTCTTCACTTTTATTGTACTTGTTGCAATAGAAGCATGCACACCATTTTTGTGTTGATCGATCTTCTTGAGAACCCATGCCATGTTCTTCTTTTTCAGCTCTTGTGCACTAAGATTTTGTAATTTCTTCCTTTGCCAATATGATAAACCGAGTGGGCATCTCGGCTGTGATTTTATTTCAACCAATGGCAACTCTTTTTGGGCCTTCTGCACCCTCAACTTCTTTTCTTCAGATTTGGCACTCTGATTTTTATCAATTGATTGCTTCACTTATTTGCCTTTTGTAGCCAATGTCAACACTTTAATTGGCTCTTTATTATTTGAGATCAAATCTGAAGCAGCACACTTACGATCATCTCTTCTCACGCGGTAAACTTGCTTTACCACCTCTTTCTTCTTTCTTGAGCTCTGGACCGATTCCTTATGATTGAAACGGTCTTTGACGCGTGATTGTTCAAATGTTGATCTCCTTGGAGCTGCATAGTATTGGTGAGATGGTCTAGAATAAGATGGAGAATGTGCCCTTGTATCATACATGTCCCATGATGAATATGTATCTATATGAGCATAGGGAGGTATCCACGGCATTGGCATTGGCGGCCCAAAATAAGGATATGAATATGTTGCATTAAAATTATCACTTTGCCAATACCGATCCTCATATTTGCGCCTTGGGGGTGACCTTGGTTTCTTTGCATGATTTGGCTGATAAGCATTCTTCTCTTCACTCTTCTTTTGATATTTATCCAATAGTTCAGCGAAGGTGATTTTTGATCTCTTACACTTGCGCTTATTTCGGCCTTTGTTTTCTTTTGGTTTGCTTTCATCGATCATTGGATTTTCTTGTTGCCCCCCAGTCCTTGGCGTCTCCATTGTATCTTCGATGGAATTCTTTCCCTCAAGATTATGTTCATTATGCTCTTCAACAACTTCTTTACTTGAAAGCTTGATCCCATCACCTGTAGTTTTTACCTTCTCTTCAAATGGATCGGCTTGAAGCACCCGATGCAAAAACTTTCTGCCATCGGGACTAATCGGAATAGACTGGTCATCTCTTGGTGTCTCAACAAATTTCAATCGTTTTTTATCAATGGCCGATTTAACTATTTGACGAAACATGTTGCAATCCTCAAAATTATGCTTGGACGAATCATGCAACTTACAATACATTCGTCCTTGGACAGATGGTTCAACATGGTGATCACGAATTCTAATATAATTAGTTTGCAACAACAAATCAAATATTTGATCACACATGCTTGAATTGAAGGTAAACTTTTCATTCTCTAGACGATCTTGTTGTGAGAACGACTTTGGAGTTAAGCAAATGAATGGTTCAGATTTTGCATCACACCATCGGCTATGCATTGTGTTTTGCACTCTATCTCCGATGTCTTTGGGTAAGATATTATACTAGCATCAGTTTTGTCAACAGAATTTAACCTTGGCTTTAAATTTTTAAAATAAAAATAGTTAGAACATACATGTCTCAATTGAGACCAAGTGCAAGCCAAGTACGAAATAAGCAAAGCTACCCAAATAGATATGAACTTTAGATAAAGCAACGGGGAAAGCTTTGGCTGCAATAATAAGTCATTATCGATCTTTATAAATGGCACAATTGGTTGACCGATATGTTCTAAAACAATTTTATTGCTAACAAGTAAATTACCCTTCTTCATTGGTCTTTCAAAATTACCTATGAGGATTTTTCTAATAGATGCATCAATAATGGAGTTGCGACCAAATCTAAAAATTGGTAAATTACTCGCTAAGCATACCTCTTCAAATATGTTGAGAGAGCATGATAGTGGTGCCATTTGAAGAACATCTTGCTCCGTCTTTGGATGGCTCCCCAACACCTTTTCATCATCTTTTTCTTGAATCCGTGCATCATTGCTTTGAAGATTTTTGTCGGCCAAACATTGTTCGGCTACTTGTTCTTGCCCTTGAAGCTTGTCAATTTCTACGGCACGGAACTCATAGGGCAGGAAGTAGGTTCCATTAACTTCAGAAAAATCAAGCACCGTTGTTTTCCTATGCTTGCCATGCCCTTTCTCAATAATGCTTGCCTCGTTGGATTTGATGGATTCATAATATATACTACTTGATTCGGCTTTTTCAACCGAAGCACTTTCATGTTTCGAATCATCCTTCTTTTCGTTGATATTACCAATTGGCAATGCTTCTTTTATCTGAGCCAATTCTTTTTCTATTTGTTTCTGACGGCGAGCGGCAAAATTAGTTTTAAGCTTTTTCTCAATTTCAGCCCACTCCGGATATGATTGCCCCCAATGCTTTTAGATTCTTTTGGTAATGACACACGGGTGTTGCCGAAAATTTGCAATTGTGTAGGGGTGTATATGATGATGTAGTACTAGGTGAAGGCATATGCATTGTTGTAAGACCATACTTTTGCTCGCCAATTTTATCAATTGGCAAAGATTCATCTTCCTGCAAAACTCTAGCTTTTATTGTGACATAATCATGAAATAGCCCCTTTTCATGTTGTTCAAGGCAAAGAGCACTAATTCTCTTATTTTGGGCTAAACTCTTAAATGCAGCCACCACTACCTCATCTTCTACAATATTGGGCACAACCGCTCCTGTAAAATTTACATTCATTCGGCTATAACCAGGAAGGTGTGAAGCCGAATTATGAGCATCTACAGTTGTGTATGGTGCCGAAGAATTACTAACATGAGGTGTAGCATACGACGGTTGAGAGTAACTGGCCGAATAACTAGTAGTAGCATGGCCAATTCTCTCGTTCATCGGCATGGTTGGATTAGTATATTGCACATTATTTGCCGATGAATAAAAGGGTGAAACACTTTCTTGCATGGCATTGGAAATTCTAACATGAGGTGTTTCAAATTTATTAACTAAACTCGCCATGTTGTTCATCGGCATAATAATTTGCGGGGTTGCCGATGCATGAGAGTTGGGATACATATGGTGTAGGTTACTAGCATCATAAGAACTTAAAGCATGCAAATTATTTTGAATCGGCCCTTGCACGTAATTAGATGCATTATTGAAAAGACTAGGGCTGGCCGATAAAGTATACTCATTGAACGATCTAGTAACACCATATGAATTATTTGCATCTACAGTAGAGAATTGGGTATTCATATTACCTTTGTAGATTGCAAACCCTAGATGACGATCCTTTCGTATCAAGAATAGGCCGGAGACCGTTCAAAGCTTCGTCCCCAGCGGAGTCCTCAAAAAGTGTGTTGACGCTGGAACGTGTCACACGAACACGTCGATGTGTACCCGCGGCGCCGAGGGAGATGCTCCGCAACTCACACCGCGGGAGGCCGACTTCCAGCGCGATACGTAAGACAGCAATCCGACGCTTTTGGGACCAGACGCCCCGCTCGCCCGGGAGGGACCCCGTCAGGGCTCGCGGCGACGATTGACTGCTCGAGGTCGATTCGCTCGCCCCTAGAGCCTCGTGGATTCGCAGCCTCCAATCTTGAAGAACAACGAAGAACGAGAAGAAAGATACAAGGGGAGAGATAAAAGTGGATGAACACGAAAAAGTAGTAGATGTGTTTGTTCGATTGTGTGTTGTTCAATCGGCCGTCACCCCTTAGGTATATAAGAGGCGGCTGGACTTCCCGTGCAAGGAAAAAGGTTGGATTCACGTCCAAAACCCTAGTCAAATTCGGATTGGTCTTGTCCGAACTTTCCAAAACTGTTCGGTTTATACTGGCTGCACCTTGCGGGTCTTTTTTGTGGTGGTAAACGATCTCGGATGGAAACGAGTCCAAAAGAAATATTGACTGTTTCAACGATGCGAACAACTTTCATGTTGAACGTTTTTTGATTCGAGGCCATCTTCAGGACCGAATCGCTCGCGCAAGACAGCCAAGTGGTGGCGTTACCCATCAGACATCATGTCTTGTGGAGCGTTGTATATAGCCTCCTGCTAGAGCTGTATTCAAATGGCTCTAACTTTTGCATACGAACTCGGATTTGAATGACTTTTATATCAAAATCGATCGTTATACCAAACTGTACTCTGAATATAGTTTCGGCCTTCGAGATGAAATCGGACAGCGATGACCCAAACTTCAAAGATGTCTATATCAACAATATGGAACTCTTTTATGTAGATCATTTCTCTATTTGACGCCATCTTAAATAAGTTCTTGACCGTGCCAAAATCTGGTGTCAAACAGTTGGCCTGAGCGAGGAGAATCCGCTGCCTTGACCCCGAATCCTTCCGACGCTTTTGTGGATGACGCTTTTGCAGCCGATGGCGTCGCCGTCCGGTGGAATCGATCCGCTCCGCGCCGCTGCCGACCCCCCCTCGGCCTGTCAACCAGTATCTGCCACGCAGCCTCTTCCCTCCTCGCTCTCCTCCTCCCTGTCGCCGCTCCCCGGCCGGCCCCTACCCACGGTCCAAGGGATTTCTTTCTTTTTCCACTACCTATCGAACATCTGAAGGGAACGGGCAGGGCAGGCGACCGACCGACCGGAGCCCAGAGCGCTGCGTCCGCGTTGAAACAGAAGGAAATCGTAAAACGGAAGTCCACGGCTTTCTTTACAGAATTCGCGCGCGCGCGCATGCAGCGACGGAGGTTGAGATGACCTGTCGCCGGAGCTTTCTGCGTCCTCGTGAGTTGTTTACGGGCGCACCGCAGCAGGTGGGCTCGCCTCTGCTGCGCGTTTTGTTTCGTCCAAACCCTCGTTGCTTTTGAGGTACTTTTTCCCGTCGAGCCTGCCTGCGCGCTCGCATCGCGGCAGATCACAATGATTTTCCCGTCCGACGTCTCCTCACTAGCCTCCCTCCTTTCTCCTCCTTTGCCGTTAGATAGGGGCATCATGGCCGCCCGGCGCTCCTCCTCCTTTCTTCCCCTTGAATCCTTCCCGGGCCATGATTGTAACGGGATCGCTTGCGTCGCCCACACTTCTTCCTAGGATCCTCCTCCGATCGCTTTGCAGCTGTATTTTGCGGGCACGGCTTTATTCCACCTCTTTTTTATCCATCGTGGCAGGCCTGCTTCTTGGTCATTTCTACTTCCCAGTAACTGGCAATTTTGTCCGCGGTACGTACATTGACACAAAGAGGGGAAACGAATGCACGTGCACCCGGTCCGATCATGGCAAGGGCATCATGCCACTGTGCGCCACGTGATGGGCCACGGATGGATTAGACGAGATGGGACGGAATGGCAGCGCAAGCGGAGGGAATCTGCCATCAATGCGACGTGGCCCCGAAGATTCTCCGGGGTGGGGTTAACCAACAAAACGTTGAACAGTGTCGCCGGCGAGGGAAGAGAAAGCCGTGCTCGCTCGCCGCTGCGACGCTTGCGGGGACACACAGATAAAGCAGACAAAGATCTGGTACAGTACCACCAATTTTTTTTAGACAGGTACAGCACCGCTACTGTCACTGCTGGCGGTACTCGCTGACAAGGCCGAAGGGCCCGCGGCCCCGGTTGCCGCGGGGCCCGGCGGTTTTCCTTGCCCCCCAGCCAGCAAGGGCCAGGGGTAAGATAGACCCGGCCCACGGCGCACATCGGAAGTGAAGGAAGAACGGTGTAAAAGATCTGCGTCACCGTCTCGATTCCCAAGCCCTCCGCTCTCGCGGCGTCGCTTTCGCCGGACACCACCACCTGCCGCTTTCCCCTCCCACCACCGCTCCCATCCTCGCCCCGCCCGGACCCCAGCGCCCCGATTGGGGCATCCATCCGCCTCCGCCTGATTGGCCCCGGGCACCAGCTCGCTCGCACGCACGCAGCATTTGATTCCCTCCCGCACTGTCTCCCTCCCTCTCTCCCGGACGAGCGCGGCGCACCTGCGAGGAGACGACGCCGGGTCCCGGTCACGCGGCGGCCCTCTTCCGTGCCGGTAAGTAAGCGCCGGCTCAGCTCCCAGCTCTTGCGCCCCCCTGCCGGCCTCTTTACTGAATTTCTTGGACTCGCCTTTGGCGGCTGAGCGTGCGGTGTCTGTTGGTGTGGGAGGAATGGGCGGGTGTTTTGCCGAGAGGTTCTGTCTTCCGTGAGGTCGAGATCGCGGCTCTGTGATGCGTATTGCGGTGGAATTGCGTGTCAGCGGCCGGTGAGTGAGTCAGTGAGTGGCGCTCCTCTCTTGCCTTGCTAGTGGTGAGTCTAGTTAGTGTGAATTTTCTGGAGCTTCTCGTGAGATTCCATTGGCTGTGGCCTGTGGGTGGATGGTTGAAGAGCGGTATTTAAAAAAAAAAACATAGGCAGGGAGATCACGTTTGGGTGGCGGCGGCGCTTCTGACGTTTTGGGAGCGAAGCTTGGTATGGCGACGCAGTGTTTTGGCGATTTCCTTGCTCATAAACCTGTTTTGGCTTATGAGCTGTGCCTTGCTGCTGTGCTGACTTGTTCGATTCTGAGGCCGGAAGGGCTGGGTTGGAATTCTGTGCTGGCGCTGGTATTTGCGTATGGCCTGTGATCTCGATCGATTCGACCTGCAGCGTAAATTTTGCCCATCCAGATTCATTTCTTGTGGATCATTTGCCATGGTTGTCTAGTGACTTCGATTGGCATTTGGGGATGACTCCTCTAGGGCTGCAGTTCTATGGCAGCATACAAGATGCAGGACAATGGAGGAAGCTAGCTCAACTGGTCTTCCTCTGTTGCTTGCAAATTTATTTTTCTTCCTACCATGTGGAGTTCTGTTAGCAGCCTGGGATGAATTTGTCTTCTTCATGTGATTTGGAGAGGTTAAAACTCATCTGTACATCTGTAACATTAAAAATTTGTTAGGTGTTGGCTATTTGGATATTTTGATACTACCACTAGGTATAAAAGATTTGTTTTTCTTGGTTATGGTTCTCTGTTGTGTCAATATTGTCTTTCATATTCAGTTTCGCCCTCTTTGCTTTTTTACTTGTAGCAGAAGTCCTTTTAAGTATAAACCAGGAGACTTAGCAACTTCTCGACATCTTAAGATAAATATGCTGATCGGGATTTCATGAACTGTCTAAGAAATGATGAAATTTCATCGTACCAGAAAATGCTCAGTGCGCTGTATTTACATTTTGCCGTCAACTTGACACGTTTTGTTTAGATATACAGGATGGCATCAGAAATGTAGGCCTGTTTCATCCTAAATTATAACATTTCTTAGCCTTGCTCATGTGTATGACAAGTTCTTGCAATTGTTGCAGTACTCTCATGATGTACCATGCTAAGAAGTTTTCTGTGCCCTTTGCACCACAGAGGGCTCAGAATAGTGAGCATGTAAGTAATATTGGAGCTTTCAGTGGGTCCAACATAAGCAACCCTGCTAATCCTGTAGGGAGTGGGAAACAACGGCTGAGATGGACCTCTGATCTCCATAGTCGTTTTGTGGATGCAATCGCCCAACTTGGTGGACCAGATAGTGGGTATTCTCTCTTAAGTATTAATTTTTGTGGTTTTACTTGATATGATGTATGTTCCGTTTATTTTGTTGGTTCATTCTGCTTGTTACTTGATATGATGTATAAATTTCGTTTATTTTGTTGGTTCATTCTGCTTGGTTTCTCATGAACCTTGTCAGCAGCACACTTTCTGAGTGAAAACATTTTTAGATGGTGTGGGACAATGCATATCTAGAACCTGCACCTTGCTGGTTGTATGTCGAATCCATTGTGTATCATGCATTTTAACTCAAGTTTAAACTAATTTTGATATTCCAAATGTTTATGAAGCAGATTTGTGCATTTTTTTACCATGAGATTGCTGCATATCTCAGGTCATGAAACACACAAGTTTCTCTTCCCCACAAAACTCAAGTTCCTCATGTTTCAATGATTCATGCGAGTCTGCTAGAAGTTGTTAATATGACCCTTTGGAACTGTGTCTGCCATGTTACCTTACCCAATCGCATTGGAAACTGTTGATGTATCGATAACCCTAAACAACCTTCTATAATAGTTGTTTATTTATTTGAAGTACACAAGATACAATGCATCAGACATTTGTTAATGTATTGGTATCATCATATCTTCAGGAGCAACACCTAAAGGAGTACTCACTGTAATGGGTGTGCCAGGGATTACAATTTATCACGTGAAGAGCCATTTGCAGGTAAAGAATGTCTCTTCTGAGGAGACAGCTAATAAATATTTGCCTGGTCACTAATAATTTATTTCTCTTGTTGCTTGTGTAGAAGTATCGCCTTGCAAAGTACATACCAGAATCGCCTGCTGAAGGTAAGTGCCCTTCTATGCTTCATTGCCTTCCTAGCACACTCCCCTTCTTGCCTTCCTTCATACCGAGAAAGCTTTGGTTTTTAAAATTGGCAGCTTGTGTAGGTTCCAAGGACGAAAAGAAGGATTCTAGTGATTCATTCTCTAATGCAGATTCTGCACCGTAAGTGATCTTTACTCAATTGTCTGTGCACATGATTGTATCCTCTGCTAACATAGGCCTTTTAAGCTGGTTGATATCATGCTAAAAATACATCACATAGTTACAGAGATATTCTTCATTTATCTTTCAGGGGTTCACAAATCAATGAAGGATTGAAGATGCAAATGGAAGTTCAGAAGCGGCTCCATGAACAACTTGAGGTTTGTGATGGAAACATGTGAACTTCTTTGAATCATATTATTTGTTTTTTCCTATATAATGGATTTTGCCACATCCATGCTGTACTTTTTCAAGCTGTTAGCTGGGGATTTATTCCAACAATCTGATTTCTTGCCCCATTCTACTAAACCATTATTTACCGAAGTTATACTTGGGTGGGTTCCTTGCAAATGACTTTGTCCTCGATTGCCTCTTATTAACAGTTCTTTTATTTTGCTTGCACTATTTATTTTTAAATTAAATCTGCCATCTCTGAGATATATTCTTCGGAGCCAACCTAAATTTTCGTTCCAAGCCTTCAAGACTAGACTAAATCATCACATGTTCCCTTGTCAGGTTCAAAAGCAGTTGCAGCTGAGAATCGAAGCACAAGGGAAGTACTTGCAGATGATCATAGAGGAGCAGCAAAAGCTTGGTGGCTCACTTGAAGGTTCTGAGGAGAGGAAGCTTTCACATTCACCACCTACCTTAGATGACTACCCTGACAGCATACAGCCTTCTCCGAAGAAATCGCGGTTGGATGATCTGTCAACAGATGCGGTCCGGGGTGTTGCACAGCCAGGGTTTGAATCCCATCTTATCGGCCCATGGGATCAAGAACTGTGTCCGAAGACCAACATATGCGATCCTGCATTCCAAGTGGATGAGTTTAAGGCAAACCCTGGTTTGAGCAAGTCATAAAGCAAAGCCTTCCTTTACAAAGGAAACACTTCTGAGTTATTAACCTGCACGGATGGCCGATCGCATGTGAATATATATCGTCTTAACAACAGTTTGACCACTGTTTGGACCTTCGGATCTGCCCCAACCCCTTCAGTCACGACTAAGTGTTGTTGTCGTTGTCATATTTCGCCATACAGATCTTTGTAATTATGAGGGTGTTTCTAAAGTCCCCAGTTAGCAATCCCCTTCTTCCGAAGGATAATCCTCAACTGAAACATGTAGCAAGAAACACAAAGTGCTTACACGCAATACCAAGGCCCTAAAGCTACATGAAGCTATCTGGTAGCTGTACATTCCTGTTCAGTTCAGTCCTTGAATCTGCTTACCTTATATTGACCCCTCTGCCATAGATCTGGGATGTTGGCAGCAACATTTTTATTTACAAATCAACCTGTCTTCTGGATGACTCTGCATTTACGAGGTTGGTTGTACTATTTGCCATATTGGGGGATAGTCCTGTGCTATGAATAGAGCACTGAACAATGTTCCTTTCAAAGCATTACGTTTACGAGGTTGGTTGTACTATTTACGAGTAGTATATTTTGTTACTTTGAGAAGATTCAGAAGTTCGGCAGAGCACAGGCTTTCAATGCTAGTGTTGCTCAGAATCACATACCTTGGGTTGAAAAAAAAGGACCATAGCTAGTAAAAGATCAGATAGCTATGAATTAAAGGGCTACTCCTTTTGTTTACTCGAGCTATTTTTTTTAACATTTCGTGGAGGCGGATGCTTTTGTACATGCATTTTCCCGATCATGCCAGATAATAATTCACAGCTGTACGTTTCTGGAAGAACAAAAACTATTAGCATCAAAGCATTACGTTTCCGGAGACATCAGTAGAACATAGTTTCCGGAGACATCAGTAGATCCTTACGGAAGAATCGGATCATCAAGCCCTTCTAGCATCGGCCTCTGGAGAACAAGGGCTTCCTGCGACATGGGATAGACTTGGTGCCATGGCGGGATCCATGCAACGCTGGTATGAGAAGTCTTTGGCTCGATTAGGAAACAAGTGGCGAAACTCAAAACGCAGCTGCTGGATGCAAAAAATAGAGCGCTCACGTCGGGGTCCTCACTGGAGGTCCGCGAGTTGGAGGAGAAGCTGCGTGAAATTTATGCTCAAGAGGAAATCATGTATAGGCAACGGTCACGAGTGGATTGGCTCAAGGCGGGGGATCAAAACACAAAAAAATTTCAGAATAGAGCCTCTCATAGTAAACGAAAAAACACGGTGAAAGCGCTGAAGCAGGAGGATGGGTCGTTGTGCAGAGTCGACGAAGAGATGCGCAACATGGCTGCTCTCTTCTATGAGCAACTGTTTGCTTCGGAGGGTACCCAGGGGGCGGCTGACTTGTTACAGAACATTGACAGCCTGGTCACGGAGGATATGAACAAGTTGCTGCTAGAGCCGATCACGGATGAGGAGATTGAGTCGGCGCTCTTCCAGATGGGACCCACGAAAGCTCCGGGGCCGGATGGTTTACCGGCCCTTTTTTACCAACGACACTGGTCGCTGGTTCGATATGACGTTTGTACATCAGTAAAGGACTTTTTGAATGGAGTTGCTGCCCCGAATGCTTTCAACGATAAAATTATCATCATGATTCCGAAATGCAGCTCACCGGAGTTGCTCTCACAATTCCGACCGACCAGCCTCTGTAATGTTCTCTATAAAATCGCGACGAAGGTACTGGCTAACCGGCTTAAGGGCATACTACCGGTGCTTATCTCTGAGGAGCAAAGTGCCTTCGTCCCGGGGCGGTTGATTACTGATAATGTGATTGTGGCGTACGAATGCGTGCATGCCATTCGTAAACGGAAGCGGAAAAACCTTTTTGCGCAGTTAAGCTCGATATGATGAAGGCATACGACAGAGTCGAATGGGCCTTCCTTAAGCAGATGATGGAGCGGCTTGGCTTTGCACAAGGATGGATTACCATGATAATGCGGTGTGTCTCATCGGCTACTTTTTCGGTGAAGCTTAATGGTAGACTTTCACGAGGTTTTTCCCCTTCCAGGGGCCTCCGACAGGGTGATCCTTTATCCCCCTACCTCTTTTTATTTTGTGTGGAAGGATTTTCTGCGATGCTAAAAAAGGCTCAAGAGGAGGGGAAAGTGAAGGGGGTGAAATTTGGGTGCACTGGCTCCCATGTCACCCACCTTCTCTTTGCAGATGACAGTATTGTGTTCTTGGAAGGGTCACAGGATAACATGGTGACTTTGAGGGAAATTCTGAGGAGATATGAAGAGGCATCGGGCCAACGTGTTAACTTGCAAAAATCTTCTATCTTCTTTGGGAAAGGTCATCAGGAGGATGACAAGGAGGAAATAAAGAACATATTGGGAGTTCACTCAGAAGCTCTTAGTGAGAGATATCTCGGACTACCAACACTGGTTGGGAAGTCTAAGGAGGGTACTTTCAGATATGTGACAGAAAGCTCGAAAGGCAAAGCTAGCGGATGGAAGGGACAAGGGCTATCAAAAGCTGCGAGAGAAGTGTTGATTAAATCTGGGCTACAAGCTGTACCCACTTTCACCATGAGTTGTTTTCAGCTCGCGAAGAAGACGTGCCGGAACCTGACTTCGATCTCCTCTAAATTCTGGTGGGCGGCAACGAATGGTGAACGCAAGGTACTTTGGATATCTTGGAAAAAAATGTGTGCATGTAAACGAGATGGTGGCATGGGGTTTCTTGACCTTGAGGCCTTCAACCAAGCTTCGCTGGCTAAACAAGCGTGGAGAATTCTATAAGTGCCAACATTGTCGTGGTTCTAAGTCTGACAGTAGAATGGGGGGGGGGGTAGGTATGGAGAGTCAAGATCCTAACTATGGAGTAGTTGTACACACGAGTGTTTTACGAGTTCAGGCCCTTCTCTGAGGAAGTAATAGCCCTACATCTCGGAGCCCGGAGGCGGTCGACTGGTTTATGTGTATATGAGTTACAGGGGTGCGAACCCTTCTACAAGTGGAGGGGGTGGCTTATATAGAGGACGCCAGGACCCCAGCCTACCCACGTAGCAGAGGGTTAAAGTACATTAAGGCCGGGCGTTACAGGTAACGCCCTACATAAAGTGTCATCATGACCATTAAGACTACTTAATTACAGACCGTTTGGATACAAAGTAGATCCTGAGCTTCTGACGGTCGAGTGCGTCTTCATGGTCGAGTGTCTTCTAGCCGGTCGAGTGGAGTCTCTCTTGGTCGAGTGGAGCCTCTCTTGGTCGACTGGAAGATAGCTTCGTCTAAGGATGTCCTTGGGTATGGTATCCTAGATAGGTCCATGACCCTACCCTAGGTACATAACATCATCATTAGCCCCCGAATGGATCGAGGTTCGAGTGAGGAAGGAGTTGACGATTTTCTCCGACTTATTTCCTGTGCTTTGATTATGTCGTATCTTGGACCGGCGATTTTTCTTTCGGCGTTGGCGTCAACTTTTACTTCAGTCGCCTTGATGCATTCTTGTCTTCTGTCGAGTGAACTTTTGAACTTTGGTGAACTTCTGAGCGACGGATCACGGGAAAGATATCATCTGACAGATTGATCTACTGTTAGCGGATTTTGCGGGATCAGAAATTTGGGAAGCGCGCGAAGCGGGGCGGACCGCGGCAATCGGATGGGATAGGGCGTGGTCGCCTCGATTTCCGCGCCGCCTTTTTCACCACGTATCGTGCGTGCGCGACTGTTTCGGGATGTGACAGGATCGTCTGGACCCACTCGTCAGCCACTCGGAAGTGCCCTTATATAAAGCGCCGGGGGAGGGTTTTTTGAACAGTGCCTCCCCATTCTTCTCTCTTCCCTCTTTGCCTCCACCCACTGCGCCTGCTCTCGCCTCCGCCTATCCACTCCTTGCGCGCTTCGCCGGTGATAATGGTGAAGGAGAAGACGGCGGCCCTAGAGCGCGCGAAGAAGGCGACGGTGACGGGGCAAGCGAAGGGGAGACCGTCCAGTCGGGGCGGATCTTCGTCAAGGTCCCGCCTGCCGAAGGGTTGGGTCCAAGGGGATTGGATCCGCTCGACCATCACTGAGAAAGATCTCAATGACCTGGCCAATGAGGGACTGATCCCCCACGGGTCAGCGAGGCTTCCGGGGACCGAGTGTCAACCGCAGCCGCAGGAGGGTGAGTGCGTTCTCTTAGCCACTCACGTAGACCGTGGTTTTTCTCTGCCGCCGAGTGTTTTCTTCCGGGGGTTTCTGAATTTCTTCGGGGCGCAACTCCACCATTTCACTCCCAACTCCATCGCCTATCTTGCTGCCTTTGTGTCTATGTGCGAGAACTTCCTGGGTTGTCGACCTCACTGGGGTCTCTTCAAGCACATATTCACCTGTCGCTCACAGACAGTGAATAAGGCGAGTCCGGACGATGAGAGGACTAAGGTTATCCAGATGTGCGGTGGTCTTGGGATCCAGATGAGGAATAAGAGTACTTTCCCAGCCATGACCCTTCCTGAGTTGGTCAGAGGGTGGCAGTCGACTTGGTTCTACTGCCAAGACGAGTCGACGCCGGGGCAGTCGACTGGTCTCCTTCCGTTTTCCATGGACCGAGTGGACAAACCTTCTTCTCTGAAAGTGCTTCCTGAGGAGAAAGTTCAGGTGAAAATGCTGATGGAGCGTGTAGTCCAACTCGTTAGAGAAGGAGTGACGGGTATGGATCTTCTGGAGGTCTTCCTTAGGCGGCGCATCCAACCACTTCAGTACCGAGGCCATCCGATGTGGTTGTATTGTGGGACCGAGGACACCACTCGGGTCCATCCAGAGGCGGTCGACGACGCCACACTGGAGAGGTGGGTGACCGCGATCACGGGGAATAAGGACAACCCTCGAGGGGCCAGGAGGATCCCACCACTCGACTGTACCTACACACCAGACACGGTATGGCCATTTATTTCCAATCGCAATCTTGCTTTATTTGTTCTACTTCGCTGTGAATTGGTCGAGTGATCCTTGTTTTTTTTTGTTGCTTGACAGGCCACCACGGAGTTATACTCGATGCCCAATGGAGCGCAGACGCCGACTGAAGAGGAGTAAGGAAGTGGGGGCGAAAGCCCGGAGGAGTGGGATTCGGATGTTGACGACGACGATGAGGCTGAAGACTCTGATGGGGAGGAAGAGGAGGAGGAGGAGGAGGAAGTTGCACCTCCCCGCTCGGAAAGACGCTCGAAGCTTGTCCATGATCCCACGACTGAGCGTGGTAAGGGGGTCGCGACCGCTACCCAGTCAACTAAGCGCCCTCGGACTACTTCTTCGGCGCCGACTGAGAAGGCTCCGAAGCAATCTCGAGTGGCACCGTCGAAACCTGCGAAGGTCTTGCCAAAGATGAAGATGGTGATCCCCACTATCTCAGGGTAATGGTAGTCTTGAGTTTTCCCCATTTCATGAACTTGCTCTTGGTCGACTCATGGGTCAATCGACTGACTTCCAGAACTGCAGTGCTGCTACTTCTGATACTTCGGCCAGGGCTAAAGACCACGAGATGGAGGATGCCGCTACCTCAAAACCTGGTATGACTCTTGTGATGCCGTTTTCAGACGACTGACTTATTGTCTCTAATTTTGATTCTTTCTGCAGCTTCATCTAACATTGTTATTGACCTTCCTGACGACGACGATGAAGAACCACCAAGGCAGAGGAGGAACAAGAAAGCGTCTGCTGGCAAGGCGACTCAGGATGTGCCAGCACCCGAGACGTTGGTCGTGGAAGGAGACAATGTCACTCGGCCTACCGTAACCTTTGCGGTGCCGTTGACGAGTGCTCGTCCTCCGTCGTCGAGTGCTGCTCAGCCCTCGCTTTTCTCTGCCTACCCCGTTCCAGAAGACCAAGCTAGTGCTGCTAAAGAAGCAATACACCAAGCGGGGGTCATGATGGAGCAAGTGAAGGCAATACGAGAAGCCAGCCAGGCAGCCTATGACGCCAGTTCGGCTCTTCAGAGTAACGTTCAGGTCAGTCGGTCACTGCCTGTTTTGTTAAGATATGATGTCTGAAAACTCTTCTTTCTGAAATTCTTCGAGTTTGTCCTACACCCACTGGGTGTGTCGATTGAAATTCCGGATTAGTGGGGGCACGCTGAGTGCACCCACTGGGTGTAGTCCCCAAGGCTACGGTCGACTGCTGGCAGTCGACCATAGGCTTTAAGTTTTTTCCTTACTCGACTAGGTCGAATAGATCATAGACCGGTGGGGGCACGCTGAGTGCACCCACTGGGTGTAGTCCCCGAGACTGTGGTCGACTGCTGACAGTCGACTATAGTTTGAAGAACATCTCTTCCCCTTTTTTTTGTTGGTCGACTGGTCGACTCTAACTGATGAAACTAGTGGGGGCACGCTGAGTGCACCCACTGGGTGTAGTCCCCGAGACTATGGTCGAATGTTTGTATTCGGCCGCAGTCTTAGAAACGCTATGATTTTTCCTTACTCACTCGGAAATGAATTGTCTTTGACATCTGTCGATTGGTTCTTTGTAGAAATCCTGTGACCTTGCGGCTCGTTATACTGAGTTGGAGAACAAACACATTCAGCTCGAGCTCGATCTGAAACTGGCCCAAGAGAACTTAACGAAGGCGAAGGAGGAAGCTAAAGGTATGCTTGGTGAGGCCTTTGACGACTGCCTTTGCCTCTTACTTGTTTCCGAATCTAATCTCACTGTAACTTTGCAGACAAAGTGAGGGATGCTCTGAAGAAGCAAGAGCTTGACTTGGCTGAGATGCAAAAAACTGCTTTAGAGAAGACCAGGCTTGCTGATGAGAAACTGGCTTCAGTGACCAAGCTTGAAGAAGAAAACACCAATCTGAAAGCTGCTCTTGATGCTGCCAACCAGGAGGTCAGTCGACTGAAAAGTGACAAGACCACCCTGAATGACAAGGCCAGTGAGTTGAAGAGAAAGAAGAACGATCTAGAGGCTTATCTGGGTGGACTCGCCAAGAAGTTGTTCCTCATGCTTGAAGGTAATACTTTGTTTCAAACAAATATTTTAATTGTAACCTCCGACTGTTTGTCTTGACTCGGTGGCTGTGCTTGCAGAGTTCTGTCAGAACTTTGAAGAGGAGACTGGTCGACTGGAAGTAAACCTGGATCCCATCAACTCTCCCGTGAAAGATGAAGTCGCCATGAATGTGCTCCTGCTGGAATCTCGTGCTGCTGCTATCATCGATTATCTCGACAAGGCTGAAGGTCGCAACTTCTCGCATCAACACAACACTCTGGCCAAGAAAAACACTCCAGAACGACCTCGAGTCTCTGATGACTCGACTGAACGAGGTCCCAAGTCGAGTGCAGGAGTGGAAGAAGTCTTCGGCCAGGTGCGGTGCGGATGTTGCTCTGTCTCTGGTCCGCGTTCACTGCAAGGATGCACGAGAGGACAAGCTGGTGGCTCTTAGGGTGGCTAATACCAAGAAGCACGATTTCAAATCTTTCATGGAGACCTTCATTGCTGCTGCCACTCGGATTGCAGATGGAATTGATCTGGACGAGTTTGTTGCACCTTCCAGCCCTCCACAGGAGGGGTAAAAAACTTCTGAGCTTGATACTTTAAATTTGCCTCGGTATGCCGAGTGAGTTTTGTAACCGACAAACCTTAACAGGCTTAGGCCTGAGCACTTCCGGTTCCGTTAGGTGTTATTCAAACTTGGATTCGACGTTGAATATGTTTGCATTTGGTTTGAGGTGTCTTTTGCAGGTTAAAGCGAAGCGCTCATTGCAATCGACTTGTTCCCCAATACACTTAGGCGAGCACTGGGCTGCAGCTAAGCCCCCGAGTGAGAGGTTTGCTCTCCACTCGGTAGGATTTTAGATACTTAGGCGAGCACTGGGCTGCAGCTAAGCCTCCGAGTGGGAGGTTTGCTCTCCACTCGGTAGGATTTTAGATACTTAGGCGAGCACTGGGCTGCAGCTAAGCCCCCGAGTGGGAGGTTTGCTCTCCACTCGGTAGGATTTTAGATACTTAGGCGAGCACTGGGCTGCAGCTAAGCCCCCGAGTGGGAGGTCTGCTCTCCACTCGGTAGGATTTCAGATACTTAGGCGAGCACTGGGCTGCAGCTAAGCCCCCGAGTGGGAGGTTTGCTCTCCACTCGGTAGGATTTCAGATACTTAGGCGAGCACTGGGCTGCAGCTAAGCCCCCGAGCGGGAGGTTTGCTCTCCACTCGGTAGGATTTTGTATTGGTGGCGTGGCTCGGAAGGAGTGGGTAGCTGTCGACCTGCACCTCGTCCTCCTTGCAGAGTGCATGTTGTACTTGTGGCGTAGCTCGGAAGGAGAGGGTAGCAGTCGACCTGCACCTCGTCCTCCTTGCGAAGCGCACATTGTATTTGTACTTAGGCGAGCGCAATGCTGCAGCTAAGCCTCCGAGTGGAAGGCTAGCTTACCACTCGACAGGATTTTGTTTATCTTAGGTGAGTACTTGGACTGCAGCTAAGCCTCCGAGTGGAAGGCTGGCTTACCACTCGACATGATTTTGTTTATCTTAGGCGAGTACTTGGACTGCAGCTAAGCCTCCGAGTGGAAGGCTAGCTTACCACTCGTTAGGATTTTATTTGTCTTAGGCGAGTACTTGGACTGCAGCTAAGCCCCCGAGTGGGAGGTTTGCTCTCCACTCGGTAGGATTTTATTTATCTTAGGCGAGTACTTGGACTGCAGCTAAGCCTCCGAGTGGAAGGCTGGCTTACCACTCGGTAGGATTTTATTTATCTTAGGCGAGTACTTGGACTGCAGCTAAGCCTCCGAGTGGAAGGCTGGCTTACCACTCGGTAGGATTTTGTTTATCTTAGGCGAAACGGATTTCGCAGCTAAGCCTTCGTGTGGGAGACTGGCTCACCACTCGGTTAGGATTTTTTTTACAGACTTGGGCGAATCGGATTCGCAGCCAAGCCACCCACTGGGGGATTGTTTTGAGTGGACAAAAGAAATAATGATGACTGGGAAGATTATAAAGCTCTTGTCTTTGATAAATAAACTACAGAAGTACTTTTATTACAACTCATCCGAGTGAATACTTAGGTGTAAAAGGGGCGGAGAAGCTCCGCATTCCAAGCTCGGGGCTCGTCGATCTGATGCTCAACATTGTAAAGACGGTATGCTCCATTGTGGAGAACCTTGGTGACGATGAAGGGACCTTCCCAAGAAGGAGCAAGCTTGTGTGGTTTCTGCTGATCCACTCAGAGAACTAAATCTCCTTCCTGGAAGGCTCGACTCTTCACGTTTTTGGCGTGGAAGCGACGCAAGCTTGTTGGTAAATGGTTGATCTGATCAGAGCCATCTCCCTCTCTTCCTCTAGAAGGTCGACTGCATCCTGCCGCGCTTGTTCTGCTTCAGCTTCAGTGTAGAGCTCGACTCGGGGAGCATTGTGGAGAAGGTCACTCGGCAAGACTGCTTCAGCTCTATAGACCAAGAAGAATGGAGTTCTTCCAGTCGACCGATTGGGCGTGGTCCTTAACCCCCAAAGCACTGAGGGAAGTTCGTCGACCCATGCACTAGCCGCATGCTTAAGATCACGCATCAAACGGGGTTTCAACCCTTTGAGAATCAAACCGTTGGCTCGTTCTGCTTGTCCATTCGACTGTGGGTGAGCAACTGAAGCATAGTCGACTCGCGTGCCTTGAGATGTGCAGAAAGCTCTGAACTCTTCGGAGTCAAAGTTTGACCCGTTGTCAGTGATGATGCTGTGCGGAACCCCATATCTGAATATCGATTCTCTGATGAAGCTGACAGCAGTACCGGCATCGAGGTTCTTGATGTGTTTAGCTTAGATCCACTTAGTGAACTTGTCGACTGCTACCAGCACATGGGTAAAACCGCTTCTGCCTGTTCACAAAGGACCGACCATATCCAAACCCCACACTGCAAAGGGCCAGACGAGTGGTATAGTCTTCAAAGCTGACGCGGGCTTGTGTGACATATTGGAGTAAAATTGGCATCCCTCGCACTTGTCGACTATCTCCTTCGCCATTTCATTCGCTCTTGGCCAATAAAATCCGGCTCGGTATGCTTTGGCCACGATGGTCCGAGAGGATGCATGATGGCCACAGGTCCCCGAGTGGATGTCATCAAGGATTATTCGACCTTCCTCCGGTGTTATGCATTTCTGACCAACTTCAGTCGCGCTTTCTCTGTACAACTGTCCTCTTATCACGGTAAAGGCCTTAGATCGGCGGACGATCTGTCGAGCCTCTTCTTCGTCCTCCGGGAGTTCTTTCCTCAAGATATACGCGATGTATGGTACTGTCCAATCTGGAGTGATTACCAAAACTTCCATGATCAGGTCGACCACTGCTGGGACTTCAACCTTAGTCGGATCCGTAACACTCTTAGGTTGCGGAGCTTCATCGGTAAAAGGGTCTTCTACGACTGACGGAGTGTGGATATGCTCCAAGAACACATCACTGGGGATGGCTTCTCTCTTGGATCCTATCTTCGCCAGATCGTCAGCTGCTTGATTTTTTAGTCGGGGTATGTGGTGGAGCTCTAACCCTTTGAACTTCTTTTCAAGCTTCCTCACTGCATTGCAGTATCCAGTCATTGCTGGGCTTCTAACGTCCCACTCCTTCATCACCTGATTGACCACCAAATCTGAGTCGCCATAAACCATAAGGCGACGGACGCCGAGTGAAATGGCCATGCGCAGCCCATACAAGAGTGCTTCATATTCTGATTCATTGTTGGAGGAATCAAAGTGGATCTGGAGCACATATCTGAGCTTGTCTCCTCGGGGGGAAACCAAAACAACCCCAACACCAGAACCATTTAACATCTTAGAGCCATCAAAGAACATGGTCCAATGCTCCGAGTGAACTTGAGTCGGCTGCTGTTGCTCAATCCACTCGGCAAGGAAATCTACTATAGTCTGGGACTTAATGGCTTTCTTTGCCTCGAATTTGACATCAAGGGGAAGGAGTTCAATCGCCCACTTAGCCACTCGACCAGTTGCATCTCTGTTGTGCAGAATCTCTGGCAATGGTGCGTCGCTGACGACTGTAATGTCATGATCAGAGAAATAATGAGCAACCTTGTTCATGGTCATGTAGATCCCATATACGAGCTTCTGATAATGAGGATATCTTTGCTTCGATGGGGTCAAAACTTCAGAGAGATAATACACTGGGCGCTGAACTTTGAAGGCTTTCCCTTCTTCTTCCCGCTCGACCGTAAGTACTGTACAGACGACTTGTCCTGTGGCTGCAATATAAAGCAACAGAGGCTCTTTGCTGATTGGAGCAGCAAGCACCGGCTGGGTGGAGAGCAGACTCGGCAAACGCTGCATCAGCTTCTGGAGTCCACTCGAACTTGTCTGCCTTCTTCATAAGTTGGTAAAGGGGCAATTCCTTTTCACCGAGGCGAGAGATGAATCGACTTAAAGCGGCCAAGCATCCAGTAAGCTTCTGGACGTCGTGCACACGCACAGGGCGTTTCATTCGGAGTATGGTGCCGACTTTTTCTGGGTTAGCATCGATTCCTCGTTCTGAAACGAGAAAACCGAGTAACTTTCCGCCAGGTACTCCGAATGTGCACTTCGATGGATTAAGCTTGATATCATACCTTCTGAGATTGGCAAATGTTTCAGCTAGGTCAGTCAATAGGTCGGAACCCTTTCGCGACTTGACCACGATATCATCCATGTACACTTCCACATTCCGACTGATTTGAGTGAGTAAACACTTTTGAATCATTCTCATGAACATGGCTCCGGGATTCTTGAGGCCGAATGGCATGGTGATATAGCAGAAGCACCCTAATGGAGTGATGAAAGTTGTTTTGATTTCATCAGGTCCATACAGACGGATCTGATGATACCCGGAATAAGCGTCTAAAAAAGACAATCTCTCGCATCCTGCGGTCGAGTCGACAATTTGGTCGATGCGAGGGAGAGGAAAATGATCTTTCAGGCAGGCCCGATTGATATGTTTGAAATCAATGCACATGTGAAGTGAGTTGTCCTTCTTGGGAACCATGATGACATTGGCGAGCCACTCGGAGTGGTATATCTCTCGGATGAACTCTGCTGCAAGGAGTCGAGCCACTTCCTCGCCAATGGCTTTTTTCTTCTGAACGGCGGACCGTCGAAGATGTTCTTTAACGGGTTTCACTTTTGAGTCGACTCTAAGGCGATGCTCAGCCAGCCCCCTGGGAACACCCGGCATGTCAGCTAGCTTCCATGCAAAGATGTCCTAGTTCTCACGGAGGAACTGGATGGGCGCTTCTTCCTATTTAGAGTCGAGTGTTGTGGAAATATGGGTCGAAGCTGCATTGGGATCAGTCGGGTGGATATGAACTGGCTTCGTCTCCCCGGACGACTGAAATGCTGACTCTGTGGCGGGCTTCTTGGCTCACAGCAAATCACTCGGATCTGCATTCTTCTTGTATTCCTCCAGCTCTACCACTGTTATCTGGTCATCCGCAATCTTTGAGCCTTTCTGGAAACACACTTCTGCCTTCTTCCGGCTGCCAGTGATGGTGATCATGCCTTTGGGGCCAGGCATCTTTAACTTGAGGTACACATAACATGGTCGAGCCATGAAGCGTGCATAGGCTGGCCTTCCCAAAATAGCGTGGTAAGCGCTTCGGAAATCCACGACTTCAAATGTCAGCTTCTCTTTGCGGAAATGCTTCGAGTCGTCGAACACTACATCCAGAGTTATTTGGCCGAGGGACTCAACCTTCTTTCCTGGGATGACTCCGTGAAAACTCATGTTGCTGGAACTGAGCCTGGACATCGGAATGCCCATTCCCTTGAGCATCTCTACATACAGTATATTCAATCCACTGCCGCCATCCATCAATACCTTCGTGAGTCGAGTGCCTTCGACGACTGGGTCGACCACCAGCGCTTGCCTCCCAGGGGTGGCAATGTGAGTAGGATGATCAGACTGTTCGAAAGTAATGGCAGTTTGCGACCATCTCAGATAGTTTGGTGTCGCCGGGGCGACCATATTGACCTCACGGTTGATCACTTTCAGTCGACTTTTGCTCTCTACATCGGCAAAAATCATCAGAGTGGAGTTGACATAAGGGTACTCTCCATCACTGTCCTCCTTGTCCTTAGCCTTGTCCGACTCCTTCTCTTTGTCCTTCGGCTGTTTCCCTTGAAACTGCTGGATTAAGAGCCGGCACTGGCGAGTGGTATGCTTTGGGTATATGAAGTTACCCTCTTCGTCTTTCTTCGTGTGGATATGACACGGTAGATCCATCACGTCGTTACCTTCCTTATCTTTTACCTTCTTGGGGTCCAAAGATCCTTTGGGCTTCCCTTTGAATTTGCCCTGAGTCACGGCCAGAGCCTCTCCAGGAGCAGCTGGCTCGGTTTTTCGCTTTTGCTTCTGACTGGAGTTTCCTTTATCCGACTGACTCGGCTTGTACTTGCCACTCCGGAGTCGGTCCTCTTCTTCGCCATTGGCGTACTTGGTGGCTATTTCCATCATCTGACTCAGGGTCATATCTCCAGTTCGACCAAACTTCAGGCTCAACTCTCTGTTCTTGACACCGTCTTTGAAGGCACAGACCGCTTGATGCTCCGACACATTCTCTACAGTATGATGCAAAGTGATCCATCTCTAGATGTAATCTCTCAGAGTTTCACTCGACTTTTGTACACAAACTTGCAGCTCTGTCAATCCGGCCGGTCGCTTGCAAGTTCCCTCGAACGTCCTGACGAACACTCCGGAAAGATCTTCCCAAGTGTAAATGCTGCTAGGAGCTAACTGATTCAACCACGCCCTGGCTGAACCCTCTAGCATAAGTGGCAAATGCTTCATGGCCACCTCATCATTACCGCCACCAATCTGAACAGCCACCCGGTAGTCTTCAAGCCAAGTTTCAGGCTTAGACTCTCCGGTGAACTTACTCACCCCAGTCGCCAACCTGAAGTTGGGGGGTATCACTGCGGCTCTGATTGCTCTGCTAAAACATTCTGTACCTGAAACGTGGACTCGGCTGCTTGTGGGCACATCTCTGTCATGACCACCTCTATGAGCTCTATTCCGGTCGACCAAACCTTGCACGATGATGGATCTCGCGTCAAAGCCCGGCTCTCTGGGGTCGACTGGAGCTCTCCGCCCAATACTGAGCTGGCGTCTGTCATCTTGCTGCCGATGGGCGTTAGACCCACTTCTCGGGGGAGGAGTGGGCACTCGACACCTGTCATCACGATCAAATCGATCGTCATAATGGTCCTACCGGCCTTCACGTCCTACGTGCCTCAGAGGCGACCTTGGACTGTGAGCCGACTGAACAATATTCACAGCGACGGATCGACTGTGAATCCTGTTGCGTGACTGCAACACAGCTGAGTTCTGATCTCCTGCCGCCCGGAGCAAATCTCTGATCTGCATCAAGCCTCTTCCAGCCTTCGACTGAGAGGGCTGAATTGACTCCGCTATACGGGCTGCAACTGCCAAATTTTGAATCGGGGTTCGATATACCTGAGTCGGTTGCGGAAAGAGCTGACGTCGGCGGGAGTCGGGTACTCGTTGACGCGCACGCTCGTCGAGTGCTCGCTGGAGGTTCTCCAGTCGAGTGCGTTCAGCCAAGTTGGCCAAACGCGCCTCTTCCAGGGGACGAGCTTCAGGAGTTTCTCCTGCAATGGGAGTATGCAGGGCATCCATGTTCCGGCGGCGAAGTTCTTCCCTTTGCTGGGAAGTGAGTGGCTCGGGCTGATACTCTTCGTGGGCCTGAGCGGGGTCGCCTCCGTCGTCCATCCCGTCATTGCGGGGGAAACCAGGAGGGATACGAGGACCGTTGACCATCAGGACCTCCGCCGCTGGATCACTGCTATCGCATTCGGATGCAGTCTCTATGGAGCCAGTCGACAGGTCGAACAGGCCGTAGAGAGATTAGTCAGGCTCAATTGCCGCGACTTGGGTGGTGGCCGATTGGCGAGCCACTGCGTGCCTCACCCATCGCTGGAGCCTCGACCGACCGGAGCGCTTACGCTGGTGGGAGATAGGGAGGGAGGACGACACAGGAGTCGACCGGTATGGGGTCGACGCCTGCCGCAGCAGGACGCCGCGGACACACGCCCGAAAGTGCGTCGCCCCGCGGACGGGGAGCGCTTTAATGTCGAGTGGTGCCTCCTGGAGCCAAGCGGAGTCGTCGGCGATGAAAGCGAGCGCACCGAGACGGATCTCGCGGCCCTCGACCAGAGCTCTGCCAGAAACCATGATGAAGGTGATCGGACAAATTGCAACTTCTCCAAAAATGTCGCTACGACACCGGCCCCACGGTGGGCGCCAACTGTCGTGGTTCTAAGTCTGACAGTAGAATGGGGGGTAGGTATGGAGAGGCAAGATCCTAGCTATGGAGTAGTTGTACACACGAGTGTTTTACGAGTTCAGGCCCTTCTCTGAGGAAGTAATAGCCCTACGTCTCGGAGCCCGGAGGCGGTTGACTGGTTTATGTGTATATGAGTTACAGGGGTGCAAACCCTTCTACCAGTGGAGGGGGGTGGCTTATATAGAGGACGCCAGGACCCCAGCCTACCCACGTAGCAGAGGGTTAAAGTACATTAAGGCCGGGCGTTACTGGTAACGCCCTACATAAAGTGTCATCATGACCATTAAGACTACTTAATTATAGACCGTTTGCATACAGAGTAGATCCCGAGCTTCTGACAGTCGAGTGCGTCTTCATGGTCGAGTGTCTTCTAGCCGGTCGAGTGGAGTCTCTCTTGGTCGAGTGGAGCCTCTCTTGGTCGACTGGAAGATAGCTTCGTCTAAGGATGTCCTTGGGTATGGTATCCTAGATAGGTCCATGACCCTACCCTAGGTACATAACATCATCAAACATCTCTTTGCGCAAGGATGCTTAAAGCTCGTTATTTTGAGGAGGGTTCAATATTATCTGCAACAGCACCCCCCTCCACGTCGTTCACTTTTAGAAGCATTCTCCATGGGAGGGACTTACTCAATGAGGGGCTTGTATGGCGCATTGGAGATGGCAGCTCTGTGCAGATCCACCACGCCAACTGGATCCCAAGGACGGGGAGTATGCGGCCACTGGGCCAGCTATACATCCAAGGCATTACAAAGGTGGCGGACCTGCTTGCACATGATGGACATGGCTGGGACTTGAACAAGCTGCATGCAATGTTCTCTGCCGAGGATGCACACGATATCAGGCAAATAGGGGTGGGAGGTCCTGGAACTGATGACTTTCATGCGCGGAATTTTACAAAGAATGGAGAGTTCACTGTCAAGTCTGCATATCACTTGCGAATGTCCATGAGCAGATCGGGGACCGGACAGTCGGGTCCCTCGAGCACAGTGGCGCATCACAGAGGTTATATGGCTTTGTGGGACACAAATGCGCCAACCAAAGCAAAGATCCATATGTGGAGGATGATTATGAATGGGCTTGCGGTAGGAGCTGAACTTCACCGACGTCGCATCAAACCCGGTGTTTTTTGTGTTGTGTGTGGTCGAGAAGAGATGGTGCTGCACCGTTTCTGGGCGTGCCAACATTCTACGCTGTTCTGGCAGCTTCTTCACTCGGAAAAGGGAGTTACGGTGGCGATCCCACCTTGTCAGATCGACTCCCAGGGTGCTTTAGCTAGCTGGTTACTCGGGTGGTTTGCCGATGCTGGCAATGAGGAGCGAGCTGCTATGGTTCAAGCTACATACGGTATATGGTTGGCTAGAAACGAAGCGAGGGATGGAAGGGCGATTGCTGCACCACATGAAATAATGGGCACTGTTGTGTCATATATGAATGAGTGGACGTCAGTTCATGCGAAAGAGAGGCAACCGACAGCGGCGCCGGTCAAAGAGAAGTGGAGGCCACCTGAAGAAGGCTGGCTCAAGATCAACTCCGATGGAGCGGTGCATAGAGGAGGTGACAAGGGAGGAGCGGGAGCAGTTATCCGAGACCATGGAGGCGCGTTCCGTGCGGAGCTATGTCATGTCTTTCAAGGCATTGTGGAACCGGAAGCACTTGAAATCCTGGCGTGCAAGAGGGGGCTGGAAGTGGCGAGGGATATCCATGCAAATAGGGTCCATGTCAAGCTCGATTCTCTTCATGTCGTCCAAAGGCTGCAAAACCGATACAAGGATCGCGCTAACGCTGGAGCGTGGATACAAGAGATTAAGACCCTGCTTGCTTCTTTTTCTGAGTCTAAAGTTTCGTGGATTCGTCGTTCGGCTAATGTTGTCGCGCACAAGCTAGCTAAAGTTGGCGTAGGTGAGGATTTGTGTATGGTGTGGGTGGAGGACACCCCAGACTATGTTCTAAATGTACTCTCGGATGAAATTCCGAAGGCTTTTGATTAAATAAAGCGACGACATTTACCTAAAAAAAGCATCAAAGCATTTGCCAGCACATTCTCTTCTAGGCAACTATTTTTATTTGAAAGATCCAGCTGATTGCTGGCTTGTATTGATCGAAAGCGGGGAGCAGGTGTTAAAAACATCAAGTGCGGGTTTTGATCCGAGGATCAAAGGAGATAAAGAAGAAGAAATGCAAATGAAGCATGAAAGATGCTAAAGCTACTATTTTTCAGGGAGGGTCCCAGAAAGGGTTCTCCAAAAAAGTTGCTCCCGCTTGGTGCCAAAATTAAAGTGTTCGTCGGATGCCCGCTGTGATGGTAGCATGCGTTGCCACCTTTCCTCTGAATGTGCTCTCATTTCTAGCCTTCCAAATCCCGGAGAGGATGAGGATGATGGTTGTTTTGATGGCCTTCTTGTGTTCTGTCCGCGCTACATCGATCATTGCAGCAACGATGGTCGTCGGCTTAGCCTTGCTTTGCCATTTCGAAGGGTGGAGGGAGCTACAGCCGCCTGTGTTCGCTGCATTCGTCTAGACTTGTAGTGACAGCGGGCATTTCCAGAACAAATGCATGGAGGACTCCAAACTCCAGACGCACAGCTGGCAGAAATAGGCAACTATTTTGGACTTAATTTTCAAGGCAATGTTTGGATTGAAGGATATGTTGATTTTCAGGGCAATGTTTGGATTGAAGGATATGTTGATTGCAGCTCGAAGCTATGTTTCTTTGATACGTGGGACAGGGAATGAGGTGACTTTAGTAACGGCGGTATAACCTCACAAAAAAAGTAGAGAAAAGAAAATCAATGGTGGTCTATGGAAAATTCATATCTCTATGGCGGGTTTGAGGTTATGGGTGAATGGTGAAAAATTCATGCCCCCATCGCTTACCAACCTCAAAATATTTCACTGTTCCATTTCCAAAGTCCAAACCCATCTTACGTACAACATGGTCCAATACTAACGTGAGATTTTAGTAGATGGTTGAAAGAGTTTTATTAGGACAACAACAACAAAGCCTTTATTCCCTAAGAAGGTGGGGTAGGCTAGAGGTGATAAGATCTCGCGACCAACTCATGCCTCTAGCACATGGATAGCAAGCTTCCACGCACCCCTGTCCATAGCTAGTTCTTTGGGGATACTCCAATCCTCCAGGTATTTCTTAACGGACTTCTCCCATGTCAAATTCGGTCTATCCCGACCTCTTTTGACATTCTCCGCATGCTTTAGCCGTCCTCTATGCACTGGAGCTTCTGGGCCTGCGCTGAATATGCCCAAACCATCTCAGACGATGTTGTACAAGCTTGTCTTCAATTGGTGCTACCCAACTCTATCTCGTATATCATCATTTAGTCGGCCAACACTCAGCACCATATAACATTACGGGTCGAACATCCGTCCTTTAGAACTTGCATTTTAGCTTTTGTGGCACTCTCTTGTCAAAGAGAATGCCAGAAGCTTGGCGCCACTTCACCCATCCGGGTTTGATTCGATGGTTCACATCTTCATCAATACCCCCATCCTCCTGCAACATTGACCCCAAATATCGAAAGGTGTCCTTGTAAGGTACCACCTGCCCATCAAGGCTAACCTCCTCCTCACACGTAGTAGTACTGAAACCGCACATCACGTACTCAATTTTAGTTGTACTAAGCCTAAACCCTTTCGATTCCAAGGTTTGTCTCCATAACTCTAACTTCCTATTTACCCTCGCCCGACTATCGTCAAGTAGAACCACATCATCTGCAAAGAGCATACACCATGGAATATCTTCTTGTATATCCCTTGTGACCTCATCCATCACCAAGGCAAAAAGATAAGGGCTCAAAGCTGACCCCTGATGTAGTCCTATCTTAATCGGGATGTCATTAGTGTCGACATCACTTGTTTGAACACTTGTCACAACATTATCGTACATGTCCTTGATGAGGGTAATGTACTTTGCTAGGACTTTGTGTTTCTCCAAGGCCCACCACATGACATTCCTCGCTATCTTATCATAGGCCTTCTCCAAGTCAATGAACACCATATGCAAGTCCTTCTTTTGCTCCCTGTATCTCTTTGTAAGTTGTCGTACCAAGAAAATGGCTTCCATTGTTGATCTTCCGGGCATGAAACCAAACTGACTTTTGGTCACGCTTGTCATTCTTCTTAAGAGGTGCTCAATGACTCTCTCCCATAGCTTCATTGTATGTCTCGTCAGCTTAATTCCATGGTAATTAGTACAATTCTGAACATCCCCCTTGTTCTTGAAGATTGGTACTAATATACTATGTCTTCATTCTTCTGGCATCTTATTTGCCCGAAAAATGAGGTTGAATAGCTTGGTTAGCCATACTATCGCTATGTCCCCAAGGCCTTTCTATACCTCAATGGGGACAATCAGGGTCCACCGCCTTGCCTCATTTCATCCTTTTTAAAGCCTCCTTGACCTCAGACTCCTGGATTCTCCGAACAAAATGCATGCTGGTCTCATCAAAGGAGTCGTCCAGTTCAATGGTAGAACTCTCATTCTCCCCATTGAACAGCTTGTCGAAGTACTCTCGCCATCTATGCTTAATCTCCTCGTCCTTCACCAAGAGCTGGTCTGCTCCGTCCTTGATGCATTTAACTTGACCAATATCCCTCGTCTTCCTCTCTCAGATCTTGGCCATATTATAGATGTCCCTTTCGCCTTCCTTCGTGCCTAACCGTTGGTATAGGTCCTCATATGCCCGACCCCTTGCTTCACTGACAGCTTGCTTTGCAGCCTTCTTCACCATCTTGTACTTCTCTATGTTGTCTGCACTCCTATCCAGGTATAGGCGTCTGAAGCGATCTTTATTCTCTTTAATCGCCTTCTGGACATCATCATTCCAGCACGAGGTATCCTTATCTTCGCTTCTCCTTCCCCTGGACACTCCAAACTCCTTCGAGGCCACCTTATGAATGCAAGTCGCCATATTCATCCACACATTGTCCGCATCCCCTCCTTCCTCTCAAGGGCCCTCCTTAATGACCCTCTCCTTGAACGCCTGAGCTACCTCCCCCTTGAGCTTCCACCACTTTGTTCTAGCGACTTCGCACACTTATCTCACTGGACACGAATCTGAAAGCGGAAGTCAGCAACCACCAGCTTATGCTGAGGTACAACACTCTCTCTAGG
The DNA here is from genome assembly GCF_002162155.2 of Triticum dicoccoides. NCBI lineage: Eukaryota > Viridiplantae > Streptophyta > Magnoliopsida > Poales > Poaceae > Triticum > Triticum dicoccoides. The sequence continues at coordinate 562,942,155 of NC_041381.1, read as the reverse complement.
TATCACCGTACAGTCTAGGCACGCATGCATATCTTCTCGTCTCGAGAGGATGAAATCAATCTGGCTAGAGTATTTCCCACTACTAAAGGTCACCAGATGTGATTCTCTCTTTCTAAAGAGCATGTTAGCTACAATCATGTCGTAGGCTAGAGCAAAGCTTAAGACATCTTATCCTTCTTGATTCATGATGCCATAGCCAAAGCCCACATGCGCCCCTTCAAAACCTGTGTTAGATGTACCTACGTGGCCATTGGGGTCTCCTCCTATGAAAAGCTTCTCGCCAATCAGTACACTCCTAACCATGTCTTCCAGGCCTTCCCAAAACTCCCCCTTGGTGTTCTCATTGTGACCTACTTGCGAGGCATACACACTGATAACATTGAGAACTAAGTCCCCAACTACCATCTTGACCAGGATAATCCGGTTCCCACATCTCTTGATGTCTACCACTCCATACTTGAGGCTCTTGTTCATCAAGATGACTACGCCATTTCTGTTTGCAGTTGTCCCCGTGTACCATATCTTGAAGCCGGTATCCTCCACCTCCTTTGCCTTTTGTCCCCTCCATTTGGTTTCTTGGATGCAAAGGATATCAACACCTCTCCTCACCGCAGCATCAACTAGCTCTCGAAGCTTCCCTGTTAGAGACCCAACGTTCCAGCTACTTAAGTGAATCCTCCTAGGGTTGGGTAGCTTCCTTACCCTTCGCACTCATCGAGTCAAATGCGAATACCCTTGCTCATTTCCGGGCGCCGATGTAGCACGCCACAAAGGATGCGACGACCCGATCCTTGCTCACTTGCCAGCGTATCGGGATCAAGATACGGCGCACCACCGGGGGGGGGGTGGTGACGACCCGACCCTTGCCCATTTTCCACCACACCCAAGTTCCGGTGTGGCACGCCACTGAGAGGGTTACGCCCCAACGAATTTTCTTTGGGTTTCATCTCCATAAGAGTGGCTGAATTTTTACGTTGGCTCACCAAGCCTATATCACAACCCTTCTCCTTTACCCGGGCTTGGGACCGGCTATGTTGAGACAACATAGGCGGAGTTGTTGAAAGAGTTTTATCATGTAAAACAAATATGTGCACTAACACTTTTTTTTGTTTTTCTTGCGATTGAACACTTTCATTTGTTGAAACATGATCAAATACTTTCTTTAGTTCTCATATCTTTTGTGAGGAAAAGGTTGATCATATATTCTACTTCAAACATCAAACAACTTCAGTCTATACGTATATCATCACTACAAAAAAAAGACACATCCGTGACATTTTGGGCCGAACGAATTTTTTTCCTGTCATACATATGACACTTCTAATGACGATAATTGTGACAAAACTCGGTATCATCATAGATGTGGTGGGCTCCTACTTCTATGACAAAAAATCATGACAGAAAATGGGCTTTTCATCCTGGGCGGGCCGGAGATGCAGCTGCATGACATTATTTGGGCCGTCCATGACGGAAAAAACCATGGTAGAAGCGAGGGCGAGGAAAATTTCGAGGAGTTCCCAGTTACGGTGGGAGGTCGGGGGCCGAGCGATGCGCGTTTCTCTCGTATATGTACGTGCGTGTGTGCGAGGCGTTGGATCTAACTGAACCCGAGCGAGGCCGTTGGGCTCTAACTGAACCCGAGCGATTGCACTGCAGGCTATGCGTTACTGAACCCGAGCGATCGATTCCTTCGCTACTGCTGCTAACTGAAGCCGATCG
>NC_041381.1:562939545-562940176 GCF_002162155.2 Triticum dicoccoides | reverse complement strand
GGGGGGGGTTGGATGAACAGTGAGTGGTGGGAGTGGATGAACAGGACCCGTGGCGTTGCCTCTCGATGAACACGACCCCGATCGATCGAGCCGGTTGGGGCTGGATGAACAGGACCCCGTGGAGGGCAGGATGAACAAGACGACCCCGTGGAGGGCTGGATGAACAGTAGACGGTGGAGGGGTGGATGAACAGTAGCCCGTGAAGGGGTGGTTGAACAGGAGCCCGTGGAGAGGGGTGGTTGAACAGTAGCCGGCGGAGTAGCACGAGGTGGAGGCTGGATGAACAGGAGCCCTATGGATGAATAGTCGCAGGTGGAGGTTGGAGGAGGTCGACGGTGGATGAACAGTAGCCCGTGGAGGCTGAAGGAGGTCGACGGTGGAGATGAACAGTATCCCATGGAGTCCCATTTTGCAGTACGCCACACCCCTCCCGATGAACAGGACCCCCGTTTCGACCGTAGCGCTCCAACACAAGTCCGTTTCATCCGTTTTGCGGTACGCCACACCCCTCCCGATCAACATGACCCCCGTTTCGACCGTAGGAGGTCCGTTTCGTCCGTTTTGCGGTACGCCACACCCCTTCCGATCAACAGGACCCCCGTTTCGACTGTAGGAGGTCCGTTTCCTCTGT
>NC_041381.1:562919722-562939406 GCF_002162155.2 Triticum dicoccoides | reverse complement strand
CCTCTGTTTTGCGGTACGCCACACCCCTCCCGATCAACAGGACCCCCGTTTCGACCTTAGGAGGTCTGTTTCCTTCGTTTTGCGGTACGCCACACCCCTCCCGATCAACAAGACCCCTGTTTCAATCGTAGGAGGTCCGTTTCCTCCGTTTTGCGGTACGCCAGACCCCTCCCGATGAACAAGATCCCGTTTCGAACGTGGCTGGTAGAACACAAGGCCGTTTCCTCCATTCTGCGGTACGCCAGGCCTCGTTTCCATCGCCTGTTCTATCCAAGCTCTCCCGATGAACACGACGACGCATTCCATTCCGACCCAGCCGGTTGGCTCCCCATGAACACGACGACGACGTTGTTTCTCCGTTCTGACCCAGCCATGTACACGAGCCCTGGCAGTACTTATGCGCGAGTAGGCATTCGAGACCCCGCCCATATGTACACATACGTGGCCATATTTTCTTTCTTGCACACTGGCCGCTGTACGTATGTGTACATGCTACGTGCGCACCTCTACTATGACACGTGCGCGCCTCTACATCGACCAGTATATATGTACGTACACGTTTGAGACCAGAATGAAAACTGAAAGTGCTAGTTATCGACTAGGGGGAGGGGGGTGAATAGGCGATTTTTATCAAAGTCTTCAAAACATGGTAGTTTCGAAGACAAACAATAGAAATGACCTAATTGATATGCAGCGGAAGATAAACTACAACAAGCAAGCCATAGTCAAGTATGCAATAGTGTTAACGTACGAAGACTAATAGCAGCTAGGTAGTAGGATCAGGATGGAAGATAGTATGAAGCCAATCAACAGTAGTAGTCAAGCAATGAAGTCAAACTGATACACAGATAGGCAGTGACTTCACGAAGACAAACTTAAGTAAAGGATGGAAAGGGATAGAACCAGTCGCTTGTTGAAGACATAGGATTTGTTGGACCAGTTCCAATTGCTGTGACAACTGTACGTCTGGTTAGGGAGGCTGAGATTTAACTCAGAAGACCGTGTCTTCACCTTATTCCCCTTGAGCTAAGGACACCCAGTCCTCGCCCAATCACTCTGGTAAGTCTTCAAGGTAGACTTCCAAACCTTCACAGACTTCGTTCACCAGCAATCCACAATGACTCTTGGATGCTCAGAACGCGACGCCTAACCGGCTGGAGGATTCACAGTCCTCAAGTGTAATAAGTCTTCAGGTCACACAGACAGAAAGACTTCAGTGATGCCTAACACTCTTTGGCTCTGGGTGTTTGGGCTTTATCCTCGCAAGGATTTCTCTCTCTCAAATGCTTCGAGGTGGGTTGCTCTCAAACGACAAAAGCCGTGCACTAACTCTGAGCAGCCACCAATTTATGGTGTAGGGGGTGGGCTATTTATATCCACAAGGCAACCCGACCTGATTTGTCCGAAATGATCCTGGGTCACTAAGGAACTGACACGTGTTCCAACGGTCAGATTTCAAACACATGCGGCAACTTTACTTGGGCTACAAGCAAAGCTGACTCATCCAGCTCTGGATAAGATTTGCTCTCATTGTCTTCGCTCGAAGACATAGGATTTAGGTTGAGCATCACTTCAGTCACTCTGACTTAGTTTACTTGGACCCCACTTAACAGTACGGTGGTTCCTATGACTCAACAAAGAAGAAAAGGAAACAACGAAACCACACAGTCTTCGTGCTCCATAGTCTTCAGGCAATGTCTTCTCATGTCATAGTCTTCAATATGAATATCTTCTCATGCCACCATTGTCTTCAATGTCTTCATACATTTTAGGGGTCATCTCTGGTAGGTAAACCGAATCAATGAGGGACACTACCTGCGTTATCCTGCAATTCTCACAAACGTATTAGTCCCTCAACCAACTTTGTCGTCAATACTCCAAAACCAACTAGGGGTGGCACTAGATGCACTTACAATCTCCCCCTTTTTGGTGATTGATGACAAACTGGTTGAAGTTTTCAACAGGGATAAAGTATGTGAAATTGTAAAGGATAGGAAATTGTCTTCATAAGTAGCAAGGGCTCCCCATGAAGATGTGCATATAAGTAATTTTGCTTTTGGAATGCAAATGCACATGGCAGGTTGTACTTGTGGAGATCCACTTCAACTTATGAAGATAATTCATCATGCATGAAATGATATAGCAAATAGGATGACATGCATAATGAAAAATGGACGTCTGCATGATGATCTAAGTGCAGAAGTTATCATTGCACATGCGGAATTTATCATCGCATCACAGTAAAGCAAATAAGTAGCAGACGACCATCAAGTTTAGGTGTTACAACTCAAAGAACCAAATGTTTTAAAAGGCAAGAGTTGTAAGCACGAGGCAAAATATAATGCAACCACCCATATGAACCCGCTTGAAGACTGTCAACTCATACGCTTCTCCCCCTTTTGTCAGTAAGGACCAAATAGGTTTGAAGACATAGAGCATCTACTCGTCCTCATGAGTAGGTGAAGCAGCAGGGTTATCGTCGTTGGTTGGCGGTGCAGACGAACTTGGTGCAGTGTTGATGCGTGGAGTTGTAGGAGGTGGTGAAGTAGCATCATCTTCGTCATCGATCACTCTGGCATTGATAGTTGCCGCGGAGGAAGAATATTCAGAGTCGTCAAGAGATGGAGTGCGACGTAGGACAGCAGTCCGTGGAGGAGTGGAGTCAAACTGGAATCTTTCATTGAAGCCATCGTCTTGAAGATCTGCTTCAGCACTAAGCAGGGTCAGGCTCTTCCATGATCGCCGGCAAGTTTCATGAGCAACAAAGGCATTCTTGGTGGCAAGGTTACGAATGCGATTGACATCCACCAAGAGGCTTTGCATCTGTCTTTTGAGCCAAAAGTGATGTTTATCCTGTTTCTGATGAAGTGCCACAAGAAGTTCTCGGTCATTGAGAACACAAGAACGCTTCCGAGGCCTTTGTGCAATGGTGCTTTCACTGGCTTCAGTAGGTGCTCGATGAGGCAGACGAGTATTTCCAGCCAATGGATAGATTCGTGTTGCTGCTTGAACACCTTCAATGGGTTGAGTGAAGCTTTGGTGCTCGGCATTCTGAAGACAAAGAGGCTTCTTGGCAGGGTCAGAGTATATGGCTTCAACTGACATATCAACCTCGGGTAAAAAGATTAGATGATTGCGAGCAGATGGTTGATAGTTGACAGATGAGTGTCGCTTGATGAGGCGCATGACCCATGGAGCATAAAACTTCAGACCAAACAGATCAGATCCAGAAGCAGCAAGTTGCCTGATGAAGAATTCTTGAGTATTGAAGCTGATGCCATTGATAATGTAGAAGACCAAAGTCTTCATAGCTCTTTCAAGCTTGGCCGCTGATGAATGTCCTTTGATAGGCCATAGAGTTTGCCTGATAATATGATATATTGTGCGTGGCAGATACTCAAGTCTTCAACAAAGAACTCTGTTGGATATTCAGCGTCAGATGGCAAGGGCTTCATCATGCTCAACATCTGGCTCATGTTGGGTTCTGGCTTATGGAAGATGCTCTCCAATGCATTGCGGTGTAGCTGACAATTAGGCTCATATAGCTCGCCAGGAGTGGCTAGCCCTGTAAGCTCAATGATGTCAAGAGCTTTGGCTTCATGATGAACGTTTCCGGTCATCCATTCGAGGACCCATGTCTTGATATCTCTGTTGTAGCCGCGAATGTGTAGAGTAGCATAGAATTGAAGCAATAGCTCTTCATTCCAATGTTATTTGTCTGTGACAAAGTTGAGCAAACCATCATCACGAAAGCAATCAAGTGCCTCTTCTAAGCACGGCAGTCCAGCAATGGCTTCATTGTCAAGGCGCATATGAGGGAAAATGCGCCCTTGATCATATAGAACGCATGAGTAATAGCTTCTCTGCTGATAGCTCCAGAACCGATCTGATGATATCCTTGGCTTTGAGTAAGGGTTCTTGGCGCTGTCAAAGAAGGTATTGTGGCTTTTGAAACCATTAGCATATAAGGACCCTGGTGAGTTTGCAGTACCTGGAAACCTTGGCAGTCTTGGCTTGGGCTTCTGGACCTGAGGCCTATGCTCAACATGATAATTAAATTGAGGTCCAGAGGCAGTAGGCGGAGGTACCAGAATGGGCCATCGAACAGTGGTTAGCTGACCATGGCTGTATGCTTGCTCAACTGTATGGGGCCTTGGTGGCGGAACTGGAGCAGGGGCAACAGCTGAGGCTTCAGGCTGCACAACAGGTGCTTCAGGAGCAGTTGCCTCATTAGCTTCAGGTGCAGTGGCCTCATTAGCTTCAGGTGCAGTGGCCTCATTAGCTTTAGGCACACTGGTTGGTTCAAGCTCCACATTAGCGTCAGCCATGACAACGTCATCAGCTTCATTGTCGTTGGTGGTGGCAGCTTCAACATTTTCAACCTCCTCTTGATGAACAGGAGGGTCGGGCACTAGCACGTTCACATCAGGGACACGTACGTCTTCTTGATTCTCTTCGGCTGATGCAACCGGAATGTCTTCAGCAGCTTGGGCTTCAGACATGGAGACATTCACAGTTGGAGTGGGTTCAGAAAATACTTGACGTGCAACAGGTTGGCGTTGCACTTCTCCTTCTGGAACGCTCGACAGAGGGACTTGAGGCCTTTGTCCTTTGCGAAGCCTGCGAAATGCTGGCAACGCCTTTGGAGATGGAGTTGGCTCGGCCTTAAAGTCTTCATCTTCTTCTTGCACGGGCGGTGTAGCTTGTTGTTGTTGTTGGGGAGTACTTGGGGAGTCGTGTTGTTGTGGGTGATCAGCCCACGATGCATCCTGAGCAATTGGCGTCAGAGGACGACCAATGCTGATGAGTTCGCTGTTTGTAAGAACAGGCGATGATACCACGTTGTGTTCGATCTGAGGAAGAACTTCATCATCTTCAACATTGTCATCATGACCAATGTCTTCAGCGGCGGTGGGTTCAGCTGCTGGTATATCTTCACCTTCATGAGCCTATGTGGAAGCAGGCTCATGAACTATCATCCTTCTTTCTTGATGTTCTGACGCAGGGCGAACCACTGAAATGGGTTCAACAACTAAGGGCTCTTTGGGAGCAGCCCTAGTCTTCTTGGTCTTGCGCTTCTTCTTGGAGGGAGCGGCATTAGAGGCTTCAGTATTCTTCCTCTTCCTGGCTTCAGCCTCGGCAGCCCTCGTCTTCTTGTGTTCTGAAGCGGTTGTGGTGACCTTTGGCTTCGAGCCAGTCATGCTGCTTGGGAAGATAATGCGAGGGGCTTCTTGGCTTGAAGGTGCAGGCTAGTCAGCAGGAAGCTTCTTCTTTTTCTTTGCAGCCATCCTGGGGTCAATGCCAGGATGGCCAAGTGACTTGCGCTTCTCAGCCTCATTGTAGGCAAGCACACACTTATCAGCCAATCTCTTCATGCGCTCACGAGAGCCTTGAGCTTCTTGGCGCTTCTTCAGAAAAGCTTCTTTAAGCTCATGCAGCATGACCTTGAAGTTTCTGACGTCTTGAACACTAAGCTTCACCACATGCTTCTTGAATTGAGCCTTCTCATAATCAATTTTGTTCTTCAGCTCAACGATGCGCTGAGCAAGAGCCAGCTCAGAAGCAATGGCGCCATTGAAAGAGACGCTGAGGCCAATGGGAAGCCGCAAATCTTCAAAGCTTAGATTGGGGGTGTCGAACCACTCATCAATGAAGTTATGGATGATTGCCACATCAAAGAGAGGCAAGCTGTTGAAGATTTCTGCTTCTTCCTTGCTCTTTATCAGTTGCTCAAGGGCATCATCAGCAAGATCTTCATCACTTGACAGATCAATGGGTTCTTCACGCAGAATGGCGGCAGGAGTCAAGGCTTGATCAGTATGCCTGACAAGTTGCCTTTTCTTCTCCGTCTTCTTGGAGATGCGGGATTGATCTTCAGACTGCACACTGGCTTAAGGAGGTGCAGTGGCCAGTGGCTTCACACGAGAAGCTTTTGGAGGTGCAGCTGATGATGAAGCCTTAATCTTCTTTGGCTTCTGCAGCCTTGGAGGAGGAGCTGGGGCTTCATCGGGATTAGCATCATTGTCAGAATGATCCACTTTGGCACCTTGTACCAAGATGTAGGAGATGAGGCCATCAAGGTTTGCAAAGGGGCCAATTCTGTTTTCTTCAGCTTCACGTGTGCCATCATCACGGGGAGCAGAGGGGCCAGGATTGAAGTCTAGTCCCAATGACTTCTTGTTTTCCTTGGCCGAAGCCTTTGCATGCTAGAAGCAGCGCTTGAAGAGAGCATCATCACGACACCAGAGTAATGATGTGGGATCAGCATTCTCAGGCTGTGGTCCATGGACCATGCAAGGATAGAAATCTTGTGCAATAGCTTCAGCTCTGTTCTTGGGTTGAAGACCTCGATAAAGAATATCGCCCCAAGGACTCTTGATTGCATTCTTCTCTGCATATTCCTTGGTTACGAACTTGTACTTGAACCACTCTTCATCCCAATAGCGTCGAAACCATTGGATTCGTGTCTTGCGCTGATGATATGTCTCTTCAGGATCTGTCTTGTAGAGCTCTGCTAGGTCACCAGGCAGATCTTTGGATGTTCCTTCTCGGCGCTGTCTGCCACCCTTCCTTGCTGATTTTTCTGCAGCCATGAACTTCAAACTGAATGGCTTCAATATGTTCAAAGGCTTCAGAGACTTTCGCTTGCTGGTCAAGCAGGAACTGGCTTCAGGAGAATTGATATGATGTTGTAAGTATTCTGCAAACGAATGCAGACTATGAGAACCAAGGGATTCTCCCACGGACATGTACCTGTGACAGCATTAGAGATGCGAGGGAAAGGGAAGAGGTCATATGCATTCTCAGAAGATTTTGAAGATAAATCAGTTTGAAGACATTGACCTCATGATGCGAAGACATTCACTTATATGAGGTGAGTTGGTTCCAGATTTGTACCAATCCGTGAATAAGTACAAGTGAGGAATCAAACTAGATAGGAAATCTAAGTGAATAGACTAGGCATTATGAGATGCAGACAGAATAGATTTAACATTGAGTAGGTAGAAACCACTTTCAGTAAATAGGATGAATCTATGAAGATCAAAAAGGTGGTAAAAATAGAGTTATAATTACCGCACAAAGAACTGCTAGATGGGATGAATAGGAGACCGAGCAGTTCAGCCCACTGTGCCCTAACTTGGCCACGGAGGACACCTACGGCGACGGCGGAGAGGACGATGTCCGCGGCCGGCGTGAGGACGGCGTCGGAGAAGTCGCGGCAGCTAAGCGCTTCGTTGCCGGCGTCGTCGAGAGCTAGCGGTGGCGCTAGGGTTTTGACGAGGTGGAGAGGTGGAAGGATTTCTTGACCGCAGGTGACACGTATTTATAAGTAGGTGTGCGGCATAGCGCAATTATGCAGGTGCCCCTGTCTGTTCACATCCGTGGGACATGTGGCAAGCATGCAACATACTGAGAGTTGTCCCACGTTCCCATGCCCGCCAGGCATGTCGGAGAGTTGTTCCGGCTTCTCCAGATTTCAATAATAAGGATAAGTCATTTAAAACAAATTTAATGTTTGTCTCTTTGCCTTCTGCTGACTAGGACGCAAAGAAGACATTTGACAGTTTCAATAGAATGCATATGATTTGGACAGATAGAGTTTGAGATAGAAAGCATAGAGAGGTTAGGGTCCGATCACATTCACTTAGTTCAAAAGATTCAACTTGAAGACATAGCTATAAGTGAATGTTGTAGAGGACAGAACACTAGTATATATATATATATGCAATCAAATCATCATAGCGCAGAAAATCATGAAGATAAATTGAAACTGAAGACAAACCAAATGTGAAGTCTTTGCAAAAGTAACGCCATGAGTGAAACACTTCAAACAGAGAATTTTGGTGGTGGCGTTACCCACCGTATAGGAAGTATTAGACCCAGACACGGCGCACAATTATCGTGGCGCTCCGAAGTCAAATTCCATGTTAATGTATTCACACTCAGAGTGTAAGTCTTCATTGATTGAAGATATACATTACTCTGTGTGTTGCACATCTAAGTCATCAACATGCATAAGTGTTAGGATGTGTGCCTGATCACAGGACATTAGAGGACTCCAAGATATTTAGCTCACACCGTAACTTGCAAAACCTTTTCTCATCCAAGGGCTTTGTGAAGATATCTGCAAGTTGCTCTTCAGTGTTGACGTGAATGATATCGATATCTTTCTTCATGACATGATCTCTGAGAAAGTGATGACGAATTTCAATGTGCTTTGTCTTCGAGTGTTGGACTAGATTGTTGGCTATCTTGATGGCACTCTCGTTGTCGAAGAAGAGAGGTACTTGTTTCAGGTTGATGCCATAGTCCTTGAGAGTTTGCTTCATCCATAGAAGCTCAGCACAACAGGTACCAGCAACAATGTATTCAGATTCAGCAGTTGAGAGTGATACACAATTCTGCTTCTTTGAAGACCAACAGACAAGTGATCGACCAAGAAAATGACATGTGCCTGATGTAGACTTGCGATCCACCTTGTCACCAGCATAATCAGCATCCGAGAATCCAACCAAATTAAACCTTGAGCCCTTGGGATACCATAATCCGAGTGTTGGGGTGTAAGCCAAATATCTAAGAATTCGCTTCACAGCTAAGTGATGCGATTCTTTGGTGCCGCTTGGAATCGAGCACACATGCAAATACTAAGCATAATATCTGGCCTAGATGCACATAGATAAAGTAAAGAACCAATCATGGAGCGGTATACCTTTTGATCGAACTCTTTACCATTGTCGTCTGGACCAAGGTGGTGTTTGGCTGGCATTGGCGTCGTATAACCTTTGCAGTCTTCCATTCCAAACTTCTTCAGACAATCTTTGAGGTATTTTTCTTGAGATATGAAGATGCCATTGCTTTGCTGACGAATTTGAAGACCAAGGAAGAACTTCAGTTCTCCCATCATGGACATCTGATATTGCTCTTGCATCATGTATCCAAACTCATCACTATACTTCTGGTTGGTGCAGCCGAAGATAATGTCATCAACATATATTTGGCACACAAACAGTTCGCCATCATATGTCTTCGTGAAGAGTGTGGGATCGAGGGATCCTGGTTTAAAGCCTTTGCTCTTTAGGAAGTCTTTGATCGTATCATACCATGCGCGAGGAGCTTGTTTGAGGCCATAGAATGCTTTGTTTAGCTTGTACACCATATCAGGATGTTTTGGATCTTCAAAGCCAGGTGGTTGAGCGACATATACTTCTTCTTCAATCTTGCCATTGAGAAATGCACTCTTCACATCCATTTGATATAGAAATATGTTGTGATGATTAGCATAGGCTAGCAGTATGCGAATAGCTTCAAGCCTAGCAACAGGAGCAAATGTTTCATCGAAGTCAATTCCTTCAACTTGAGTATATCCTTGAGCCACAAGACGTGCTTTGTTTCTGACAACATGACCATGCTCATCTTGCTTGTTTCAATATATCCATTTCGTTCCAATAATGTTATGCTTGCGAGGGCAGGTCGCTTGACAAGTTCCCAAACATTATTCAGCTTGAACTGTTGAAGTTCTTCTTGCATGGCTTGAATCCATTCAGGTTCCATAAAAGCTTCAACAACTTTCTTGGGTTCAGATATTGATACAAATGAAAAATGCCCACAGAAGTTTGCTAACTGTGTTGCTCTTGATCGAGTAAGCGGACCAGGTGCATTGATGCTATCAATTATCTTCTCAATTTGTACTTCATTTGCAACACAAGGATGAACTGGTCGAAGACCTTGCTCATGCTGATCATTGTCATCATTGGGAGGATTGTCTTCGGTCTGAGCATTGTCTTCAGGTTGGTTTGATGCAGAAATGATAAGTTCCTCTTTAGGCTGTGCTTCAGAGGGCATGATTTCACCAGTTCCCATCAGCTTGATAGATTCACTGGAAGGAGCTTCATCTAGTGTGCTTGGCAGGAGCTCTCGTTGTGAACCATTGGTTTCATCAAATCGCACATCCACTGTTTCAACGATTTTGTAGTGGAAGAGGTTTAAGACTCTGTAGGAGTGCGAATCCTTTCCATAGCCAAGCATGAAGCCTTCGTGAGCTTTGGGTTCAAATTTTGACTTGTGATGGGGATCCTTGATCCAGCACCTAGCACCAAAGACTCTGAAGTAGCTGACATTTGGCTTCTTGCCAGTAAGGAGCTCATAGGATGTTTTGCCCAGAAGCTTGTGGATGTAAACACGGTTGATGATGTGACATGCAGTATCAATAGCTTCAGGCTAGAACTTTCTTTGTGTCTTGTACTCGTCAAGCATTGTTCGAGCCATCTCAATGAGGGTTCTATTCTTGCGCTCAACAATGCCATTTTGCTAAGGTGTGTAAGGAGCAGAAAATTCATGAGTGATTCCCATTGTATCCAGATAAAGATAAAGGCCGGTGTTCTTGAATTCAGTGCCGTTATCACTTCTGATATGCTTGATCTTGACGCCATAATTGTTCATTGCTTGATTGGCGAATTGTCTGAAGACATCTTGTACTTCAGTCTTGTAGAGAATTATGTGCACCCATGTATATCTTGAGTAGTCATCAACAATGACGAAGCCATAGAGACACGCTGTTGTTGTGAGTGTGGAGTAGTGAGTAGGACCAAATAAGTCCATGTGCAATAGCTCAAAGGGTTGAGATGTCGTCATGATTGTCTTCGAGGGGTGCTTGGCCCTCGTCATCTTCCCAGCTTCGCAAGCACCACACAATTGATCTTTCTTGAACTTTACACCTTCGATGCCTATGACATGCTTTTTCTTGACGAGAGTGTGTAAGTTCCTCATGCCAGCATGCCCCAGCCTTCGATGCCAAAGCCAACATTCTGAAGCTTTTGCAAGAAGACATACGGCAAGCTGTGGACCTGCTGAGAAATCTACCATGTATAGATCACCTTTCCTATACCCTTCAAAGACTAGAGACTTGTCAGATTCCATTAGTACAAGGCAATGATATTTTCCAAATATCACAATCATGTTTAAGTCACAAAGCATTGAGACAGACATTAAGTTGAATCCAAGGGATTCAACAATCATCACTTTATCCATGTGTTGATCCTTTGAGATTGCAACTCTACCTAGACCCAATACCTTGCCTTTACCAGTGTCAGCAAATGTGATTTGACTCTTGTCGGATGGACGTAAGGTTGAGTCCATGAGAAGACTTCGATCACCAGTCATATGATTAGTGCATCCACTGTCAATAATCCATTCTGAAGCTTTGGTTGACATGCCCTACAGTGCAGTTAGGAGGATAGGATTCACAAGGTATGTTGTGAAGCATAAGCATTTGATGCACACTAGGATTATCACAGCTTAGATCAAAGTTAGCACACGGTATGACAGGTAAGCGATTCATATGTGGAATACATAGTAAGCCATTTTATCATGCGCCCCTTTGTGTTTTAGGTCCCCAGCAATTATATCGGACGCCTTTGATTGCTGGCTGGAGACCACATTCTGCAAAAGAGAGTTAATTCTTCTTCACCACCCACATTTTCAGGGGTGTCTTAGAAGCAATGAGTCTAAGTGCAGCATCTGAGAATTTCGGCTTTGAAGCCCTAGCAAATAGCCTTGCAGGAGATGAATGATACTCATGTGAATAAGCAGAAAAGTTCTTAGTTCTATGAACATAGCGGTTTGAAGACACATGCTCATATTCATGAGTCTGAGTATGATTTCCCTGCAAAACATTGGCGTTAGGGTGACTCAAGTGAGTCCTGTGTTTGTATGAAGCTGTTGGACCATATGATGCCTTTGGTCTGGGGTTTGTCTTCTTCCCTGGTGGTGTCATGATGACATTCACTGGAAGATTCTCAAGGCAGCTTTTGGGAACCCAGATCTTCTTCATAGGAGGTCCATTCCTTCAGTTAGTACCAATATACCCGGCAAACACTTCACCATTCTGATTTTTGAACAGTTTATAGTTTGCATCAAAGGATTCATTAATGATAATAGGATTAGCACAGGTAAATCCAGATAAAGTGGATGGATCTACTGAAGGTTCCTTTGCAGCAACCCATGTGGTTTTGGGATACTGCTCAGGCTTCCAGTAGGAACCATCAGCATTCATTTTCCTCTCGAACCCAACACCCTCTTTCCTAGGGTTTCGGTTCAGAATCTGCTTTTGAGGACATCACAAAGTGTCTGATGCCCTTTCAGACTTTTATACATCCCTGTTTCAAGCAATGTCTTCAACCTAGCATTTTCATCAACAATAGTAGTGGTATCCTCAGAAGAGGGGTTAGTTACCACATTAGTAGTTGAAGACAGAGCAACAGTAGCAGTAGTGGAACATTCAGCAACAGAGGCAGCGTTATCACGCTCAATGCATTTTAAGCATGGTGGTCCAAATCCATCCTGAGCGGGACTGATCTGTTGAGCGCGAAATGACTCATTCTCTTTTTGAAGATCTTCATGAGTCGCTTTCAATTTCTCAAGCTCTTGCTTCCTTTGAAGATAATCATAGGAGAGCTTTTCATAAGTGGTTGAGAGCGTCTCATGAAGATTTTCAAGTTCTTGATACTTAGCATGAAGATTTTTTATGTCTTCAACTAAGGACTGTGAACGTGTCATTTCCGCGTCCAACAGGTCATCGCTTTTGTCTAACAGTTTTTGAGTATGTTCCATAGCCCTTTGTTGTTCAGTAGCAATCTTAGCAAGTGTTTTGTAGCTGGGTTTAGATTCACAATCAGAGTCATCTTCACTTGATGTTTGAAAGTAAGCATCGCGCGATTTTACCTTGGCACCGCGTGCCATGAAGCAGTAGGTGGGAGCAGGATCGTCCTTGTCATCATCAGCGTTGGTGTGGGAGTCATTGTCTTCAGTGTTGAAGATGGACTTTGCAACGTAGGCTGTGGCTAGAGCCAGACTTGCAACGCCAGAGTCGGACTCAGCTTCAGATTCCACCTCTGCCTCCTCAGACGTAGACTCCTCCTCTGAATCCATTTCCTTGCCAACAAAAGCACGAGCCTTGCCAGATGAGCTCTTCTTATGAGATGAGGACTTTGATGTGGACTTGGAAGAAGACTTTGATGATTTCTTCTTCTTCTTGTCATCAGAGTCATATTCCTTGCTCTTCTTCTTCTTCTTCTCGTTGTCCCACTGAGGACACTCAGAGATGTAGTGCCCATGCTTCTTTCACTTGTGACATGTTCTCTTCTTGTTGTCTTGAGTGGAAGCTTCATCATTTCTTGAACTGGATCGTGCAGACTTTCTGAAGCCCTTCTTCTTGGTGAATTTCTGGAACTTCTTCACAAGCATAGCAAGCTCCCTTCCAATGTCTTCAGGATCATCAGAACCGTAGTCAGATTCTTCTTCTTCAGATGAGGAAACAACTTTTGCCTTCAAAGCACGAGTTCGGCAATAGTTGGGGCCATAAATATCTCTTTTCTTAGAAAGCTGGAACTCATGTGTGTTGAGCCTCTCAAGTATATCAGACAGATCGAGAGTCTTGAAGTCAGGACGTTCTTGTATCATGAGGGCAAGTGTGTCAAAGGAGCTGTCAAGGGATCTCAGCAGCGTCTTGGCGATTTCATGCTTGGTGATCTCAGTGGCGCCGAGAGCCTGAAGCTCATTTGTGATGTCGGCGAGGCAATCAAACGTGAGCTAGACATTTTCATTGTTGTTTCTCTTGAAGCAGTTGAAGAGATTGTGAAGAACACTGATCCTCTGGTCTCTCTGTGTAGAGACGCCTTCATTGACCTTGGACAGCCAGTCCCAGACTAGCTTTGACGTTTCCTGAGCACTCACACGGCCATACTTTCCTTTTGTCAGATGACCACAGATGATGTTCTTTGCAGTCGAGTCCAGTTGAATGAACTTCTTGACATCAGTAGGGGTGACACCTTCACCAGTTTTGGGAACACCATTCTTGACGACATACCAGAGGTCAACATCAATGGCTTCAAGATGCATGTGCATCTTATTCTTCCAGTAGGGATATTCAGTTCCATCGAACACGGGGCAGGCAGCGGAGACTTTGATTATCCCTGCAGTCGACATAGCTAAACTCCAGGTGGTTAAACCGAACACACAGAACAAGGGAGTACCTTGCTCTCATACCAATTGAAAGTGCTAGTTATCGACTAGGGGGGGGGGGTGAATAGGCGATTTTTATCAAAGTCTTCAAAACATGGTAGTTTCGAAGACAAACAATAGAAATGACCTAATTGATATGCAGCGGAAGATAAACTACAACAAGCAAGCCATAGTCAAGTATGCAATAGTGTTAACGTACGAAGATTAATAGCAGCTAGGTAGTAGGATCAGGATGGAAGATAGTATGAAGCCAATCAACAGTAGTAGTCAAGCAATGAAGTCAAACTGATACACAGATAGGCAGCGACTTCACGAAGACAAACTTAAGTAAAGGATGGAAAGGGATAGAACCAGTCGCTTGTTGAAGACACAAGATTTGTTGGACCAGTTCCAGTTGCTGTGACAATTGTACGTCTGGTTAGGGAGGCTGAGATTTAACTCAGAAGACCGTGTCTTCACCTTATTCCCCTTGAGCTAAGGACACCCAGTCCTCGCCCAATCACTCTGGTAAGTCTTCAAGGTAGACTTCCAAACCTTCACAGACTTTGTTCACCGACAATCCACAATGACTCTTGGATGCTCAGAATGCGACGCCTAACCGGCTAGAGGATTCACAGTCCTCAAGTGTAATAAGTCTTCAGGTCACACAGACAGAAAGACTTCAGTGATGCCTAACACTCTTTGGCTCTGGGTGTTTGGGCTTTGTCCTCGCAAGGATTTCTCTCTCTCAAATGCTTCGAGGTGGGTTGCTCTCAAACGACAAAAGCCGTGCACTAACTCTGAGCAGCCACCAATTTATGGTGTAGGGGGTGGGCTATTTATAGCCACAAGGCAACCCGACCTGATTTGTCCGAAATGACCCTGGGTCACTAAGGAACTGACATGTATTCCAATGGTTAGATTTCAAACACACGCGGCAACTTTACTTGGGCTACAAGCAAAGCTGACTCATCCAGCTCTGGATAAGATTTGCTCTCATTGTCTTTGCTCGAAGACATATGATTTGGGCTGAGCATCACTTCAGTCACTCTGACTTAGTTCACTTGGACCCCACTTAACAGTACGGTGGTTCCTATGACTCAACAAAGAAGAAAAGGAAACAACGAAACCACACAGTCTTCGCGCTCCATAGTCTTCACGCAATGTCTTCTCATGTCATAGTCTTCAATATGGATATCTTCTCATACCACCATTGACTTCAATGTCTTCATACATTTTTAGGGGTCATCTCCGGTAGGTAAACCGAATCAATGAGGGACACTACTTGCGTTATCCTACAATTCTCACAAACGCATTAGTCCCTCAACCAACTTTGTCGTCAATACTCCAAAACCAACTAGGGGTGGCACTAGATGCACTTATAACAATGCTACGTACGCTTCGACCAGGTGAATCCCGACTGTCAGGCACTTCCTTGCGTGCGAAGATGTAGCTGGTGGGTCCCAGCAGTCAGGGGGGCGAATCGTTTTTTTCGGACACACTTCCTTGTGTGCGAAGATGTAGCTGGTGGGTCCCAGCAGTCAGGGGGGCGAATCATTTTGTTTTTTTGGCCCGGACGCACTTCCTTGCGTGCGAAGGTGTAGCTGGTGAGTCCCAGCAGTCAGGGGGAAACGTTTTTTTTCATGACATACGATGGCTCGTCCGGTGGGTCCTTGCTGTCAGGTGGAGGAATAATTATTTTGCGCGTAATAAGGGGGCACTTCCTTGCGGCCGCCTTGGACCCAGCTGTCAGCCTCTCCACGCACAGTACTCTTCCGATGGAAGTCGGTCGTTGACCACATTGACCACGCCGCGCCGAGAGCACCACAACAATGGACGACGGCGAGGCCTAGGAAGGGGACGACGCGGAGCCGGGGAACACTCAGCAGTGGATGCCCACGCGAAGAGGAGTACGAGGGTTCACTGGTTCGGCTGTGGTGTGAGGCTGCTGTCGCCGCAGAATAACATGGGGTGTGAGTGAGTAGAGGGATGGCCTGGACAGGGGTGGGAGTAGTAGGGCGCGGTGAGGCCTCCGCAGCTTCACAGCCGACCACGGGATGCAGGAGCATGCGACACGACCGACGCTGCTTTGGGCGGCTGGAGCACGAAGACCAGAGGTTGAAGAAGCACTACGGCCATTGGATGGACATCGTACGGTCACTAGTGCTAGAATCGTTCATATTGACTAAGTTGACAAAGCCCTCCATCCCCGTAAACTTAGTAGGCCCACAAGTCAGCATCCCACCAAGGTGAGTCCCAGCTAGCAGGGGGTGTATTCATTTTTTTTGTGCGTAATAAGGAGGCACTTCCGATGGGTCCGAGCTGACAGCGGGGGGAACATTTTTTTTGCAAAATACAGAGACCCTTCCGGTGGGTCCCAGCTATCAGGTGGAGGAATCATTATTTTGCGCGTAATAAGGAGGCATTTTCCTGTATGGGCCCCTACTGTAAGCCTCTTCCGATGGCTGTTGTTTGTTGACCATGTTGACCTCACTGCGCTAAGAGCACAAACACGATGGACGAGGGCAAGGAAGAGAACCATCCAGAGCTGGCAAAGCCACCGTAGCAGATGCCCACGCTGAGGGGAGAACGAGCGCTGATGTCGCCGGAAAATAATAGGATGTGTGGGTGGTTAGAGGGATGGCCTGGCGGCAGCACAACCAGCCACATGAGGAGGGAGCAGGCAGTCCCGCTGGTGCTGGTTTGGGCGACTGGAGCAGGAAGATCAGAGATTGAAGAAGCACGGCGGCCGTTGGATGGACATCCAAGAGTCACTGCTATGTGTTGACTAAGTTGACAAAGCCTTGCGTACGCGTCAAAAAAAAATAGGACAACGTCATCGTCAACCTAGTAGGCCCAGAAGTCAGCCTCCAAATCTGTGGAAAACAGCATACAACCCATTAGCCATTATTTTCAATAATTTACAGCCCATTTGCTAATTCTTAAGGATATTTGAAGCCCATATTCTTTTTATTAGCATTACAGACCATATATTCTAGGCACTGCTAAAAAATTCAACGAAATTTTGCATATTTCGGTGGGGTCCGAACTCTTTTAATCACGAAATTTCGAGTCACGTTAAAAATAATTTTCAAAAAGTTATATCAAAATAAAATTCAAAAAACAATTCTCCGCAAAAAAATGAATGAAATTTAGAATCTTAACTAGCAAGATGCCCGTTCGTTGCACGGAACATGAAGATGCATTTGTATGAGTAGTATATCTTGTGGGAAAAAAGATGATATTTTAATGTAATTGCCAGTTGGCTTTGGTTTTTATAAGAGTATAGACTAGAGAAATCCTGAAAACAATGATATTTTAATGCAATTGCCGGTTGGCTTTGGTTTAAAAATTTACAACCCATTTATTACAACTTATAGCCCGTTTTCTAGGGAAGCCCATTTCTTACTACTTACACCCCTCCTCGTCTTGAAAGATTTGCAGCCCAGCAGGGCTGAGAAAAGCAAGTAGGCCTCGGTTTTGGTATTCTCCAAAAAAAGAACTGGGCTAGCCAATTTCAGAAAGAAAAAATATATCAACTGGGCTCGTCATGTGCTTAATAAAAGCGTAAGCGTGGGCTAGACGGGCCACTGCCCCCGTACAGCGCGCAGTTGAGCTCCGTCTCTGAAACTGAAAAACAACTCGGCAAGCTGCTGGGTCCCTGGTGTTATCCGCTCGTTGTGTAATTTTCTCGTTTATTGACTACATTGACAATGGCGTGGAACCTAGTTGTCAAACAATTAGGAGGAACTATTTTTTTGGCTTGTAATAACGAGGCACCTGCTTGCGAAATGCAATGACCCTGGTGGGTCCCTACTGTCAGCCTCTCCATGTACAGTCATCTCCTGATTCCTCTTGGTTGTTGACCATGTTGACAACGCCAGATGGCGGCGGGCACAATGAGCTAACCAAGGCGGAGAACGATGGCAAGGCCTCGGACGATAACGAACAGCAGCCATGGAAGATGCGACAGTGTAGTGGCAGGTGGAGGGGAGTACGAGGGCAACAACATGGAAGTCGAGCATACAAATGGTACAAAAAGCCCAAGGATTAATTGTTCATCAAATTTTTAGACAAAACCCAGATTGAACATGATAGTAACATCTAACCCAACCATTCTTTTTTGCAGTCACAAACAAATGGATCAGACTGATCCATAAAATCAACATCCTGTGCAAAAAAATTTATTTCAGGATGTCTACAACTTATTGTAAATAGAAGCCGAGCACATTTATAAGCCCATTTGTCCACCTGAAACTTCTTTTTTTTTCTGTTCAACATGTTCGTCCGTGAGAAATCTTTTTCTGTAAAAATTAAGCCTCATGGACAATAGTAACCTCGCATTCAACAGGAAGAATGTGACAAAGCTTCTGTTTGCCTGGTTGGATTCATATCGTCCCATCGTTATTTTCCTCAAGCGAATGTCATGAGAACTGAGAAAATCCTTTTGCTTATTACGCCAACGATTGGTTATATGTTTTTCTCCATGTGGTTCTGCCTAAGTAGACATGAAGATTGAAAACAGTTAAGGTTTGAAAAAAGAGTATGTCGAAAGAAGGCCAGCTGAACAGCTAATTCTAGTACAATATATACGGGCTTTCAATGTGCATGAAATCATCACCTCTATGTATAAATTCTCGAGAGATCAAAAGCATCGCAGCAAGCCAATAATTATGTCCAGATCAAAACTATACATTCTGATATATATGATCTTGACAGAATCCAACAGCATTGATAGGCTATCAATGGACAAACTCTACACTGAGCATATAACATAATATTAGTACCCAAAGTGTACTCCAAGATGATATAAAACTTATGCGCACAAATGAGAAATGCAACATATGATTACAAATGTGTAGATGATAATATACGGTACCTGAAAAAGTGAGGAGCCAAACACCCACTCCTTGTCATTATTAAACGGGTCACGAATTACACCCAAGGTCTCCAGTTTGGGCGTAGAGACGACAGTTATTTCTGAAGGTGTATAACAATTATGAAGGAGCAACCTTTCAAGTGAAGGGGCATCTTCGATGATGAGCTGCTGTCCTTTAAAACAAATTCCAGTGCTTTTAAGGTGAGGCGACTTTATTTGGAGACAACTGATACCGATTTCTATTCCCAAAACAATCAGCACGCGCTCTAGGGCAGGGCAACTGGAGTGGATGATGCTGTGCAGTGAGGCCTCCGACAGATAAACAACCACAAGCCAAAGGTTTTTTAGCAGTGGGAGTCGAAGCATTTGTACCAGATCGTCTGGTAGATGGCACCGGGTGAAGGTGGCGGTGTGGAGAGAGGAGGAAAACCGCGGGATGGACAATGGTGGTGTTGGCACGAATTCTTGGTATGTTCGTGGTATGAAACTTTTGTGGTAATGGTAGAACTCAAACTGCTAGAGTTTTCCGAATTCAGGGGATGTCAGCCAAGCGTCCACCTTGCCGGCTATGGACAGCAGGTAGCTTGTCGGGATGCAAAGGCATTGAACGGGGCCCTGCTGGTGAGAAGAGACGATGGCTCTAAGGAGATCAAATTCAGGAAGGACAGATATCTGACGACAGTCGAGATTGAGGGGCGCGGTGCGCCCTAGAGGGCACCACCGAGTTGAGAGGACTTGTGTGCGGCAACAATCCTTGGTGGGGAGAAGCGAGATGATCTCCTCAAGGATGACGCCCAGGAGATCACT
>NC_041381.1:562915113-562919537 GCF_002162155.2 Triticum dicoccoides | reverse complement strand
GCCGCTTCTCCCCGCGCTACTGGGTGCGGGATCTACAACCGGTGTCGCCACTGGCCGGAGCCTCATCTTCTTGGTGCTGGGGCCAGTCGACTCCATTTTCCTTGTGGGCGTCGCGCCGAGCTCACGGGTTTGAGCAGAGTAGCCAGAGACGAGCCTAGTGGCAGTGCGAGTGGGGAAGAAGGAGGGTTGGGGATTTTTGTAGGAGTGGAAGAAGAGGAGCAGTGTACGAGTGAGGAAGAAGGTTAGAGGGGTTTTCTGGACGAGTGAGGAAGATTGGGGAGCGGGGGGAATTGGGTGGGGAGATGGAAGCGGGAGAGCGAGCTGTTCGTGTTTATAAGGCCCGCTGCACTAACTACTCTCTTTTTCCCAAGAACCGCTCTCTTCTTTTGCGTTGCTGCATTGGAGCTGGTGCATGGGCTTGGCTGACTGGCCATGCATGCAGGATGCATGTGCCCGCCGGCCACTTCATGCGCCTGGTTTGTTACTAGGCCTATTTAATAGGGTGGTTATGGAGTAAATCAAGGAGATTTATTTTCTCTGTGTGCATCCACCAAATTAGAGGATGCGGTACTGGATGCAGACACTCACATTAAACTAACATTCAGAAGAACAAAAGTTCAGCATGTCTATGCATCTCAATGATTCACCACACTATAACCAATATACAAAGCTGTGAGAAGGTGTGGAAATAAAGAAAATCGGTCGATGCTTCTCTGAGCAAAGGGCCTCCCTGCGCACGCATTAATTTCCTGGGCATGCTTGGTTCTTCTAAATGTTGCGAGCACTTTGAGCATGTTGGCAACTCCACAGCTAGCTAGCTGCCTCATCTTGCAATTGATGCTGACACATTTGCAGCAAACACATGAGGCAATAGAGATGACTCAACATGGGTCCATATTGTGCAGTTCCCCTGATATCATATTCATTGACCTGAATCTGAAAAGATAGGAAAACAGTAGCTATACTTAAACGATGTTGCAAAACAGTAGCACATATCAATAGCTCGGCATGACGAAACACGATCATCTGGACGAAGGGGATACTGACCTGCCTTAGGAAGATTACATATAATTCCATAAGTCCTTCGTTGATTTCCACCTTCGGCTGCACTGCTTGTTTGCTCCTCCACACATGACAGGATCGTTTCGCACTGCATTCAGCAAGTCAACGTACAAATAAGCTAATTTCATCTTGCAGTGGTCATTGTACCTAGTTACGAATGTAGGAATACCCGGAGCACCATCAGGTTAGCTGACAGCAGGTAGATGCAGCCATATAAAATTTGTGCGGTGCTACCAGAATTGAGGTTTGTATCCCTTCCCGTTATGAGAATTCTTCTTGAAGTTGGTAGAATGTGACGGCTTGTTCTTTGCATCAAACTTGCCTTTCCCCTGAGATTTGTTCTTGTTGTTTTGGGGGTGGTTGGGCTAGAAGTTCTTCTCGTGTACCATGTGGGCACTAGAAGCTCCCTCAGCGACCTGAGCACGTGTGTCTTTTGCTCTCGCCTTCTCCTCAAAATCAAGAGTGCTAATGAGATCCAAAATAGAAAATTCATGTCTCTTGTTTTTCAGAGAAGTAGCAAAATCGTTCCACGAAGGTGGAAGCTTGGCAATGATGGTCCCAGCAACAAATTTGTCCGGCAACACACACTTAAAGTACTCAAGTTCCTTAGAGAGTGAGTGTATCTCATGAGTCTGCTAAACAACAGAGCGCTCATTAGTCATCTTGTAGTCACAGAATTGCTCCATGATGTACAACTCGTTACCAGCCCCCGAGGGCCCAAACGTGGCCTCTAGCGCAGCCCACATGTCTTTACCGCTGTCAAATGACATATATGAATCCACAATGGAATCGTCAAGAACACTAAGCAGGGCGACTTTGAAGAGGGTATCCATGTTCTGAAAAGCTTCCTGCTGTGTAGGATTAAGATCGCCCTCAGGCTTACCCTTAGTGGCATCATAGCAGTACATGATCTGAAACCAATATACCGCTCTTGTGCGCCACCTTTTATATTGCACCGCCTTAAAAGTAGGCGGCTTCAAAAGCGCAGCAAAACCACTCGGAGTAAATTGCCTGTTATCAGGTCTTTGGATTGGATTGTTGAATATATGAGCAATTTAGTATGAGATTTAATCCGAATCAGCAGTAAATAGATCATGACGACAATTGCAAACATCAAAGTAATGATGCGGACTAAACCAGGAGGACAGAATCACATACTGTACAGCGGGAGCAGAACCGATTTGGTTGATGTTGTCACTCATGTCATTGATGAAGAGGTTACCGAGGTCGGGGAAGAAGGTTGTCGTTGAGGAAGTCATCGCTGGCAGCAGTCACAGGAGTGTGCTCCCCAAAAACCTGATCGCCCCTCTCCCGTACAGGATCACGAAAGGCGGGGTTCGGAGGACTGTTGTCCCTTCTCACGATGCACGCCGGAAGGAGGGCTGGAGAAGAATTGCATGGCGGCGCTAAGATCTAGAAATGTGCGAAACCATATGATATAGCGGCGGCTAGGGTAGAGAATGTCAGGTCGGTCGTGCGAGTATCATAGTAGGCCTTTGGCCCCCAAACCCCACGTCCAAGTCAATAATAGCTCCAAAAAAGTTAATAATAGCCCCACCAAGGTTTGTCTCAAAAAACGGAGTAATTAAGGCGTCTGTTAGTCCCTTTAGTATAAATACAATATCATTAATAATGGCCCCACCTTTTGTCTCACAAAGTATGTTGGAGTACAACCGGCTACACGTTTACAACCCGCTTCTCTTCTCTCTCCTCTTCTCTCTCCTTTAACTAAGCACAAATACTATATTTAAGTCCTTATAGCCCGCTTATGTCATCTAAGTGTAGTACTTGCTCTAAAGTTACTATCCACTATGTAGTCTGAAATGCCGGGCGTGCAGCGGGCGGTGCCCTCGGTCGGCGTGCCGCTTCAATGGCGGAAGCAGTGAGAGGTGGCGTCGCCCTGACTTGCCATCAATGTGGAGCGGCGGGCTCAGCTGGCGCCGGGCAGGAAGCACGCGCGGGAGGGGGAGCGGTTTTTGTTGGGCCAAGAAGGTGAGAAGCCAACTTGGGATCGGTCCGGACGAGGAAATATCATGTGCTCCCAATGTCGGTGTCAAAATCGGCGGATCTCGGGTAGGGGGTCCCGATCTGTGCGTCTTAGGCTGATGGTAACAGGAAGCAAGGGACACAATGTTTACCCAGGTTTGGGCCCTCTCGATGGAGGTAAAACCCTACTTCCTACTTGATTAATATTGAAGATATGAGTAGTACAAGAGTAGATCTACCACGATATCGTAGAGGCTAAACCCTAAGAGCTAGCCTATGATGGTATGATTGTAATTGTGATCGGCCTTCTAAGGACCATGCTCTCTGGTTTATATAGACACCAGAGAGATAGGGTTTACATGGAGTCGGTTACAAGGAAGGAAACATAATATCCGGATTGCTAAGCTTGTCTTCCACGCCAAGGAGAGTCCCATCCGGACACGAGCCGAAGTCTTGAGTCTTGTATCTTGACTCTTCTATAGTCCGGATGATGTATATAGTCCGGCTGTCCGGATACCCCCTTATCCAGGACTCCCTTAGTAGCCCCTGAACCAGGCTTCAATGACGATGAGTCCAGCGTGCAGTCTTGTCTTCGGCATTGCAAGGCGGGTTCCTCCTTTCGAATACTCCAAGGTTCCCATCATGACGAACAGTGTCCAGCATCTTCATCAATGTTGTACTCCTCGGCTTCAGTGTATCAATAATGTAATGCCCCGGATCTGATGCACCAGGTGTCTGCCAGTTATTCACCATCGTTGCCATGTCATTCGCCTGCGTGTTGCATTTTGCCATGTCATCATCTGCATGTTTTTCAAAACTTGCATCCGAGCTTTTTCCCCGTTGTCCGTTTTGCAATCCGGCACTCCTATGTCCTCTGGCGTCCCCCTTTTGTCTCTTGTTGTGAGTGGGTGTTAAACGTTCTTGGAATGGACTGAGTCTTCCCAAGTGGCCTTGGTATATCACCAGTAGACCGCCCGTCAAATTTCGTTCCATTTGGAGGTCGTTTGATGCCCCATCGGTTAACCGCGTAGCTCGAAATCCCTCTCTCTTTGCAGCCCAGCCCCTCTTCACCACAGCCCATGAGCCCATCCTAACCCCCTCCATGCTCTGAGTCGTTCGATCGTGATCGTGTGGGCGAAGACCGCACCCCATTTGGACTCTCCTAGCTCCTAGAATCTATAAATATGTGCCTCCCCCCGAAATTCGCGGATGAAACCCTAGCTCCTTCCACCTCGCACCACCGGACAAAATCCCCGCCGCCGGACATGTCCGTGCCGCTGTCCCCGGGCCAATACCGACTTGCCACGTCAGCCCCACCAACCTCTCTCTCCTCCCTCCGCCGCCGCGGCACCAGGGGCCCAGATCCGGCTCGCCCC
>NC_041381.1:562907873-562914881 GCF_002162155.2 Triticum dicoccoides | reverse complement strand
GTCCTCCGGCACCCCGCCTGCTCCGCCAACGGGTGCCGCCCCCCGCCGCGGGACCGTGCCTCCCGCGCCTCGCCGCCACCTCCCTCACCCGCTCCCCCGCCGCGCCATGAGCTCGTTGGAGCCTCACCTCGCCGTATCTGCCGGGAGCTTGCCGCCCTTGGCTTCTGCGCCGCCGCGCAGGAACCGCGTCGCCACGCCGGTCCCTGGCGACCGCCGCCGCCTCCCGCGTCCCCGCGTCTAGCCGCCGGCGCGCCGTCGTCAACTCTGGCCGGATCCGGCAAGATCCGGCCCGGAACCCCGCAGGTGGATGAGATCCACCAATCCGCCCATCCAAACGCGCCCGCGCCCGTCCCGGATCGTCTCGTCCCGCATCTCCCCGTCCACTTCTCGGAGGGTATAATTTTTCACTAAGTCCCCGGATCTGCTTTTATTTTTTACGCCCTGTTCATCGCATCATAACTCCATGCATACTACTCTGTTTTGCATGCATTATAAATCGAAATGTTCATCATGAGATGCTCTTTATTTTGTTTCTTTGTGCCATCTTTGTTTGAGGTCATCTTGATGCCCAAATCTCTGTTGCAAGAGTGCTATATAATATTGTCTACTGTCTGTTAACAGAACATGCTCATTTGTCATTTTTGCCATGTTTAATGTGTGCATCCTATGAGCATGAGCTCTACATGTGTTTTGAACTACATCATGCCATATTTAGAGTGGTGCCATCCATGTATTTTTGTGAGTCTTGTAGTGAGTGCATTGAGCTCGTGAAGTATGGTACTTGCTGTTACTGTTTTGCTAGGCTGAATCTGTTATTTCATGATGCTATGTAAACCTGCTGCTACAAGTCATTCTATGCATAATTTGGATATATTCACTAAGGATGTTTTGTTATACATGTCATGCTCTATCCATCCGTGCCCCGGGTTGCATTTATAGCCTGCTGTAGATTGTTGTAATCTTGCTCTCAAATTGCTAAATAATGTTGCTGTCAGCCTGTTAACATTAAGTTCAATTTTGCCATGTGTTTTGCTAGTGATCCCTGCACCCTATGAACTTTCTCTTGCCATGCTTAGCTTCATAAACATGTTTGCTTACCGTTGGTCACCTTTTCATGCCATTTATTGCTCTATGGTGAGTGGTACAAGCTAACCAACATGCCTACTTATCGTTGTTCCTGCCATGTTTGAATCTGTCATATCATTTGCCATGTTTACGTGGGTGCCGTCATATCTTTTGATCCTTTTTGGCTCATGGTCAGTAAAGGACTTCTGTTCTATGCATTTAGTAGTATCATGCCATGCCTTAAGTTTCTATGATCAGTTCATTTAGCATGTTTTTTGATATCTCTAAACATTGCAACCTGATGTTATTTTTCTGCTAAGTCTGAAACTGTTATTATTTGCAATCTTGCCATGTGTTTTTGAGCATGTTCTATTGTTTTCTGGAGATAGTTCTGTGTTCATGTTTTGTTATGCTTTACCTGTACATCATGTCCATGCCTTTTGTTTTTATGTTGAGGTGCCGTAGCATGTTATTTTGATGCTTGCTAGATGCCTAGTTGCTGTTTTGGACAGTTTGGCCTTTAAACTTGTTTCATGTGTATGTGTTGAACCGTTGCTCCGTTTTGAGTGTGCTCTATATGAAACTTGATTTTGCATGTAGTTTCATACTATAATGTTGCATCCTTGTTTTGAGAGTGTTTGCTTGATGTTTGTATGCCTTTTGCATCAATGCCATGTTTAACTTGTTTTGCTCATATCTTCTAGGTCGTAGCTCCGAACTAAATGAAGTTTATATGTAACTTGACTAGAATTTCGTGTAGATCATCTTTGTGCATCTTAACTTGATGTTTAACAACTTGAACATAAGGTTTATTCAGATCTGGACCTATTTCGAAATTTGCATATGAGGACTTACCAGATTTATTATATGTTGTTCCCGGCCTCATTTAAACATGTTTTGATGTGTCGCTCTTGTTTGCATCATCTCTTGCCATGAGTAGCTCCATGAAGCTTTTTCATGCATCATGCTTCTTGTGCATCATGTCTTGTCTATGTGTGGTGTGTTTACCATGTCGTGTGCTTCTTCTCGATAGTTCCCGTTTCGTTACGACCGTGAGGATCCATTCGTCTACGCTTGGTTCGGCTTCATCCGTTCGTCTTCTTCATGGACTCGTTCTTCTTCCTTGCGGGATTTTAGGAAAGATGACTGTCGCCTTGGATCTCACTACTATCATTGCTATGCTAGTTGCTTCGTTCTATCGCTATGCTGCGCTACCTATCATTTGCTCTTCAAGCGTCCCAAATTGCCATGTCATCCTCTAACTTTTTCACCCTTCCTAGCAAACCGTTGCTTGGCTATGTTACCGCTTTGCTCAGCCCCTCTTATAGCGTTGCTAGCTGCAGGTGAAGTTTGAAGATTGCTGCATAGTGGACAGGATTATGTTGGGATATCACAATATCTCTTATTTAATTAATGCATCTATATACTTGGTAAAGGGTGGAAGGCTCGGCCTTTATGCCTGGTGTTTTATTCCACTCTTGCCGCCCTAGTTTCTGTCATATCAGTATTATGTTCCAGGATTTTGCGTCCCTAACGCGGTTGGGTGATTTATGGGACCCCCTTGACAGTTCGCTTTGAATAAAACTCCTCCAGCAAGGCCCAACCTTGGTTTTACCATTTGCCTCACCACCACCTACCTTTACCTTGAGAGTAATTAACCCAAGGGTCATCTTTATTTTAGCACCCCCGGGCTAGTGCTTCTCTAAGTGCTGGTCCGAACCGAGCAACCTGCGGTGCCACCTCGGGGAAACTCGAAGTCTGGTTTTACTCGTAGCTTGACTTATCCGGTGTTGCCCTAAGAACGAGATATGTTCAGCTCCTATCGGGATTGTTGGCGCATCGGGCGGCTTTGCTGGTCTTGTTTTACCATTGTCGAAATGTCTTGTAACCGGGATTCTGAGACTGATCGGGTCTTCCCGGGAGAAGGAATATCCTTCGTTGATCGCGAGAGCTTATCATGGGCTAAGTTGGGACACCCCTGCAGGGTATAAACTTTCGAAAGACGTGCCCGCGGTTATGTGGCAGATGTGAATTTGTTAATGTCCGGTTGTAGATAACTTGACACCAGATTCGAATTAAAACGCATCAGCCGAGTGTGTAGCCGTGATTGTCTCTTCTCGGTGGAGTCCGGGAAGTGAACACGGTTTTTGGGTTATGTTTGACGTAAGTAGGAGTTCAGGATCACTTCTTGATCATTGCTAGGTTCACGACCGTTTCGTTGCTTCTCTTCTCGCTCTTATTTGCGTATGTTAGCCACCATACCATGCTTAGTCGTTGCTGCAACCTCACCACTTTACCCCTTCCTTACCCATTAAGCTTTGCTAGTCTTGATACCCATGGTAATGGGATTGCTGAGTCCTCCTGGCTCACAGATTACTACAACAACAGTTGCAGGTACAGGTTACGCGATGGTCATGATGCGAGATCGATGTTTGCTTGTTTTGGAGTTCTTCTTCTGCTTCTTCTTCGATTAGGGGATAGGTTCCAGGTCGGCAGCCTGGGCTAGCAGGGTGGATGTCGTTGAGTTTCTGTTTGTGTTTCATCCAAAGTCGGATGTTGCTCTTATGTATGATGTTGTTGTATTCATGTGGCATTGTTTGCCTCTTGTATGTATCCCCTTCTATTACGTAATGTTGATGTAATGATATCCACCTTGCAAAAGCGTTTCAATGTGCGGTTCGATCCTTGGTGGGACCTTCAAGTCTCTTTAGGATAGTATCACATATTGGGCGTGACAAGTTGGTATCAGAGCCTCGACCGACCCTAGGAGCCCTTGATTGATCGTGTAGTTTGGCCGATGTCGAGTCTAGAAGAAAACTATTATTTGGAGTCTAGTTATATCAGAGAGTAGAAATTCTTTTTACTCCTCAGCCCCCTTTGTCGCTCTGGTGAGGAATCTTGACGTAGGTGTTTTGAATTACTTCTCTTC
The DNA here is from genome assembly GCF_002162155.2 of Triticum dicoccoides. Lineage (NCBI taxonomy): Eukaryota > Viridiplantae > Streptophyta > Magnoliopsida > Poales > Poaceae > Triticum > Triticum dicoccoides. The sequence goes on along the minus strand of NC_041381.1, from coordinate 562,910,887 downwards.
CCCTTCAAATTTTCTTTAGGATCACACAGTTGTTTTTTCAGTCGTTGGCTCTCATCTCTTTTTCATCCGGTGCTTTTCTCGTCAAGTTGACTCGAGCCTCTTCATCTTTGCCAAGTTCAATCCATAGTCCGCTCTCAACGAAGTTGTTTATCTGCCCGCAGTTGTCTTCTGTTCCCACCCACCCAACCCTTTTTCATCTCGGAGTCGGAGTCCGTAATAGAGTATCCATCCTACTTGTGCGAAGTCTTTGCTTTCTTTCCTCGATGATTTCAACCGGTGTTTTCTCTTCAAGTTATTCGTTGGTTCTCCCTTCCAGGTGCCTTTGTTTTTCCCGCCCTCCCACCCTTTTTTCTTCCCGGAGTCTGAGTCTGTTTCGAGCATCAATTTCATTCGTACGGAGCCTCTTCAGTCTTCCCTCAGTTATTTCAACCGGTGAATTCTCGCCTAGTTCGTCATTGTTCGTCTTGTTTTATTTTCCGGTGGACTCAATTCAAGTTTTTCGGGTTGATCATATTCTTTTCCTTCGATCAAGTGTTTTCCCTGCTCGTTCGCCTCTCGCCAGTTTATCCTTCCAGAGTGTGCAAGACATCTCAAGAGATTCGCCTGTGTTCGAATTAATTCGAGGTTGTCACCTCATTTAAATATTTTAATTGTTCCAGTGCACCATCTATCTGTTCAACATCCCTTTCCAACGGTGTTTTTATTTTAGCAGGCCCTAACCCACAGGTCTTTTCCCAGGATCCTACCCGACTCTTCTAATTCTGTCGGAATTATTCTCAAATTCTTTTCAAAGGGTGACGTAAGAATGGATTTCATTAGTCATATCTTTTCCAAGATCAATTTCAAATCATTTTCATTGTTGCCTCAACCTCTTCACTTTTTCGTTCCCCCGGAGTGCCTTAACAAATTTTGGTGGTGTTTCTCGTCGTCATTTGAAGACCGAAGAAGAGTTTTTCCTCTAAATCTTGTCTGTTCTCTCGAAGAGTCGCGGTTCTAGCTTCATGTTATCCTCTCAATTATTCCATTTGTCAGATATTCTTTTCTTACCCATCCAGAGTATTTGAGGAGTTGTTTTTCCATTTCTTTTCACCGGAGGCCATCGTTCCAGAAGAATTCTTCGTCCTCACATTTCATCTAACGTTATCCAATTATCCCGGTGCTTCGTTCAAGTGTTCTTTAATCAGCTCATGATCTCTTTGTTCTTTTGCATCTTAATCCCCTCGAGCATATTGGTTCTTGTAATTCTTCCCGGTGATGCATTCTCTTTCATCAGTCATTTTCGAATTCTTACGGTGGTTCATTCAGATTCTTTTTCCTTTGTTATCGTATCAATCCATTCGTTCCTTCCAATCCTACCGGTGGTTCATGAAGACTTTCTCAAGTTTTGTGATATGTCACTTCTCAATCCTTTGTCAAGAAAAAGTAGTATGCAAAATTCGTTTGTCATCAATTAAATTTGATGAAGGATAACCATACAATAAATCTTATTCTTATTTCATCCAAGTGAGTAATATCTTCCTTCGGAGTTTGTTCTTGATGAATAAATTCTAGTTCCAAGTGTTTTCATTTTTTCTTTTCCGGAGTTCAATTTCCTCGGCCATTTTGTCGGAACCTCCATCTAAATCACCGCAAGGCTCATCTTATTCTTTCTTCCTTCATTCTATCTCATCATCCTTTTGTCACCGGAGTTCTTCATGGTGATTCTTCATGATTTAATTCATTCTTCAAAAGTTCATCAAGATTCTTGTTGGAGGAGTTCAAGTATCTTTTCTTCTCACGTCTCAAAGTGCAATTAATTCTCCATTTTCTCTTGAAGTGGAGTTTTGCATTTCTTTGTTCTTCTTAGATATTCAACTCTATTCAATCCTTCCTTCTAAGTTCTTTTCATTCAATTCTTTCAATTCTTCCGGAGGCATTGTTCATCTCGTCAAGTGTCATCCCATTAGTTGAAGTTCATGTTTTATTCCTTCCATTTTTCAGCCGGAGTGCTGCCTAAATTCTTTCACTCTTTTCCCTCTCTACCTTCTTCTAACCGGAGTGGCTTCAGATTCTATCTAATTCCGTGAGCTTTTGTTTCTCGTCATTCCTCTTTTCTAACCGAGTGCTCTCGACTTTGTTCATCTTCTCTCTTGCGTTCTTACTTCAACTCTTCCTCTTTTTCTTCCGTCTCGGTCCTAAGATCTAGGGAGGAGATTATTGTTAGTGGAGGAGTGTTGTAACGCCCCAGATCCGATGTGCCAGGTGTCTGCCAGTTATTCGCCGTTGTTGCCATGTCATTCGCTTGCGTGTTGCATTTTGCCATGTCATCATCTGCATTTCATCTGCATGTTTTTCAAAACTTGCATCCGAGTTTTTCCCCCGTTGTCCGCTTTGCAATCCGGCACTCCTATGTCCTCCGGCGTCCCCCTTTTGTCTCTTGTTGTGAGTGGGTGTTAAGCGTTCTCGGAATGGACCGAGTCTCGCCAAGTGGCCTTGGTATATTACCGGTAGACCGCCCGTCAAATTTCGTTCCATTTGGAGGTCGTTTGATGCCCCATCGGTTAACCACGTAGCCCAAAACCCCTCTCTCTTTGCAGCCCAGCCCCTCTTCACCATAGCCCATGAGCCCATCCTAACCGCCTCCATGCTATCGGTCGTTCGATCATGATCGTGTGGGAGAAAACCGCAACCCATTTGGACTCTCCTAGCTCCCATAATCTATAAATATGTGCCTCCCCCCGATATTCGCGGATGAAACCCTAGCTCCTTCCACCTCGCACCACCAGACAAAATCCCTGCCGCCGGACATGTCTGCGCCGTCGTCCCCGGGCCAATCCCGCCTCGCCACGTCAGTCCCGCCACCCTATCTCTCCTTCCTCCGTCGCCGCGCCACCCGGGGCCCAGATCCGGCCCACACCGGGCCGAACCGGGCCCTCCCAGCCCACGCGCCGCCTGCCGCCGCCCGGGCGCCTCCCGCCGCCTCCGCCGCCGTCCGCCGCCCATCATCGGTGCCGCCCGCCGCCCGCCAGTGCGCC
>NC_041381.1:562887144-562907542 GCF_002162155.2 Triticum dicoccoides | reverse complement strand
CGTCCTCCGGTACCCCGCCTCCTCCGCCAACGGGCGCCGCCCCCCGCCGCGGGACCACGCCTCCCGCGCCTCGCCGCCGCCTCCCTCACCCGCGCCTCCGCCGCGCCCGTGAGCTCGCCGGAGCCTCAACTAGACGTCTCTGCTGGAGCTCGCCACCCTCGGCTTCCGCGCTACTGCGCCGGAGCAGCCTCGCCCCGCCGGTCCCCGCCGACCGCCGCCGCCTCCCGTGTCCCCGCGCCTCGCCACCGGATCGCTGTCGTCAACTCCGGCCGGATCCGGCGAGATCCGACCCGGAACCCCGCAGGTGGATGAGATCCACCAATCCGCCCATCCAAATGTGCCCGCGCCCGTCCCGGATCGCCTCGTCCCGCATCTCCCCGTCCACTTCTCGGAGGGTATAATTTTTCACTAAGTCCCCGGATCTGCTGTTATTTTTATGCCCTGTTCATTGCATCATAACTCCATGCATACTGCTCCATTTTGCGTGCATTATAAATTGAAATTTTTATCATGAGATGCTCTTTATTTTGTTCCTTTGTGCTATCTTTGTTTGAGGTCATCTTGATGCCCAAATCTCTGTTGCAAGAGTGCTATATAATGTTGTCTGCTGTCTGTTAACAGAACATGCTCATTTGTCATTTTTGCCATGTTTAATGTGTGCATCCTATGAGCATGAGCTCTACATGTGTTTTGAACTAAATCATGCCATATTACAGTGGTGCCATCCATGTATTTTTGTTAGTCTTTTAGTGAGTGCATTGAGCTCGTGAAGTATGGTACTTGCTGTTACTGTTTTGCTAGGCTAAATCTGTTATTTCATGATGCTATGTAAACCTGCTACTACAAGTCATACTATGCATAATCTGGAGATATTCACTAAGGATGTTTTGTTATACATATCATGCTCTATCCATCCATGACCCTAGTTGCATTTATAGCCTGCTGTAGCTTGTTGTAATCTTGCTCTCAAATTGCTAAATAATGTTGCCGTCAGCCTGTTAACATTAAGTCCAGTTTTGCCATGGGTTTTGCTAGTGATCCATGCACCCTATGAACTTTCTCTTGCCATTCTTAGCTTCATCAACATGTGTCCTTATTGTTGGTCACCTTGTCATGCCATGTATTGCTATGTGGTGAGTGGTACAAGCTCACCAACATGCCTACTTATCGTTGTTCCTGCCATGTTTAATCTGTCATATCATTTGCCATGTTTACGTGGGTGCCATCATATCTTCTGATCCTTTTTGGCTCATGGTCAGTAAAGGACTTTTGTTCTATGCATTTAGTAGTATCATTCCATGCCTTAAGTTTCTAATATAAGTTCTTGTAGCATGTTGTTTGATAGCTCTAAACATTGCAACCTGATGTTATTTTTCTGCTAAGTCTGAAACTTTTATTATTTGCAATCTTGCCATGTGTTTTTGAGCATGTTCTAGTGTTTTCTAGAGATAGTTCAGTGTACATGTTTTGTTATGCTTTACCTGTACATCATGTCCATGCCTTTTGTTTTTATGTTGAGGTGTTGTAGGATGTTGTTTTGATGCTTGCTAGATGCCTAGTTGCTGTTTTGGACAGTTTGGCCTTTAAACTTGTTTCATGTGTATGTGTTGAACCGTTGCTCCGTTTTGAGTGTGCTCTATATGAACCTTGCTTGATTTTGCATGTAGTTTCATACTATCATGTTGCATCCTTGTTTTGAGAGTGTTTGCTTGATGTTTGTATGCCTTTTGCATCAATGCCATGTTTAACTTGTTTTGCTCATATCTTCTAGGCCGTAGCTTCGAACTAAATGAACTTTATATGTAACTTGACTAGAATTTCGTGTAGATCATCTTTGTGCATCTTAACTTGCTGTTTAACAACTTGAACATAAGGTTTATTCTGATCTGGACCTATTTCGAAATTTTCATATGAGGACTTACCAGATTTATTATATGTTGTTCCCGGCCTCATTTAAACTTGTTTTTATGTGTCGCTCTTGTTTGCATCATCTCTTGCCATGAGTAGCTCCATGTAGCTTTGTCATGTATCATTCTCGTTGTGCATCATATCTTGTCTATGTGTGGTGTGTTTACCATGTTGTGTGCTTGTTCTCGATAGTTCCCATTTCGTTGCGATTGTGAGGATCCGTTCATCTACGCTTGGTTCGGCTTCATCCGTTCGTCTTCTTCATGGACTCGTTCTTCTTCCTTGCGGGGTTCCAGGCAAGATGACCGTCACCTTGGATCTCACTACTATCATTGCTATGCTAGTTGCTTCGTTCTATCGCTATGCTGCGCTACCTATCATTTGCTCTTCAAGCCTCCCAAATTGCCATGTCAGCCTCTAACTTTTTCACCCTTCCTAGCAAACCGTTGCTTGGCTATGTTACAGCTTTGCTCAGCCCCTCTTATAACGTTGCTAGCTGCGGGTGAAGTTTGAAGATTGCTCCATGGTGGACAGGATTATGTTGGGATATCACAATATCTCTTATTTAATTAATGCATCTATATACTTGGTAAAGGGTGGAAGGCTCAGCCTTATGCATGGTGTTTTGTTCCACTCTTGCCACCCTAGTTTCCGTCATATCGGTATTATGTCCCCGGATTTTGCGTCCCTAACGCGGTTGGGTGATTTATGGGACCCCCTTGACAGTTTGCTTTGAATAAAACTCCTCCAGCAAGGCCCAACCTTGGTTTTACCATTTGACTCACCACCACCTACCTTTCCCTTAGGAGTAATTAACCCAAGGGTCATCTTTATTTTAGTCCCCCCGGGCCAGTGCTTCTCTAAGTGCTGGTCCAAACAGAGCAACCTGCGGGGCCACTTCGGGGAAACTCAAAGTCTGGTTTTACTCGTAGCTTGACTTATCCGGTGTTGCCCTGAGAACGAGATATGTGCAACTCCTATCGGGATTGTCGGTGCATCGGGCGGCTTTGCTGGTCTTGTTTTACCATTGTAGATATGTCTTGTAACTGGGATTCCGAGACTGATCGGGTCTTCCCGGGAGAAGGAATATCCTTCATTGATCGCGGGAGCTTATCATGGGCTAAGTTGGGACACCCCTGCAGGGTATAAACTTTCGAAAGCCATGCCCGCGGTTATGTGGCATATGGGAATTTGTTAATGTCCGTTTGTAGATAACTTGACACCAGATTCGAATTAAAACGCATCAACCGAGTGTGTAGCCGTGATGGTCTCTTCTCGGCGGAGTCCAGGAAGTGAACACGATTTTTGGGTTATGTTTGACGTAAGTAGGAGTTCAGGATCACTTCTTGATCATTGCTAGCTTCACGAACATTCCGTTGCTTCTCTTCTCGCTCTTATTTGCGTATGTTAGCCACCATACCATGCTTAGTCGCTGCTGCAACCTCACCACTTTACCCCTTCCTTACCCATTAAGCTTTGCTAGTCTTGATACCCATGGTAATGGGATTGCTGAGTCCTCGTGGTTCACAGATTACTACAACAACAGTTGCAGGTACAGGTTACGTGATGGTCATGATACGAGATCGATGTTTGCTTGTTTTGGAGTTCTTCTTCTGCTTCTTCTTCGATTAGGGGATAGGTTCCAGGTCGGCAGCCTGGGCTAGCAGGGTGGATGTCGTTGAGTTCCTTTTTGTGTTTCATCCGAAGTCGAATGTTTCTCTTATGTATGATGTTGTTGTATTCATGTGGCATTGTTTGCCTCTTGTATGTATCCCCTTCTATTATGTAATGTTGATGTAATGATATCCACCTTGCAAAAGCGTTTCAATATGCGGTTCTATCCTTGGTGGGACCTTCGAGTCTCTTTAGGATAGTATCGCATATTGGGCATGAAAAATAATGACCCTTTCCACATGTCGAGCGAATGTGAGGAGTCGAGGCATTTTTGCATTTGCCACCCTCGATTCTTCGGGCTAGCCGTCTATTTGAAGAGACGGGGATTCCCAGATCCAAACCTCACTCTCCCTCCTCGAGCAAGCATCCAACAGAGCGTCCAGAAAAAACCATTCCAGCATGGCCGGTCGTCACAACTCTTCTGCTCGCTCCCCTTGCCCCAAGCCGGGAGACTAGGCAGAGTGTTCAGTTTCTCATAGCCGTTTGATAAAGTTACAAACTCAAGGGCTCCTTCCGCGGGCATTCATGGTCCCCATTCGAGCCGTAGTTTCCACCTATAACGCCGGAGAACAAGCGGAGAGATCCCCCAATCCGTCTCCAGAGGAGAGAATTTGTTTAATTCCGCATCTTTTAAGGGGCGTCGGGTATCCTATTCATCCATTCCTTCGTGGGCTTCTGGAGTTCTACGGCCTCCAACTGCACAATCTTACCCCAGCCTCCATACTGCATATAGCAGGGTACGTCGCCCTTTGCGAGCTATTCCTAGGCTGTGAGGCTCATTTCGGATTGTGGAAGAAGTTGTTCTACCCTGTCCCCCGCAACCAGGGAGAATCCCTATGTCAAGTGGGCGGGGCCGAAGTATGGCGTATTGCTGAGACCGGATACCTGTCCGGTACTCCCAAGAAGGCTCCAGACAACTGGGCCTCAGAGTGGTTTTATATTGACGATGCTCCTCTTCCGGATCCAATCCGGATAGGACTCCCCAAGTTCTGTAAATCTCCACCGAGGGCACGTCTAAGCTGGCGCCCCCGAGGCCCCCAAGAAGAGGATTCCATGGTAGTACATTTCCTGATGAACAGGATAAAGTTACTGGCCAAATCCGGACTGACCATAGTCGAGGTGATGGCAATATGTATAATGCGGGGAGTGCAACCGCTTCAATATCGGAGCAATCCCATGTGGCACTACAACGGGACAGACGATGCCACCCGCTGCGGCCGTAAGGGTTCGGACTCCCCCACCGCTCTGGCAAGGATATTGTCCGACCTGTACAAAGGAGAAGAGGAAGAATTCCTCCGTATCAAACCGCGGGACGGATTCTCCATGTACAATCCCCCAAGCTGGGTAAGTCGTCATTTATTTTACCGCTTCACTTATTGTGGCGTTTTTTGCTAAAGTTACCTGCGTTGATATTTCCAAGAAGGAACTAAGGAGGGACGTGGAAGGAATCACCAGCCCTTCTCCGCAGCCAGAGGACCCCGAAAGGGCCCTGGATCCAGGACTCGAAGAAGACCCAGATGCGGAGGTTGAGTTTGCCGACGGGATATTTTATCGGATGAGCCGTGACAGCGCCCCAATGGCTATCACAGCCGATTATCCAGTACCCTTACCTTCGTCGCGTGTAAGCCAAGCCAAAAACTCGATCCTCCAAAGAGAATTCTTTCCTGATGTCACACCTTATCCCTGATATGTCATGCTTTTTGCATAAGCGCCGTTAGGAGCGCAGGGCCGAGCCCCTAGGGACCCGTCAGCCACAGCCGTCCGGATTGGGCAGGCTCAAGAGGAAGGCGATTAGAGCCGACACGCCTCTTTAGAGGTAAGAAAGCAACCTGTCAGGAAATTTTGTTGTCGTTTGAAGTATAACACTGCCCTTTGTACATCTTGGCAGGAAGAGGAGTATCCGGACTGTATCCGGAGATCCTGCCAACCACGCCTCCACCAGTCGGGCTCCACGACCAACTTCGAGAGGGGAGGCAGACGTAGGGCCGACACCGCATAGTCCTCCTACAGAAAACGCAGATATGCTCTCCGCCACCAATTCGGAGGTAGAGAGCGCCATGGATCATCGGTGTCGACGGGCCGTGCTTCGCAACAACATTTTTTCTGAAGAGGCGTTTAATGCCTTCAATTCCGGAGACACATACATCCGAGCTTCTCAAAGCGGACTTGCTCGGGCGATAGTCCAGTATACCAAAGATATACGAGTAAGAAAGCTTTCATGAGCATATATATAGTAGTAGCCCCTGAGACTTGAAATGGTTGAAACAACAGTTTTAAGTATCAATTCATGCGCATATTCTTGTTGATAAGAATGAGCAATTGGCTCGGGAGCTAGAGGAGTGCAAGACTCAACTAAGGGCCACAGTTGCCAAGCTAGAGGAATCCCAGAAGGCCTCGCGTGGTAATATTTATCTGAATTATATAAGAATGCACCAGTTGGCAACTGTCTAGTATGACAAATTTAATAGAGAGTTCTGTAGACAACCCCGGAGTAAATCCGAAGGGCGGCAGGGAGGACGAGTTGCATCTCCAGAGGCAACTAAAGGCCGGTGAGCGCATCCTGACGCAACTGAAGCATGATAAGAATATGCTCCAAGATGCCAATGTTCGGCTGGACGTGGAATTGAAAGACGTCCGCGCACAACTGGCGGACTTCATGAAGGAGAACAAAAGGCTTCGCCGCGGCATTTATCGTAAGTGCCTGAACGAACTTTATTATAGTTCGGCGAGGAAGCATATTGAAAAAGTTATGTTTACAGGAATGCTGATGGGTCGCCCTGAGGTGGAGAGGCCCGCTTCTGCAGGTGATTTACTGTAGGACCTCTCACAACTGCACGAGCGAGCTCGATAGGTGATGCGGGGCGTCGCGCGGTCTCTGTGGCCGGCAAGCTCCCTGCCAGGCGGCATGGGGGGGCTTGTGAACATGCTTGAGGGAGCACGGCGGCGCTTCCGTTTATGGAAGATATCAGCCTGCCGACAAGGTGCAAGAGAAGCGTGGGCGATGGTGAAGACGCGCTACACCAAGCTGGTCCCGAACCATATGGCCGAAGTTGGACCGGCCGGGCAGATGGGCAAGAAATTCCCATGAGTCTGGTATATGACCAGGTGGCGTTAGCCGCAAAGTATTCTCAACAGGATTGTAAGCTAGATAGCCTGTTGGATGGTATAGAGGATGAATATAATAAGTCCAAATGACTGTGTAATTCGATGGACATAAGTTGCCCCTAGCCGGATTTAAAAATCGTTTGTCTTGGCGGACCTTTTCACTTCAGCCCCCAGATCCTAAAGTCCGGGGTGTGTCCGAATACCCGCTCGATTATACCAAATCGGAGTATGCGTGGAAACCAGGCGTAGGGGTCATAAGTACTTGAACAGACAAGTACCCAACTAGTTATGTTATATTACATGGTTAGTAAGAAACATCTTCCAAAGAGAATAGTTCCGTTAAGGGTTCCTTTCCCTGGGTAAGCATGTGTCAAGGCACATGTTCGGACTGCAAACCAAAGCGCAGAACACAAAACTTCTGGGGATTAAAGTTATAATAAACGAAGACATCTTTTGTTCACTGACCGAATATTCCCTTAAGGAAACTAGCTTTCGGCTTCACCCAGTCTGAGGTACACATCCGGCTCAACCGGCAGTAACAATCGCAGAGGTGCTCCCCTTATGCCCTAGCCGAATTAACGGGAACGTAGGGCATAAACACAGGAGCCAGGAAACCCAACTTGGCCACGTCTTAAGTCATATCGATGCATATAATGGTGAAGAAAAGGCACACATGGAAAAAGAAATGCATGTGTGATGGGCAAGAAGCCCTTAAAGTAACTTATATTAAGCTTCCATATAGGAAGCCCCCAGGTAAAGTTTACACACGTAGTGCGGTCGGAGTAATCCGAGAATCCGCACTGTATGAAATACTTGTGTGAAAAGAAAGAGATCGAGAAAGGAAAAAAGGAGGGAGCATAATTGAAAAAGGAGGGTTAAGGAGACGAACACTGAGTTCGGCGCTTAGGTGTAGAATCTCCGGAGTCTGGCCGCGTTCCATGGGTTCGGCTCGAGTCTGTTATCAGATGCATTACGTAGGCGGTACGCTCCTCCAGTGAGAACTTTGTCGATGATGAAGGGGCCTTCCCACTTGGGTTTGATCTTGTCCTTCTTTTTCTCTGGTAAGCGTAGAACGAGTTCGCCAATATTGTAAAGTTTGGCCCGCACTTCTCTGCTTTGGTATCATCGAGCCCGTTGCTGATAGAATGCGTAACGGGCCTTAGCGACACCGTGCTCCTCCTCCAAGGCATCCAAGTTATCCTGCCGATCTAACTCGGCTTCCTCCTTCTCTTTGTACATGCGTACGCGTGGCGAATCATGTATTATGTGTCATGGTAGTACTGCTTCCGCGTCGTACACCATAAAAAAGGGTGTGCATCAGGTGGTGCGATTCGGTGTTGTCCGCAGCCCCCAGAGTACGGAGTCGAGCTCCTCGACCCACTAAGTATCCGACTCTGTCAAGGATCGCACTAGTCTGGGTTTAATGCCGCTCATAATAAGATCGTTCGCCCGTTCGACCTGGCCATTTGTTTGAAGATGGTAGACGGAAGCATAGTCGAGCTTAATGCCCATTTTGCCGCACCAAGATTTCACCTCATCGGCCGTGAAATTCGAGCCATTATCGGTGATGATGTTGTGGGGGACACCGTATCGGTGTACGACCCCAGATATAAATTCTATAACTGGTCCGGATTCGACCGTTTTTACTGGTTTGGCTTCTATCCGTTTGGTGAACTTGTCAACCATGACCAATAAGTATTTTTTCTTATGGCTTCCCCCTTTAAGGGGTCCAACCATATCCAACCCCCAGACCGCGAAGGGCCAAGTTATGGGGATTGTTTGGAGAGCGGTAGGGGGCATGTGGCTCTGATTGGCGAAGAGCTGGCAACCGACATAGTGTTGGACAAGGTCCTGTGCGTCTGCTCGGGCTGTCGGCCAATAGAAACCTGTACGGAAGGCTTTGCTGACTAGTGCTCGAGCCTTAGCATGGTGCCCTCCCAGTCCGGCATGGATTTCAGCCAAGAACTGCCGCCCTTCCTCTTCGGAGATGCACCTTTGGAGCACTCCGGTAGCACTTTTCTTATAGAGCTCTCCTTCATGGACTTTGTAAGCTTTAGAACGCCGGACAATGCAACGTGCTTCATTTTGGTCTTCAGGGAGCTCCCGCCTATTTAGGTAGGCCAAGAAAGGCTCAGTCCACGAGGCGATGACAACCATTATTTCGTGGGCTGACGGTGTTATTTCGGTGGCAGAACCTCCGACTATGTCTGATAATTCGAAATTTGGGGATGTTTTCGGATCCGTGCTGGTGTGGCCGGACTCCCCTTCCCATACCACGGATGGCTTGAACAACCTTTCCAGGAACAACCAATATGCAAGGACATCTGCCGCTTGATTGTTTTCTCGACCCACATGGTGGAATTCGAGCCCCTCGAATCGAGCTGACATTTTAAGGACGACATTGCGATAGGCCGCCATTTTCGGATCCTTGGCATCAAAGTCTCCATTTATTTGTGATATTGCAAGGTTTGAATCCCCGCGTACCTCTAGGCATTGAATGCCCATAGAGACTGCCATCCGGAGACCATGCAACAGAGCCTCGTATTCGGCTGCATTGTTGGAGTCTGTGTATAATATTTGAAGGACGTACTGGACCGTGTCCCCGATGGGGGAAGTCAGGACTACACCTGCTCCCAATCCGTCCAGCATTTTAGAGCCGTCAAAGTGCATGATCCAGTTAGAGTACGCGTCGTACTATTTAGGGAGTTCGGCTTCCGTCCATTCGGCGACGAAGTCGGCTAATACTTGCGACTTGATAGCCCGCCGAGGCTTGTACGTTATGTCAAACGGAAGGAGTTCGATGGCCCATTTAGAAATCCGGCCCGTGGCATCGCGGTTATTTATTATATCATTGAGTGGTACTTTGGAGGCCACCGTAATCGAACACTCTTGAAAGTAGTGTGGTAACTTTCGGGATGCCATGAAGACTGCGTATGCATTTTTTTATAGTGTGGGTATCGGGATTTGCAGGGGGTGAGGACGATGGGTACGTAATAAACTGGCTTCTATAGCGAGAATTTGTATCCGTCAACCTCTCGTTCGACGATGAGTGCTGCGCTTACAACTTGATGTGTTGCAGCTATGTACAACATCATAGGTTCGCCGACAGTTGGTGCTGTTAGGACTGGATTACTGGCCAATAAGGTGTTTATTTCATCTAGTCCGTCCGCGGCTGCATCCGTCCACACGAAGTGTTCGGTGCACCGAAGGAGGCGATAAAGAGGCAATGCCTTTTCTCCTAGCCTGGAGATAAAGCGGCTTAAAGCAGCCACACATCCAGCTAATTTCTGGATATGTTTGAGGTCTGTTGGTATAGACAACTATGACAATGCTAGAATTTTTGCCGGATTAGCTTGAATTCCTCTATTGGAAACGATGAAGCCCAGCAGTTTTCCAGAGGGGACGCCAAAAACGCATTTCTCCGGATTCAACTTAATGTTGTATGTCCGTAAGTTGTCGAACGTAAGCCTCAAGTCATCAATTAGGGTTTCGACGTGTCTTGTTTTTACGATGATGTCGTCCACGTATGCCTCCACTGTTTTGCCGATTTGCTTTTCCAGGCATGTTTGAATCATGCGTTGATAGGTTGCTCTGGCATTCTGAAGCCCGAAAGGCATAGTTTTGAAGCAGAAAGGGCCGTATGGCGTTATGAAAGCTGTTGCAGCTTGGTCGGACTCTGCCATCTTTATTTGATGGTATCCAGAGTATGCGTCAAGGAAACACAGCGAGTCGTGTCCGGCTGCGGCATCGATGATTTGATCGATGTGAGGGAGGGGAAAGGGATCCTTGGGGCAAGCCTTATTAAGGTCTTTGAAGTCGACGCACAGGCACCAGGATTTGTCCTTCTTTGGTACCATTACCAGGTTCGCGAGCCAATCCAGATGTTTGATATTTCTAATGAATCCGTCCTCAAGTAACTTGGCTAGATCCTCCCCCATGTCTTGCCGTTTGGGCTCCGAAAATCGCCTTAGGGTCTGTTTAACAGGTTTGTATCCCTTTAGTATGTTAAGGTTGTGTTCGGCCAACCCACGTGGGATGCCTGGCATGTCCGATGGGTGCGAGGCGAAGATATCCCAATTCTCGCGTAAGAAGTCGCATAGTGCGGCGTCCATAGCGGGGTTCAATTGCGTCCCGATGGAAGCTGTCTTCGTGGGGTCCGTTGGGTGGACTTGGAATTTGACTATATCATCTGCGGGTTTGAATGAGGTGGACTTGGGTCTCTTGTCGAGTATCATGTCCTCCCTGTCCACAGTGGCGCGTAGCGTGGTTAATTCTTCGGCCGCTAGGGCTTTGGACAATGCTTCCAAGGCCAGCGCTGCGGTTTTGTTGTCGGCGCGGAGTGCAACATCCGGATCACTAGCTAGAGTGATGATTCCATTGGGTCCGGGCATTTTAAGCTTCATGTACCCGTAATGGGGTACGACTTGAAAGCTTGCAAACGCGTCCCGCCCTAGAAGGGCGTGGTATCCGCTGTTGAAGGGAGCCACTTGGAATGTGATTTCTTCGGACCTGTAATTCTCTGGGGTGCCGAATACCACGTCGAGTGTGATTTTTCCCGCACACCGAGCCTCCCGACTAGGGATAATTCCCCTGAAGGTCGTGCCACTTTGCTCAATGCGGCTTTTGTCAATCTCCATCTTTTTGAGGGTTTCTTCATAGATTAGGTTTAATCCGCTTCCGCCGTCCATGAGTACTTTAGTGAGCCGAAAGCCATCCACTATTGGGCTGAGGACCAGAGCGGCCGGCGCCCGAACGGACTGGAATTGGGGTTCGTCACTGGCATTGAAGGTTATAGAAGTGTCGTTCCACGGATTTACTTTTGCCACATGGCAAATTTCAACGGAGCTTCGATGCACTTGCTTGCGCCTATTGTTTGAGGCGAAGGTCTCAAAGACTGTCAGCACCGTATTGAGTTCTTCGGCGGGATGCAGTTATGCTTTATGGCTCTCAAGGAGATCCTCGCCACTCTTAGCTACCTGCCGGAGTATCCAACATGCTCTAAGGCTATGAGTCAGCGTAGCGTCCGGCGTGCTGTGAAGCTTACATGGCCCGTTGAGCCATCCTTCTAATACGGTTCCACGCCCTGGGGCGGGTTTTGGTTTCTTGGGAATTGAGTTGGTCAACTTACGAGAGTTCGGCCCTTTAGTTCGGACAAAGGTTCCAGTGAGGGCCGTACTATCCCAAAATTCTGTCTGGGTTTTCCAGGCACTTTCCATCGCACAATACCTTTGTACTATGGTTGCCAAGTCTGCAAAGTGCTCTATGTCACGGCGACTTATAGCATTAAGGAGTCCTTTATTCGTGCAGTTTCTGCAGAAAAGATAGACTACGTCCTCCTCGTGGCAGTCCTTGACCTTATTAAGAGCTAGGAGAAACCTGGCCTAGTAACGATGTACCGTCTCCTGGGGCTCCTACCGGACACGGGAGAGATGGATAAAGTCCGAGCGGGCGTCATTGGCGGAAGCCACATTTTGATCCGATCTGACGCCCGAGGGCACGGGAAGTACCGAGCCTGACAGTTCGGGATCTGGAGTATTACCTAATCCCTTTGGCCCAACGCCCGATTCTAAGTCTGGGGCCTGGGTCATGCAGTCCTTTGGGTGGGCGTTCGGCTCACTGAATTCAGTGATCCGAACATAATCCGTCCTCAAAGTTGAGGGGCGGCCCACGTGTGATTCCTCCACTACCGCTATCTCGTGTGTGGCCGGTGGGGATCTAATGTCCCTTTGGTCGGCTTTAAGCCCAATCCGGTCATAGTTCATAGCGACTCCCAAGGCGACGATGCGATCCAAGAGCTCGTTTAGAGAGGAGAGCTCCATCGTGTCCATCTGTTCGGAAAGCTCCGAACCAATGCGAAGGTTAAGCGTGATGACCCGAGAGGCCATCGTCGGCGCGACAACCGATGGGGCGGTCATAATGAAGCCGCCAATCCGAAGAGTCTGGTCTACAGCCAGCGCTCCCCCAGAAGTGATATCGTCCTTGACAACGAGACGAACTATCGAGCCCTTGCAGCGGCGACACAGAGGAACTCTCAATGAAAGCACCAATGTCGGTGTCAAAACCGGCGGATCTCGGGTAGGGGGTCCCGATCTGTGCGTCTTAGGCTGATGGTAACAGGAAGCAAGGGACACAATGTTTACCTAGGTTTAGGCCCTCTCAATGGAGGTAAAACCCTACTTCCTACTTGATTAATATTGAAGATATGTGGAATACAAGAGTAGATCTACCACGAGATCATAGAGGCTAAACCCTAAGAGCTAGCCTATGATGGTATGTTTGTAATTGTTATCAGCCTTCTAAGGACCATCCTCTCCGGTTTATATAGACACCGGAGAGCTAGGGTTTACATGGAGTCGGTTACAAGGAAGGAAACATAATATCCGGATTGCGAAGCTTGTCTTCCACACCAAGGAGAGTTCCATCCGGACACGAGCCGAAGTCTTGAGACTTGTATCTTGACGCTTCTATAGTCTGGGCGATGTATATAGTCCGGCTGTCCGGATACCCCCTTATCCAGGACTCCCTCACCCATACTCTGCATATGACACTAGTCTATGTTACTACTCCCTCCTTTCCGGTTTATAGAGATGTTTAGAGTAACATAATAATATGTTATAGTACAAGTTACTCCCCACTATGACCAGCCTTGGCCTCTCCCAGTGCTCCACCATGTATAGCTACTAAGCCTGCCATGTAGGCATAAAATATGATGTGGCACCAATAAACTAAGAACCTATGCATTGAAGACTTGAGTTACTAAGTCATTTAATGCACTTAGCACCTCATCTATAGCCAGTGCCATGTCATCTACAACCCATCTTATAGTCAACATGTACAATAGTAGATCAAAAGAGTGTACTACTACTTTTTTTATTCTGTGGCCCACCTTTCATTCTCACAAAGTTCCTAGGAGCACGTGCAAGAGCTGGCTCTTCACGAAGAGCCCACTTACCTTCTCTCTCCTCTTCTCTTTCCTCCAACTAAGCAGAAATATACTAGTTTATTCCTTATAGCCCGCTGACTCAGCTCTATTGTACTTGCTCTAAGCACATCTAAGCACTTACTAGCACCCCCTTGACCATGGACCTTGACGGTGTACGTCACCTTGTGTCTCATAATTTTCCTCGTCATCATCTGAGTCCTAGAAGATCTCACCCACATCATCATTAGCATGCAGCCGCCTTGATAGACAACGTGTGCAGAAGGAGTAGAGGCGACTGGGGACGCACCACCACCATGTTGTGGGCACTCCGTATGTGCTCGTGTGCGTGCAGCGTGCGTGTTTTTCCATCGGTGCTAGCTCTAAGGCTGAAGCTGCGGTCGTCTTCATCTCCGACTAGTAGTCGAGCAACGACGGCAAAGAGGTGCTGCAAGAGATGCGTATGCGCTGTTGCGTGCGAGCTTCGCCGTAGCACGACGAACCGAACGTCGCCGCGGATGGCGCACGCCTCCATGGAGCCGAGTGTGTGTGTGCATGCACGTGTTATTCACGTGCATTCTGCGGCCGAGCTTGTGTACGTGCATTGTGTGCTCCATGCTGTGCGCGTATGTGCATGAGTTGGATTGGATGGAGTTAGTGCGTTGGCTTGTGTACATGCGTGGCTGCATGCATCCTGTACATGCGTGGCTTGTTGTGTGGTTATCAATAATTCAATATAAAGTACTCCCTCCATACCTAAATATAAGTCTTTCTAGCCATTTCAAATAGACTACAACATACGGATGTATGAAGACATATTTTAGAGTGTAGATCCACTCATTTTGTTTCGTATGTAGTCCCTTATTGAAATATCTAAAAAGACTTATATTTGGGAACGGGGGGAGTATAAAACATCTTCAACTTAGCATCCTGATGTACCGTTTCTAGTGGTTAGCGAAAAGTTCATGTTCTTTTATTTGTTTATAGGTGGGCAGGCAGCAAAAAACAGGGGAAAACACACAAGGTTCCTTGCAGACGCTCGCGAGGTTCCTTGCTCCTCCTTGGTCGTCAGGAATCTATGCTCTTCAACTCTTTTCTTTTACGTGAGATTTGTTCATCCTTTTCCCAACATGCGAGACATCTAGCATCAAGGTGCACGTGTCATGCAAGAAAATGGAGATAATCAGATAAGCAGTGCGTAAGTGAGTCATGCGGGGGAAACCCTTTTTTGTAAGTGAGTCGTGCACTTCGATGGCACGTACGCAATATTTTTTCTCCTTGATGGCACGTGAATAGTGCGCGTACTCAACGACGGAGCATGGGTTGGTAGCAATGACATGGTCAGCCCTTTTTCGGAGAGAGTACATACTACTAGTAAATAACTTTGATGTGTCCCGTCAACTCACAGAATGACGAGAAGCTTGATTACGCCTTCTCCCTCGCCAACGCGTGCGCGATGGCTCGCAGCACGAGGAGAAACTTTTGCTTACAAGCAGTGGACGTGCAGCAGTTCATTTGGTGTCAGATTGCCAGAAGCACTACTGTAGAACCATCGACTTCCGGAAGAGGCGAAGAGCCAAGAGCAAGGTCACCTACTAACCTTAGGCTAGGCGTAGTGGGAGTAACATAAGTAGGGGTACCTCCTTTTTTTTATTCTAGAAGCAACCACACGCGAATATCAAGGTGCTGGTTACGTAGAACAAATTTCCTACAGTCCGTGCTCAGCCCTCCTCTATCTCTCTTCTCAGCCAGCCAACGGACGCACGGAGCCCATCATCTGTTTGCTCACATGCGGCCCCACATGTCAGTGAAAACGCAAGAGGACCCACTGAACCTGCACATCTTTCACCTCGACATGCTGGTGATGAAAAACAAATCCAATAAAGATCTTCGGTGGCCGCTTTTGGAGTTACTCAAGACTCAAGAGTAGTAATATTCTATTTACAGTTTAATCCAAGATGCACATCTCGTGGCTTCAACTACCACTGTATTTTCTTTCATGACACGACATGGATGCTGGATGCCCCACGTGTCGGCAAAAGGAGGAAGAACCCGACCAAATATTCGGTTGTGCTCTCGGATTAGACTAGTTGTGCTAACTTAAAATTATTATTGTGTACTCCCTCCGTTCCAAAATACTTGACTTCCATTTGTCCAAAAATGGATGTACCTATATACTAAAACATGTCTAGATACATATATATTTTGACAAATAGAAGGCATGTATTGTGCAACGGAGGGAGTAGAATGGATGCAAGTTTTTGTATTGGGAAGAAGAGTACATCCATATATTTATAGTGCGTTGGAGTTGGCCTTACAAGTGGGACCGCAGTTGAGGAAACCGACTATCGGCAAACCCCCACCTCGCCCGCCGCACGATGGCTGAGTTAGAGAAACGATGAGGTTGAAGAGATTGCTCTAGCACGGACTCCAAGAAATATGGTGTCATATGGAAGTCGTGCTGGTGGCGTGTGTCATACTCCTGGATGTGAATGCTTGTTCTGGCCCATGCCACCCTCCTACTCCTACTACTTACTATATAGTACTAGTATCGAGGATTCGAGGTGCTGGTTACGTACAATATGGCTACAGTAAAAACACCCGCACGACGCGCGAAGCATGTGAAGCTAGTACAAATAGTGTACTACTATTGTTGATTGGCCTCATCCGATAACCTGTTGCAATGCACGTACAATTATGTATTCGAAAAATATTTTCATGCCTCATCGCACCACTCACTCACAGAAGCAACTCGAAAGCCATTCATAAATTTAGTAAGTTTATCACAGGCATATCATTTTATTACATACAACAGGTCATCAACCCACATCGACAACGAGGATACATTATAAATACTAAAGTTTTCACCACACAAAAAATAACAAGCAGTGAAATGAACTTCAACTCAACCATTCCTCGGCATTGGAAACGCTTGCTTTGAACCACAAGTGATTCTCTGGGACGGGCCATCCATTGTCGATCTCGAGACCAACGCAGGACTGATCATCTAGGATGAAGCGGCCTACAATATCAGTACCAGGGTAGGGAACCACCCAAATGTCCGAGGTATAGACACAGTTGCTTCTCATAAATTGTAGTAATGTTGTGTCAACAACAGTTGGATCGCCTTTCACCATCATTGGATAGTTTTGTCCAAGGAAGAGCGAGTTTTCTCCAAGACTATCAATTCTGTACTAGGGAGAAGGAGGTGGCGCTAGCACACTAGTATCCATCCCGAATACCATGCAACGGGTGTTGGAATAGGTCCGGAGAGTGCGACCATGGGAGACTACACCTGCTTCCTTAGCAGTAACATCATCAGTGGGCTGTATACACACAAGAAGAGGTGATCCATCGGAATTAGTTGCCAGGCGCCACAAAGTATATGGGCGCTGCTCGTCCTCATTCTCGTGATCATCACCATCATCATCTCCCCCTTGGTTATAAAAATTTTCAAGTATGGGTGGTGGAATGTTCACAGGACCTTGGAAACACAAGAAGAAGGTTAATTAGTAAAGGGAAACTTGCTAACCCGCATGCATGTGGATGAAACAATTATAATTACGGTGGAAGACAAACGTACCGAAAGCATAAGGATTCCATGCAAAAATAGTGCCACGAGTGGTGGCAGCAAACACAAGGCCCTCATATTGAATTGCCTCACAGTACTCATCCATGTACAGAAACTGATTTTTGAGCAATATCCATCGAGTCAAACCACCAAGGACGGCAACAAGCTTATCGAAGATAACAAATACTTCATAGTTGTTGTAATTCCAAGAGCGGTTGGGAACTCGACAAATTGCAATCTTCCGTAGAAGACAGTCACCATGATCGTATTTGAACGTGCGTACAATACCGGTGTCCTCAACCTCTGGGCAGTCTGCTGAGATTTTTGGAAGTGGAACCCAGTCACGAGTGTACACATTCACAAGTTCCCACTTGCAGTTGAACCCAATGTAAACAACCCAATCTCCATTTGCGCCTGCCCAAGCCTTGCCCTCAAGCGATGGCATCTTAACATCATACGTATCATTATCAAGCGGCATCAACTTGCACAGGGCGAGGCCTCTATCGTGCCGGCACCAGTCATCAGGGTCACGACGAAGAAGATAGGGGAGATCAAACCGCTCCTTGACTCTTGGGTTCCTTGTAATGATGTTATTAGTTGAGTTGATAATGGGCTTCAACGACCTACCATGCTAGCCGAGGTGATGACGTCGCACCAATCAATGAGTTCCCCCACCACGTCATCTTTCAGAATGGGGCAAGAATAACGGGGTCGTTTCCGGACTGTTCCCTCCATGGAGAAGACGATCTAACAATGGCAGAAGAAAGGGTGAAGGCCTAAAGGAAAATGGAGGAGGGAGAGGAAGAGCATGCGACATCAGTTCCAAATCGAGAGGGAAAGGCGAAGAGTCGGTGGACGGTTGCCAGTTTGCCACGGTTCACGAAGAGGCGCCCCGGCCTACACGTCTGTTCGGAAATACTCCTCCTACTCGCCGTCGTCTCACTGATATGTCGGAACGGGAGCACATGTCAACGAAACATGGTGTGTAATTTCTCGTGCAAAATGCGATCTGGCCGCGTTGGCCCGAGGTGCCGCATTAGTTTTTTCTTTTGAAAGTTTGCCGCATTAGTTATCGACCTTTATTTTTTTAACATGCAATCTGAATGGATAGCTCCTGTGGTCATCACACGTGAGTGGATATAGTGATGGTTGATTCGTCCGAGCAACTTATTACTGTGGGAATATGGGAGTACCAGCGGATTCAAGGAACAGAGAAATGACGGTTGCTTCGTCCGAGCAACTTACTGTGGCGAAGGTGGAGCCCTGTGATTTGACTGCTCACTAGTCATTACTACTGCGGCGCAACGACCTGGGTGAATCTTTCCCTGAAGTTGTGTTGTGCACTTAATATTGCTGCATGGCAGGTGGAGCCGTATGAAGGATGTCCAACATGTCGGGGAAACGAAGTTGAATTGTTTCTGGCATTGCTATCAATCCTTCAGGATTTGTTTATATGTACGCATAATTTTGATGAAATTGTACTCTGATGCTATGAAGGTTTCAACTTTGGTTCCTGCAGAAAAAAAAGGTTTCAACTTACGATTCATGTGTCTTGCCTCGAGATTATCTTGTTACAACATTCCATCAAATACAAATGAAACTACCATGGCTAATGCATCTCAATGGTTCGCAGATCAGCGCCAATATTCACATCACAACTGAAGACAAAGTTGTGAGAAGGTGTAAAATAAAGAAAAAAATATAATTGATCAATGCTATTCGTAGGCATGGCTCCATTTCCTTGGCACAGTGTTCATTGCTTGGCAGCTAGTTTCACCCAGCTCTGTAGCCAAAAAAGAGGTGTATGAAGGACACCACAATCCGATCATTTTGTGCAGCTCCACTAAAATCGAGCGGACCATCCCTGTTTGCAAAGATATCCAGTCAGTATGATTACAATAATAGTGGAACTAGATGATGAAACATAACACACTTAAATAGAAGCCGATCACCTCTACAATCTCTCTTTAGGACTAACTTCTTGTTGGAGAAGATTAGGCATGGAGTTGGATGAGGAGGATAGCAAAATCAATCTCCCTTTCCGCAGTCCCATAGAAATGTATAAATGTTGCCTGTGTGACATATTGGCGGAACTGCACAAAACACTCTTCAGAAAAGTGATTTGTGCAGTTCACCAAAAGGTCGTAATAGCAACGAGGTGAAAATGGATAGCCCTGTTTGCAAAAGAAGGTCGAAAGGAAACAATTACTTCCCAATAACATGAGTTGAAGACACATACGCCGACAAAAAAGAATCATGTTCCATGTAAAAAGGGAAAGATAGCACATGGTGGTTTATCAAAAATGGTTTGAGGACGAGATTGCAAGATGGAAAGTACGCCGGCCGAGATACGATTTAAGCAAACAACTAAAGAAGATCCACATGCAGCAACGTGGGAAGATGGGCAGTGGAGCAAGGCCAGAGGAAGTTGTACCTGAGGGTCGTCGGGATGTTACTAGGAGGGCGCCGACGGCCGGGATCTACCCATACTGCGGCAGTGAGCAAGTGGCGAAGGCCCTACCACGCCGGAGCTTGGTCAGAGAGAACGGCAGGTACCGCAGATCGGGACGAGCTGCCTCAATGCCGTCGAACGGAGAAACGATGCACATCCTCCCTTTCCACCGGCGGACGGGATGCGGCCGGATCACTGACCAACGCTGAGAGAGAGAGGCCACGGCGGCCTTGTGTGAGATGGTGTGACGAGAGACAAACCCATTTTTCCATTTTCCTCACGGCAATCGTTTTATATTCTAGGCGTGGTACCCGACCCTCCTTCGAGTAAACAACCGCTACACGCATCAAATTATCACGTGGGCTGCCTTTTCATACAGAAACGAACTCCACCGTGTACCCGCGCGGGTGTGGCCGGGAACGAGATGTGAGTACGTGCGTCCTGCGTGCACTTCTTCTTTAGGTGCAGGTACGTACGTGGGTGGGTGTGAGAGAGATAGTTTGTGCGAAACAGAGGCAATGTGTTGATGATATCTCAATCAAAAAACCGTAACATATGCAATGTGTGTGAATCAGAGTCATGGACGTGAGATATCGATAGAATTGAAAACAGGGATGAAGTGTGTGGCTGCGCGATTGATAAAGAGTGCCATCAAATTTGTGTTTGCCCACGTCAGAGATACATGGCGGCTGGCCTACTGGAATTTGAGAGGGCAGATGTGCAGTTCTTCTTCGTGGCATGGATACCTACCTACAACGTTTGACTATTG
>NC_041381.1:562884000-562886787 GCF_002162155.2 Triticum dicoccoides | reverse complement strand
TGGGGTGGGTAGATACCGGTCGACTAGTATATGTGTGGGGAAGGAGAGAGACCTAGCTATGTATTGAGGGAGATCGATCGACATCCATGGATATGTGTAGCAGAGGAATAAGGTTGGGAAAATGACAAAGGTAGAGCATCGGAGGGTTGGTGGTGGAGTGGCGTCTCACAAATGGTGGGAGAGGCCTGCTAGACAAACGGAGGGTATGAGTGCAATATCAATAAGAGAGGGCGGGGGGTGTCTGTCTGTCTATGCACGTGCGTGTGAGAGACGGGTCGGGAGGTATTCAAGGATGACGAGGGGAGAAGATATGGTTGTGGTAAGCATGCGTAACTACATAGGAAGATCAACCGTCGTGTGTCCGAGAAAAGGAGAAACATAACTAGCGAGGTAAGTGTATCGGTGCTTGGTGAAAACGAATTATAGTCGACCTGGCTATATGTAGGGAGATCAGTTCATATACACGCCTGCATGTGTTAGAAGAAAATAAGGTCCGGAGAGGCAGACATGGGGAGAGGGTGTGGCTAGGAGGTGGTGCGAGAGGCCTACCATGTCGAGGGGGGAGGAGTGTGCGAGCATGTGATAAATGAAAAGAGGGGCGGGAGTGTGCACCTGCGTGGAATCGTATTGGACATATGGGGGCATGGACGGTGAGAAGAGAAGAGGGGAAGTATATATGTTTTTGTTGTAGGAACACTTGGCTAGAGAGGTATATCGACCGGTGTGTGCCAGAAAGAAGGAGCCGGGGGCCTACACACACTGTTGGTGGATGACCTAAAGAGAAATAAAACATGCGCGATGGAGGGGACGCTAAGGGTGTGTGAGGGGGCCGGGCATGTGCATGCATGATAGAAAGTTAGTGCTAGCTAGCTACAAATAGAAGAGGATCGTGAAGGTGTAAAAGACGAACAAAGATCATAATTCATTATAAAAAAGTGGATACGGATACTTGAAGAAGATATCATAATGTAGAACATTGATTATAATTTGGGCTAATGTGTGGCTTTTGCAGCTCAGGTCTAAATACTTGTCGTAATGTAGGGGGCGGGGCACTATACTTTGTGTGATAAACACGGTGTACGTATGGAACATGGTTTATATTATGAATATATAGTTAGTACATCAAATGTACTATTATTTGGAATCAACATCAAGTGTATTCAAAAAATAGAATTCGAGTTCATGTAGTACACATAGTTCATATCTATCTCTATGGTAATCATGTGGTGTGTTATTAAGGTAATACACGAATGATGGTTGAAGTTGGCAACAATCATGATTGTGGATTCTTATTGGAATAGAGAAACGAATTCAAATTTAGTTCGAATTGCAGTGGTAGTATAGACACTTGGAATGCACTAAAATGTTGGTATGAGTAGGTTACATGCATTATACAGCAAGCGAAAAAATTGAATCGGACATAACATGGATTCATACTCCCTCCTTCCATCTATATAGGGCGTAATGAGATTTTTAAGACCGCCTTTGACTATTGACAAGACTAATAGTACATGACATGCACAATGTGAAAATTATATCATTGAAAGAACCTTTCACAGACGAATTTAACGGTGTGCTTTGTGTAAGTTGCATGTCATATATCATTACTCTAATATTTGGTCAAAGTTAGCATCGAAAAACGCATTAGGCCCTATATAGATGGAAGGAGGGAGTAGCTTTGAATAGCATTTGTATAGTAAAACGGGGCAAGACTCTCTCTTTGTGTGGTGTGAATAGTTTTATTTTTTTGTTTTCTTTTTGGTTGAGGGAAGAGCGAAGTGATTTGGTACATACAAGTACAATATTACTACACGTTAGGCTTGTCCCTAAAATTCAACCCGTGTCTTTTTATATCCCCAAAATGCAGATATAGCGCGCTCAAAAATGGCGCCTTCACAACCCGCGCCTTGCTATCCTGAAATTACAACGCGCGCGAAAACTCCCTCCAGCTGCCAAATCCCGACACGTGAAATCCCCCTTCTAACCCTGAGCTGAAAGGGCCGCTAGTTCAAATCGGTGGGGGGTACTTTTATAACA
The DNA here is from genome assembly GCF_002162155.2 of Triticum dicoccoides. Lineage (NCBI taxonomy): Eukaryota > Viridiplantae > Streptophyta > Magnoliopsida > Poales > Poaceae > Triticum > Triticum dicoccoides. The sequence goes on along the minus strand of NC_041381.1, from coordinate 562,884,750 downwards.
CACCCTACATTTTGGACAAGCGCGTCCCCAAGTCATGCTTCACCCCCTCCCATCGCCCCCTTTTCGCCATTTGAAATCCCAGGCTGCCATAACCTCTCCGCTCCAGCCACGAAACCCCACCCTCCTCCATCTGCCACATCACCGCTGCCCAGCCTGAGCCTCTTCCCCGATGATGTCGTCCACCGCATCAGCTCGACGTCCCTCTGTCCACCGCCCCGGATGAGGATCCGTCGTCCATCTCGCTATCCCGCCGGTTCAGCCGCCCCGTCCTCCACCTCCAAGGAGCTGCTCCGATCATTGCCTCGTCTATCACGACTGCTCCATCCCCATAGCACCGCCTTAACCTGCTCCACCGGAACCGCATCATCCTCACCGACTCCTCGGACGAAGCCGAGGCCTACTCAGCGCCACCAAATAGGTTGTACACTCATCGCATCACACCTTCTCCTTAACTCGACCTCCCGGCGCTGACGGTGCTTCATCCCGCACCCCCATGGAGTGGCTACCTTGAAGCCGGCTCCACGGGCAACATCTCCATGGCGGCTCTCCCCCAGTGGAGGACCCTTCGGTGGCGGCGGCCATACCAGCCGGATCTGCTGCTGCTGCTCCAGCTCTCGCTCGCTCGCTCGCGCTGCTGCTGCTGCTCCGGCTCTCGCTCGATCGCTCGCTCGCCCATCTGCTGCTACCGCTCTCCCCCTCGCTCGTGCTACTGCTCTGCTCCAATTAAGCCACACTTCAGTCGATTGAATC
>NC_041381.1:562864840-562883695 GCF_002162155.2 Triticum dicoccoides | reverse complement strand
GAGTTACCCCACTATCTATCTTAGGGTTCAGGGTGGGGGGGGGGCTAGAGGGCTGGCCGGGGCGGCGGCGGTGAGTTGTTTCAGGGCGGCGAGGCGGTGCTGGGGCCGGCTGTTCGGCCGGTGGTGGCTGGCGGCTCAGGGGGGTGTAGGTTGAAGATGAACTGCAGTCCCTTCCTAAACTACATGTCAAGTGCCTCTCTGCTACCATTGTGTTCAGTTTCAACAGTAGCATTCAGATTCCACTGTAAATTTCAGTTTCGACAGTTAAGTTCAGAGTCAACAGTTTTTACCTCATCTGTTGTAATCAGGTGGTTTTTGGTGATGTTAATTTTACATCCATTTTACATCATCTACTGGAGATGCTATTAGAATCCCACTTGAGATTGACGATGTCTGTCTTGTCCTGCTTCAGCCTTGACGTCTTACGGCTCACCAAAGCTGCTCCAACGACAGCACGATCCATCACAATAGAGCAGCGCCCTAGACACCGTCTACAGATTCCTCAGATCTTCCTCCACACCCCTGACAGCCACCTTTGCCTCAACTGCTTCAGCGACCAACGCAATGATGCTAAGGTCGACACGGCTAAGGCAAAGAGGTTGTACACTTGTTGTATCACTTATTATTATACATTCACGTCGATCCATTAGGGTTATTTTGGTTCAACGAAAAAACATAGCAATAGGGAATTTTCCAATGGCACTCTACTATTCAATTATTCATGCATTTTGTTGAAACGAATGAAGCAAAACATCCACCTGGACCTACTTTTCAAAATCCTATGCATGAAAACAAGAGCAAGTGCATTAGTGCCAGAATAACATTCTAACTATACACGCTTTCATATGGTTTCACTTTATTTTGGCCATGTTTCTTTGCATTCCTCTGCTCTTCCAATTCCTGTAAACCAAGCACCCAAGTTGACATAAATCCTGTGTTTACAAATGCTCTGTTTACCATGTGCATTTTCCTATCCTATTCCGGTGTTTTTCCTATCCCTGTGTTTTAAGAATCATGCAAGCCAAATGAGCCCTTACAGAATTACTTCAGTTATAGGTACGTGTCAAAGGGAACTTTGTGTGGTTTGTCCTGCTCCTGCCGCGACGTCGTCCACCTCACCTGAGCTGCTCCATCGACAGAAGCATCCACCAAACCAGACATCACGACTCCTGACCGTCTTTCGCCGCCTCAGATCTCCTTCCCTGCCGCCGGCACCCACCGCAACGGCATCACCATCATCGACTCAGCAGATGAACCTGAGGAGTACACGGGTCCACAAGAGAGGTCGCACTCTTTTGTTTCTGCTTATGTTATGCATTGTTTAAACTTACCTGCTAATTTATCGTCCTGTTCAGCTCTTGGACTCCCAAGTCAGGTCCAAATTAATGTTCAAACTTGAGTTCTAAATTAGTTCTGGGGCACATATCGAGGCAACAATGAATAGTACATTTGTCTAATATCTGGTTCACCTAGGGTATGCCTATGTTGTTCATCTTGGGTGGGAAACAAATAGTAAAGCAATCATCATCTGTCTTTGTATTAATTTAAAGCAATCATCAGCCTGCTATCATTATTTTTGGATCCATCCACTGGTTGTTACCATCACTCTAAATTTCTGCATGCTCTCCTTACATAATCTCACCATATTTTTTCGTATGCATGTTAGATATTGTACACAGTCATGCTGAACATGTAGGGAAAAAGAGAAGAGTTTTGCGCGGCAATACAATGTCATGCAGACATCGCTCCATGGTGGGTTCAAAGGCAAACCCTCCCCACCTCTCTGCAGATTGTAATCCAGAGGGAGATATCTGTTCTGAGGCGGATTTAGACGCCGCTGACCACTCCTATTTACCCCCAAGGTGTTTGCTCTAACTTGGCATGATGATGTTAGTCATATCATGCATATGTTGCCTTGCAGTGCCTACTTTTGACATCATATATGTCATCTGCTTAGTTTAGACATGTTCAATAATGCCACCTGTTTAGTTTCTATATCATATATGGGAATTATGCAGTCTCATGTCTTTTAGCCAGCCATAATATATGTGAAATTTGCAATGCCATCCTGTTTAACCAGGCATCATATATTTGAATGATATCTTGCCCATCCTTTTCTTCATTACATTTCCATTTGTCGACAATGTTTGTACATTAAATTACTCTTCCTGTGAATCAGCCATTTGGGTAGGAGATGGAAAACTCTGGAGTGAAAACAAGGCCTTCAGAGCAGATAGTGCTACCTGTCCAAGCAGATCTCTTGTTGGGTCCCGATAGCTCCTCAGAGATGGATTCAGAGACAGATGACTAGTCCTATTCCCCCACTGAGGTGTATGCTCTAACTTGGCACGGTTATACTTCTCATATCATGCATACGGTGTCTTCCATTGCATAGTTTAGACATCATATACACAATATTCAACACCATGTTCTTAGTTCAGACATCATATCGAATGCCCTCTGTTTAGCATATAAATCACATATGTCAATTAAATGATGCGATCCTGATTACTTAGATAACATGGAGGTGAATTATGTCATGCGATCCTGTTTAGTTATTCATCATATCTTTGAATTATGTTATGCTATGCTATCCAGTTTAGATAGACATCATATACGTGAAATTATGTCATGCTATCCGTTTTAGTTAAACAATATACATATCAACTATTTCATGCCCTCTTTTTTCCACACTATCTATTGCATCTGTCTCTCATACAATGTCTGTACATTCAACTATGTTTCCTGTTTATCAGCCATTTGAATTGGAGCGGGTGATGCCAGTATCTAGCGGACTAAAAGCACGGTCTTCAAATAAAACAGTGCTACCTCTTGGTGGAGATAGCACCCCGGTTGTACATGCACAAGAACCAGCCCTACCAAACATAACCCAAACTCTCGCATATTGTACCCCTACTGCGATGGACAGAGAACCAACTTCACCCAATCTAACCCCAACCCCAGCCGATAGTAACCCAGTTCCTGTTGACACAACACCATCTCCACCACAGAGCTCCCAAATAAGAGCAGTTAGTAAGGCAGCTCCAGTGCCTAAAGGGCCAGTACTATCACGGCAAACCCCAACTCCACCAGTTAGTACGCCTATTCCCGTGGAGGAAGCACAACCAGCTAGTCGTAGTTTAGCATCTATCACATTTGATGTTGTTAAATCGTATGTGCGTATCTTCCCATCTTGGAAATATTATACTGAAGATGGAGGAAAATGCCAGTTGCAGGTATTTGTCCAGGAGTTATGTGTAAGTAATGTTATTCATGGCAATTACTTTGCTTCATCCCATACATCCTACCTCCATGATGGTTATAATACAACAAATTTTCCCATTTTTCTCTATAGAGAAGGACCGATTTGGAAACTCAGGATGAGGTAACCTGTGCTAATACCTCTTCGATCTTCAAGAATGCTTGGTGGCAGTATTGGAATTACCTGAAGAAAACGTACTTCACCGGCAAAGAAACTCATCAAATTCCCTTACGTTCTCTTGAGACACATTTACTGGACGATGACTGGGAACGCCTTGTTCTGTACTAGTCCTGAACCAAGAATGTGGTAAGGTCTATGAGCTCATTTTATATTTTTAAGTATTATATTCTTGTGTCTTACTATACTCTGTTCATGTAGAACAAGTGCCTAAACATGAAGAACAATTGTTCTAATTTAAGATTCCATTGCTATCATAGTTCAAAAAAGCGCTAGGCGTTAATTGTGCATTTTGCCACCGCCTTGCGCTTTACTGACCAAAGCGCATGCTTATGCACAGTTATGCACAGATTAAGCATAGTTATGCGCAATGCGTTTTGCCAACGCCTAGAGCCTAGGCGCGCTTAAGCGCTCGCTTAGGCGCGCCTTTTTTAACTATGATTGCTTTGCTCTTGTATCACTGGATTTACTCATACAAACTTATTTTTAAATTGAAGGATCCAATTGAAACTCCAATGGCACAACATGTATGTTCACGCATGTTTCTTTAACATGATTGCTCTTATCAATAGCTCTTTTGATTTCAATTTCAATTGTGTATACAGTTGACTTTCATATCACGCACATTACTAGCATCACAACAGAGCCAATAGTGTTGTTGTCCATGTAGACCCGTGGTACCCATCTGAAATCTTGTTGTGCCGTGTAGTTTCCCACGCTTTGTATTCTTTCACTACTGCTTTGTCTTGAACTGATATGATTTGAACCATGTCTCTATTTTGATTTGGCAAGACAATGCAGTGACCATAGGACATACATATATGTTTGTTTGATGCTTTTATTATGTACTAGTACTTGTCAATAGAAGACTTGGTAGTTTAATCTTGTCCACCATACTAATGATCTGGTTCACCGAAATGAGTTTCATATACTAGTACATGCTAAACTTGTTATGTGTCTGCTTGTTTCTTCTTTTAGAATGCTGACAGAATATTGGGGAAGAGTGCCTTATTAAGCAATGGTAAAGGAAGTAATGCAAATAAGGTTCAGGATAGTGACACATCCTTGTTGGTCTCCAACAAAGCTAATAAAACAGCTAAGGAAGACTATCTTGAAGACAACAAGACAACCCCAAAGTCCTGTCTTGGTTTAGTGTTTGAGTTACTGGCCACTACCGCTTGCACAAGCTATTCAAACTCACTGTCTGAATCAGTTCGGTTTCTTGAGTCTCAACTACAAGCTGAAAGACATCGATCAGCTGTGCTACGACAAGAAGCGGAAGGACTGCGGAAGTCCCTGGAGCATTCAGATACATACTTTCTAGTGCAACAACAAGCGTTGGAGGATTTTAGCGCAAACAGGACAAAGCTAATCAGCTTGCTAAGCTTATTGCCAGCATGGTGGATACCCAGGATAACATTTCTTGAGCTCTTCTGAAGTTGTTTCAGTTATGCTCTTGTTTTGCTGCCGCATTTTTTGCACTGGTGGCCAATTTTGACGACCAGTGTATGTAATGTGCTGCTTTGTTCCCTATATTTGCACTGGTGGCGAACTTTGATGCCGAGTGGATGTAATATGTGTAATAGTGGTAAGAGGCTAGGGTTAACTACTTGCTTATTTATTTCCTTATTGTCTTGTTTTGTTGTTTGCTTGTAGTCACTATAGTTCTTTTTCTGTGTTTTTCTAGTGGCCACAATAGCCTATTTTGGTAACTAGGCCAAAATAATCATGGCAACACACGGACTGTTGTAACCATGGGCCTCCTGCAGGGCGTATGATCCATGGGCCTTCTTCCGGCCGTAGGATCCATCGGCCTTCTATACAGGCCTTAGGGTCCATGGGCCTTCTACGGGCCGTAGGGTCCATAGGCCTTCTGCGGGTCGCAGGGTCCATGGGCCTTCTATGGGTCGTACGACCCATGGGCCTTCTATGGGCCATACTATCCATGGGCCTCATACGGGCCGTAGGATCCATGGGCCTTCTACGGGGCGTATCATCATTTTGCCAATCATGGGCCATACTATTCGTGGACCATAACAGGCCGTTAATATGCCGTATTTGATAACTCTATGAAAACAGCCCAATGGTTTTTTTCTTGACATGAAAACGGCCCAACGTATTAACGGTCCGCAAACGAGCCAACTGTAACGACGAGCTGAATTTGGCCCACAAGCAGAAAATGACAGTAACGGGCCGTATGTAACCGAATGCTGCAAATGAGCCCAAGAATCAACGGGCGCTGAGAAGGCCGAAAGATAACTTGGGATGGAAACGGACCAATGGAATAACGGGCCATTAATGGGTATAAAGTGATACACTATTCATTACGGGCAAGTTTCACCATGGGCGGTTAATGGGCCAAGAGTTACAAAGGGCCTCATATGGGCCGAAAGAAGTCATGGGCCACACATGGGCCGGAAGTTAAAACGGGCTGGAATCATATTGGACGGCCCAGATGAAGCTACATGGCCTAATTTGGATAGGGCGTAACGGGCCCTGGGTTAGCGGGTTGTAAATGGGCTATACGTGAACATGTCGTTAACAGGCTTTTTGTGGGCCGACCCGCCACCTTTTAACCAAGTCAAACGGGCCGGCCTTTTCACAGGAATGGGCCTTTGTTGGGCCATGCCACGTGTCGCCATATAATAGGCGCCTTCGGTCCAATGAGCGGATGGCATCTGTCCCAACGGTGAGCCAACACGTGTTTCCTCCAGCCAATGATGATTTTACACATGGAAAATCACCATTGGTCAGGGCTGTTAACGGGTTATTGGATCCAAAACCCGACCCGATAGCTTAACGGTGTTCTGTTACGGTGGATGCCACGTGTCGGTCACCCTTGACGAAAGCACTTCTGTGACGCGTGATTTATCGTCATGGAAGTGGACACTTCCGTGATGATAATTTTGGTAATGTCATGGAACACTTCTACGACAACACAGGTATGACTATCTTGATTCTGTCATAAATTTGTCATGGATGTACATGCATGACAAAAAATGCGATCTAATGTGACAAACACGTATCATCACAGAAGTGTATTTTTTTGTAGTGCATGCTTAACTACATGTAAGATTTTATCCCATGGCCCACAAATTTTTATCCCATAGGAAGAAAACCACCTGCATGTGACACGAATGTATATCTACTAGACCAAAAGTGTGCCCTGGTGCGCCTTGCCTAGTTCAGCACTATGGCCAAGTATCTAAAACTTCAATAATATATAGAGCACGAACATAAAAAATATAGCAAAAGCAAGGTAAGAAAGGTATAGTTGATGCACATGTTATAATCCTACATGTTTCAGTTACAATCCAGCCTGAGTGAGTTCAAAAGGCAGTACAAATAATAAAACATGAGGAAATAATAGGTGGAATTATATGAAAACAATATTTCCCAAAGAGGTGGGATAAGCAGAACATGTACAATAGTAATGATTCAGTACAAAACACACAGACACACACACACGAACTAAATGATAGTAATGCTTCTGTATGTTCCACATTTAGCAGGTTAAAATTATAGTACAACTACTTCACACAATCCAATTCTACAAAAGTCTCAAGCATCAATAGTTGGTGTATAGGCAGATGATCCCCAACATCAACTAGTACATTGATCCTTTTATCCACAACCAAGTAAACGCTAGGTGCCTATGAAAAAAATCATTGTCATTTACATGTGGTACTCTTCTAGTTGAACTTGTTTTCTCAACATGTATAGTTTTTTTCTCCAAACGGTAGCCTGGTTTCACTTGTGCAAGGCTTTCAGTAAGCATCCCCTGGAAAGCAACAGGAGTAAAGATGTAGAGATGCCAAATAAATCGGGGCATGCTGCATATATACTATGAAATGTAAATAAGGATAAGATCATTAAGGCACATAGAGGTGCGTGATGTGTTTATACAGAAACATATACTACATTGTAGAAACATATAATCTCAAAAAAGAAGTGAACAGTGAATACATCAAAAGTATGACGGATGTATACCTGTTGTAAGTTCATTTACTCAGTAATCAGAAAAATATACTTCTCAAAATTTGAAGTTCTAAATAAGAAAAAAGCTCTTGAAAAGGCTAATAACGCACATGAGAAGAGGAACACAAAGGATAGAAGGAAGTGGCCAAAGTATACCTTAAATCAAATATAGGTTAATTCAGTTTCTCGGCCAATCCTTCATACCTCCTCATTTGTAGTTACCTGAGGCAAAGAACAGCAAGTAATCATTCATACAAAGTACTTCCCAACATGAAAAATGTCAGGATACAACTACCACTTGGAAAAATCTTTTTCTAGGTCATAAGGAAATGATTTAGTGAAGCATGCACATGAACCCAGTACTCTGTATAAGCATAAAAATAGAAAAGGTACAAAGAATGGTATGACTTCAGCTTAGCCACAACATCGAGCAACAATAATATGAATTATCATAGCTATTTTCATTCACTGCAAAGTTTGATAAAGAATGAGTCATGTATAGCATAGGCATGACTCAACAATAGAACAAAGGAGGGATGAAATGTTTGATTAAATCCCAATTCAATGGCACACACATGGCCACGCATGCACACACACACATCTTTGTCATGAACAGGATATGGAAAATAAGATCAGATATATTACAAAAGAGTGGCAATGGATAACCATCTCCATATAAGCGTTGTTCGTTAGTTAGGCAATTTAAGAATCAGCATCATGTAAGGTTATAAGTACCAGTGAGCTACAAAAGAATGATATTTTCCTTTTTATAAAACCAGAGAAACAGTGGACCAGTTGGCTAGAGATGAAAAGGAGCAGGCCAAACTTCTATGTTATAGAACTGAGGCCACCAACACACTATCCCTTTTCGAGACGCCACATAACTATTTCTCAAATCAAGGGAATCAAGAACTATTTCTGCAAGCAATAGACAAACAACTTTAGACATCATTTTATTTAGCCAATGAGCTGGAAATGTAAACCTACACAGCCCCAGACAATATTCTAGCTTCCAATTTCTCAGACTTTTTTCACCTTAGCCCTACCAAAACTTAGGCCATGTACGTTGTTGTAACATTGACACATTAACTCTAACTACATGCTTCGCAAACAAATTACATTAGTTGATTAATGATTATCTGTAGCTAAATAGTTAGCTACTATATACCATGAGTGGTCCTTTAGCCAGTTCTTCAGTCATGATGTGGTGGCCAGTGAGTCCATCTTTGCTCTTGTCACCTTAAAAGGAAAACATGAAGTACAATGACTCTACTATCCAGTTTAGAACACATAACATATACAAAGCATGGATGTTGCTAGCATGAAATAAATTCAACAGAAGGCAATCAACACGAAGAATGGGGAAGAAATAACTCAATAGTGAAAGGCTCGAATATCGCCATTATGGCCACTCCATATGTTGTTCATAAGCATATCTTCCATGTTGATTGTCTGGTGCTGATCCTAATTCTTGTCCACCATAGTCATCAAATCCCTCTCTAGTGCCAAACCGCCAATGTTCAGTAATGGAATGTGAAGGCTTTTCTAAAAAAATGCATCACATACAGTGACTATAGAATTGGTCAGAACTCTTCACAAAGTTTATAGAATAATTTATCCCACAACCACCATTAGCTTATAAAAGAGGAAAATAATTAAAGTTGCTTTGAACCAGATATTAAACATAAAATGAACAATGATGGATGATGCACCCCACTCATTTAAAGATCTCATAAATCAAGCATTATACACTTCCGAGAACCCTGCCAAAAACACACAATAGTTAGAACAAACATCAATCATCATGTAAAGGAAATAAAAGCTAAACTAGATTTAAACTATTGCCACATTTAGCAATCTAACAGCTCGATCTAGACAGGAATGATGATTTGCACCGTATAATCTAGTGCATTTTTAACAAATGGAACACAACCATTAGCTAAATCTACATGAACTAGTTGATTAGTACATTATAAATCTGTACTGCCCAGGTGGTTTTATTGAAGTTAGGCAAGCTTTAGGAAAGTACTCACTTATGCATGGATATAGCAACGAATCTTCAACCAAAACAATGCCCTAAATTTCTTTGCAATTTTCCTCAACATCAGCAAACATGAGAGCATTTCCTCTTGTCAATCTAATAAACAACTAAAACCCATCGCTAGTACATCACTACTATATTGAAGGAAATATGCCCTAGAGGCAATAATAAAGTTATTATTTATTTCCTTATATCATGATAAATGTTTATTATTCATGCTAGAATTGTATTAACCAGAAACTTAGTACGTGTGTGAATACATAGACAAAACATAGTGTACCTAGTATGCCCCTACTAGACTAGCTCATTAATCAAATATGGTTATGTTTCCTAACCATGGGCATGTGTTGTCATTTGATGAACGGGATCACATCATTAGGAGAATGATGTGATGGACATGACCCATCCGTTAGCTTAGCATTATGATCGTTATAGTTTCATTGCTACTGCTTTCTTCATGACTTATACATGTTCCTCAGACTATGAGATTATGCAACTCCCGAATACCGAAGGAACATGTTTTGTGCTATCAAATGTCACAACGTAAATATTGATTATAAATATGATCTACAGGTGTCTCCGAAGGTGTTTGTTGGGTTGGCATAGATCAAGATTAGGATTTGTCACTCCGTGTTTCAGAGAGGTGTCTTTGGGCCCTCTCGGTAATGCTCATCAATATATGCCTTGCAAGTAATGTGACTAATGAGTTGGTAGTAGGATGAAGCATTAAGGAACGAGTAAAGAGACTTGCTGGTAACGAGATTGAGCTAGGTATGATCATACCGATGAGCGAATCTCGGGCAAGTAACATACCGATGAAAAAGGGAACAAAGTATGTTGTTATGCGGTTTGACCGATAAAGATCTTCGTAGAATATGTAGCAGCCAATATGAGCATCCAGGTTCCTCTATTAGTTATTGATCAAAGTTGTGTCTTGGTCATGTCTACATAGCGAACCCGTAGGGTCCGCACGCTTAACGTTCGATGATGATTTGTATTATGAGTTATGTGTTTTGATGATCGAAGTTTGTTCGGAATCTCGGATGAGATCACGGATGTGACGAGGAGTCTCGAAATGGTCGAGACATGAAGATTGATATATTGTAAGGCTATATTCGGACATGGGAATGGTTCCAGAGAAGTTCAGGTATTTTCTGGAGTAACGGGAGGTTACCGGAACCCTCCCGGGGAGTTGATGGGCCTTAGTGGGCCGTAGTGGGAAGGAGAGGCAGCGGCCATGTAACGCCCCGGATTCGTTGCGCTAGGTGTTTGCCAGTTATTCTCCTTCGTTGCCATGTCATTTGCTTGCGTGTTGCATTTTGCCATGTCATCATCTGCATTTCATCCGCATGTTTTTCAAAACTTGCATCCGTTCGGGTTCTCCTGGTTCTCTCCCTTGTCCGTTCGGAGTCCGGACCTCTCGCGCGCGCCCGTCGCCCCTCTCTGACCTTGTTTTCATGTGCGGGTGTTAAACATTCTCGGAATGGACCGAGTCTTGCCAAGCGGCCTTAGTATAGCACCGGTAGACCGCCTGTCAAGTTTCGTGCTATTTGGAGGTCGTTTGATACTCCTACGGTTAACCGCGTAGCCCGAAACCCCCCTTTCTCTTTGCAGCCTAACACCCCTTCCAAAGTGGCCCAAAACCCAGCAAACTCCCCTCCATGCTCTCGGTCGTTCGATCACGATCGCGTGGCCGAAAACCGCTCCTCATTTGGACTCTCCTAGCTCCCTCTATCTATAAATATGTGTTCTCCCTGAAATTCCACAGTCCAAACCCCCGAAACCCTAGCTTTCGTCCTCCTCCCGCCGCTGGACATGTCCATTTCGGTCGAACATGTCCGCGCCACCGCCCCCGCCGAATCGGAGCGCGCCACGTGGCCCGCCGCCGTCTCTCTCCTCCGCGCGACCCGCGAACCCAGATCAGGCCCGCACGAGCCCGCCGCCGCCGCCGTCCGCCCGCCTGGCCCGCCGTGGCCCGTCCCACGCGCCCGCTGCCCTGCCCTCCGCCACCGCGCCGCCGGCGCCCGGGGTCGTCCGCGCCCCGCGCCGCCATCTCGCCGTCCGCCTCCCGCGGATCCGCCGCCGCCGCCCGCCGGCAGGCGCCCGGCGCCGCCCAGCGCGCCCCACCGCCGCGCCCTCCAGCCCCGTCGCGCCGCTGCCGCCGACCGGAGCCCGGCCTCGCCCCGAGCTCCGGCGAGCTCGCCTTCGCCTCCCCGCGTCGTTCCCCGCCGGGATCCGGCCGGATCCGGCGAGGAGCGCCCAGATCCGGCCCGGATCCGTCCTCCCCGACCGTTCCCCGCAGCTCCGGCGTCTTCCCCGTCTAGTCCGGCCGTTCTCCGGCGAAGATTCCGGCGAGTTGACTTTTTCCCCTCGAGGTCCATTTTTCCACCAAGTCCCCGAAGTATTTTGACACTATCATGCCATGTTCATCGCATCATATCTCTGCATCCGTAGCTCCGTTTCGTGCGTGTGATATGTCAAAATGTTCGCCTCGACAAGTACTTCACTTCATTCAATTGCATCATGTTCATTTGAGTTGATCTTGATGCCTGAATCATCATTGCAAGAGTGCTTCATAATGTTAGTTCCTGTTTCTTAACAGAACATGCTCTTTTTGTCATTTTTGCCATGATTGATGTGTGCATCCTATGAGGTTGATGTCTACATGTGTTTTGATCTATGCCATGTCTTCTTTATAGAGGTGCTTACCATGTATTTTTTTGATCAATGTGGTGACTAGCACAAGCATGTAAACTAGGCTTCATAATGTTGCTGATTTTATTCCCTGTTCTATTGTTATTTTTATGCCATGTAAACATGATGCTACAAAGAGATCCATGCTTATTTAGAGATACTTCAGTAAGGGTGTTTTGAACATAGGTTTTTTTTCTATCCATTCATGCCCCTGTTTGCAATTATGTAGTAGTCTAGCATGTCAGTTTCGTGCTCTACTTTTGCTACAAAATGTTTCCTGGCAGATTGTTTACATGTTATTCAATTTTGCCAAGGGTGTTGTAGTTGATCCTTGCATGCTATGAACTTGTTCTTGCCTTGGATTGTTTCATAAACATGTCTTCTTGGTGATGCTATGCTTATCTTGTCATGCAATGACTTGTGGTGAGTGAATCGAGCTTGTTTAGTAGGGTACTTGATGTTACTGTTTTGCTAGACTGAATCTGTTATTTCGTGATACTATGTAAACCTGCTGCAACAAGTTATTCTATGCATAATCTGGAGATGTTCACTAAGGGTGTTTTGTTCTACATGTAATGGTATATCCATCTATGCCCCCGGTTGCAATTATAGCCTGCTGTAGCTTGTTGTTTTCTTGCTCCAAAGTTGCTAAATAATGTTGCTGTCGGCCTGTTAACATTAAGTTCAGTTGTTGCCATGATTGTTGCTAGTGTTCCATGCAGCCTATGGACTTGCTATTGCCATGCTTAGCTTCACAAACATGTCTTCTTACTGTTGGTTGCCTTGCCATGTCATGTATTGCTCTGTGGTGAGTGGTACGAGCTCATCTATATGCCTACTTATCGTTGTTCCTGCCATGTATGGATCTGTCATATAACTTGCTATGTTTACATGGGTGCCATCATTTCTTCTGATCCTTTTTGGCTCATGGTCAGTAAGGGACTTTTGATCTATGCATTTAGTAGGTTCATGCCCAGCCTTTGTTTTCCATGATAAGTTCCTGTAATATGTTGGTTGATAGCTCTGAACATTGCAACCTGATGTTATTTTCTGCAAAGTCTGAAACTATTATCGTTTGCAATCTTGCCATGTGTGTTTGAGCTTATTCTAGTGTATTCTGGAGATAGATCAGTGTTCATGTTTTGTTATGCTTTACCTGTAATTCATGCCCATGCCTTTTGTTTTCTTGTTGAGGTCCTGTAGCATGTTGTTTTGATGCTTGCAATATGCCTAGTTGCTGTTTTGGACGGATTGTTGCTATAACTTGTTTAGTTTGTGTGTGTTGAACCGTTGCTCCATTTTGAGTATGCTCTATATGAAACTTGCTTAGAATTGCATGTAGCTTCATATTATCATGTTGCATCCTTGTTTTGGTGTGTATGCTTGAGGTTTGAATGCATTTTGCATCAATGCCATGTTTAACTTGTTTTGCTCATATCTTCTAGACCGTAGCTCCGAACTAAATGAACTTTATATGTAACTTGACTAGAATCTCGTGTAGATCATCTTGGTGCATCTTAACTTGTTGTTTACCAACTTGAACATAAGGTTTATTAAGATCTGGACCAATTTCGAAATATGCATATGAGGACTTACCGGAATTGTTATATGTTGTTCCCGGCCTCATTTAAACTTGCCTTGATGTGTTGCTCTTGTTTGCATCATCTCTTGCCATGAGTAGCTTCATCTTGATTTGTCATGCATCATGCTTGTTGTGCATCATGTCATGTTCATGTGTGGTGTGTTTACCATGTTGTGTGCTTCTTCTTGTTAGTTCCTGTTTCGTTGCGATCGTGAGGATTCGTTCGTCTATGCTTGGTTCGGCTTCATCCGTTCGTCTTCTTCATGGACTTGTTCTTCTTCCTTGCGGGATTTCAGGCAAGATGACCGCTACCCTAGATCTCACTACTATCATTGCTATGCTAGTTGCTTCGTTCTATCGCTATGCTGCGTTACCTATCTTTTGCTCATCAAGCCTCCCAAATTGCCATGAACCTCTAAACTTTGACACCCTTCCTAGCAAACCGTTGCTTGGCTATGTTACCGCTTTGCTCAGCCTCTTATAGCGTTGCTAGTTGCAGGTGAAGTTGAAGATTGCTCCATGGTGGACAGGATTTTGGTTGGGATATCACAATATCTCTTATATTATTAATGCATCTATATACTTGGTAAAGGTTGGAAGACTCGGCCTTATGCCTGGTGTTTTGTTCCACTCTTGCCGCCCTAGTTTCCGTCATACCGGTGTTATGTTCGCAGATTTTGCGTTCCTTACGCAGTTGGGTGATTTATGGGACCCCCTTGACAGTTCACTTTGAATAAAACTCCTCCAGCAAGGCCCAACCTTAGTTTTACCATTTGCCTCACCTAGCCCTTTTTCCCTTGGGAGTCACGCTCTCGAGGGTCATCTTTATTTTACCCCCCCCCCCGGGCCAGTGCTTCTCCAAGTGTTGGTCCAAACCGAGCGATGTCCGGCGCCCCTGGGCAATCAGGGTCTATGCCAACCCGACGTCTTTCTCATCTGGTGTGCCCTGAGAACGAGATATGTGCATCTCCTATCGGGATTTGTCGGCACAACAGGAGGCTTTGCTGGTCTTCTTTTACCATTGTCGAAATGTCTTGTAAACCTGGATTCCGAGTCTGATCGGGTCTTCCTGGGAGAAGGTATATCCTTTGTTGATCGCGAGAGCTTATCATGGGCTAAGTTGGGACACCCTGCAGGGTATAAACTTTCGAAAGCCGTGCCTGCGGTTATAGGCAGATGGGAATTTGTTAATGTCCGGTCGTAGATAACTTGACGCCAGATCCAAATTAAAACACATCAACCGCGTGTGTAGCCGTGATGGTCTCTTCTGGGCGGAGTCCAGGAAGTGAACACGGTTTATGGGTTATGTTTGACGTAAGTAGGAGTTCAGGATCACTTCTTGATCATTGCTAGCTTCACGACCGTTCCATTTGCTCTCTTCTCGCTCTTATTTGCGTATGTTAGCCACCATATATGCTTAGTCGCTGCTGCAACCTCACCACTTTACCCCTTTCTTTCCCTTTAAGCTTTGCTAGTCTTGATACCCATGGTAATGGGATTGCTGAGTCCTCGTGGCTCACAGATTACTACAACAACAGTTGTAGGTACAGGTTTATGTGATGATCTTGACGCGAGAGCGATGTTTGCTTGTTTTGGAGTTCTTCTTCTGCTTCTTCTTCAATCAGGGGATAGGTTCCAGGTCGACAGCCTGGGCTAGCAGGGTGGATGTCGTTTGAGCTTCTGTTTGTGTTTAATCCGTAGTCGGATGGTGCTCTTATGTATTGTGATGTTGTAATCGTGAGGCATTGCATGCCTTCTGTATGTATCCCCATCTATTATGTAATGTTGATGTAATGATATCCACCTTGCAAAAGCGTTTCAATATGCGGGTATATCCTTGGTGGGACCTTCGAGTTCCTTTTGGATAGGGCCGCATATTGGGCGTGACAAGTTGGTATCAGAGCCTCGACCGACCCTAGGAGCCCCCTTGTATGATCGTGTAGTTTGGCCGATGTTGATTCTAGAAGTAAACTGTTTTTGGAGTCTCGTTATGTCGGAGAGTAGGAATTCTTTTTACTCCTCAGCCCCTTCGTCGCTCTGGTAAGGAATCTTGACGTAGGTGTTTTGAATTACTCCTCTTCCCCTTCAAATTTTTCTTTAGGTTCACGCAGTTGGTTTTCCGCTCGTTGTTCCTCAGCTCTTCTCATCCGGTGCATTTCTCGTCAAGTTGACTCGAACCTCTTCATCTTTGCGAGTTCAATCCTCAGTTTGCTCTCAACGAAGTTATTTCTCTATCCTCAGTTGTTTTATTTTCCCACCCGCCCACCCTTTTTCATCTCGGAACCGGAGTCCGTAATCGAGTATCCATCCTACTCGTGCGAAGTCTTTGCCTTCTTTCCCCAATGATTTCAACCGGTGTTTTCTCTTCAAGATATTCATCGATTTCCCCTTCCAAGTTGCCTTTGTTTTTTCCCGCCCTCCCACCCTTTTTTCTTCCCGGAGCCTGAGTCTGTTTCGAGCATCAATTTCATTTGTGTGGAACCTCTTTAGTCTTCCCTCAATCATTTCAATCGGTGTATTCTCGTTTTGTCTGGCATTCTCCATCTCTTTCCGGTGGCATCAATTCAAGTTTTTCGGTTTGATCATATTCTTTTCCTCGGCTCAAATGTTTCCCCTCGCTCGTTCTCCTCTCGTCAGTTTATCTTTTCGGAGCTCTCAAGACATCTCAGGAGATTCGTCTGTGTTCCAATTAATTCATGGTTGTCACCTCATTCAAATATTTCAATTGTTCTGGTACATCATCTATTTGTTCAACATCCTTTCCAACGGTGTTTTTTCTCGTCAGTGAGCCCTAACCCACAGGTCTTTTCCCAGGATCTTACCTGACTCTTCTAATTTCCCGGAGCTATTCTCAAATTCTTTTCAAAGTGTGACGTAAGTATGAATTTCATCAGTCAGATGCTTTTCCAGGATCGATTTCAAATCATTTCATTGTTGGCTCAACTTCTTCGCTTTTCATTCTCCCAGAGTATCTCAGTTATTTTGGTGGTGTTTCTCGTCGTCATTTTAAGACCGAAGAAAAGTTTTTCCTCTAAATCTTGTTACATTCTCCCGAAGTTTCGTTGTTCTAGCTTCATGCTATCCTCTCAAATTATTCCATTTGTCAGATATTCCTTTTCTCAACCATCCGGAGTTTGTCAGGAGTTATTTTTCCATTTCTTTTCACCGGAGGCCATCATTCCAGTTATTGTTCTCTATTTATCCCGGTGCTTCGTTCAAGTGTTCTTTTATCAGCTCGTTATCTCTTTGTTCTTTTGCATCTAAATCCCCTCAAGCATATTTGCCTTGTAATTCTTCCCGGTGATTCTTTCTCTTTCATCAGTCATTTTCATTTCTAACAGTGGTTCATTCAGATTCTTGTTCCTTTGTCATCATATTAATCCTTTCGTTCTTTCGAATCCTACCGGTGGCTCAGGAAGACCTTCTCATGTTTGCGACATGTCACTTCTCAATCCTTTTTCAAGAAGAATAAGTAGTATGTAAAATCCATTGCTTGTCATCAATTTAATTTGATGAAGGATAAGCATACAATAAATCTTATTCTTATTTCACCCAAGTGAGTAATCCCTTCCTTCGGAGTTTTTTCTCTGTGAATAAATTCTAGTTCCAAGTGTTCTCCATCTTTTCTTTTCCGGAGTTCTATTTCCTAGGCCATTTCGTTGGAACCTCCATCTAAATCATCGCAAGCTTTAATCTTATTCTTTCATCCTTCAACTATTTCATCATCCTTTTCTCACCGGAGTTCTTCATGGTGGTTCTTCATGACTTAATTAACTCTTCAAGAGTTCATCAAGATTCTCGTTGGTGGAGTTCAAGTATCTTTTCTTCTCATCTCCAAGTGCAATTAAGTCTCTGTATTCTTTTGAAGTGGAGTTTTGCATTTCTTCGTTCTTCTAAGCTATCCAATCATTTCCGTTTGTGGTCGGTTATCACCTCATGATTTTGAGATGTTTTCTATAAGTCTACAACAAGCTTATTCTTTCGTTGTTGATTTTCTCAACAACTCTGTTCAAACCTTCCTTCTAAATTCTTTTGATTCCAGTCTTCAATTCTTCGGGAGGCTTTGCGTTGTTCATCTGATCAAGTGCCATCCCATCGTGTGAAGTTCATGTTCTATTCCTCCATTTTTCAGCCGGAGTGCTGCCTAAATCCTTTCAGTATTATTCGTTTCTTATCTAGTTCTAACCGGAGTGGTTTCATAGTCTATCTGATTCCGTGAGCTTTTGATTCTCGTCATTCTCGTCGTTCCTCTCTTATTCTCGAGTGCTCTCGATTCTTTGCTTCTTCTCTTGAGTTCTTGTTTCACCTCATCCCTCTTCCCTTCCATCTCGGTCCTAAGATCTCGGGACGAGATCTCTTGTTAGTGGAGGAGTGTTGTAACGCCCCGGATTCGTTGCGCCAGGTGTCCGCCAGTTATTCGCCTTCATTGCCATGTCATTTGCTTGCGTGTTGCATTTTTCCATGTCATCATCTGCATTTCATCCGCATATTTTTCAAAATTAGGATCCGTTCGGGTTCTCCCGGTTCTCTCTGTTGTTCGTTCAGAGTCCGGACCTCTCGCGCGCGCCCGTCGCCCCTCTCTGACCTTGTTTTCATGTGCGGGTGTTAAACATTCTCAGAATGGACTGAGTCTTGCCAAGCGGCCTTGGTATAGCACCGGTAGACCGCCTGTCAAGTTTCGTGCCATTTGGAGGTCGTTTGATACTCCTACGGTTAACCGCGTAGCCCGAAACCCTCCTTTCTCTTTGCAGCCCAACACCCCTTCCAAAGTGGCCCAAAACCCAGCAAACTCCCCTCCATGCTCTCGGTCGTTCGATCACGATCGCGTGGCCGAAAACCGCTCCTCATTTGAACTCTCCTAGCTCCCTCTATCTATAATTATGTGTTCTCCCTGAAAATCCGCAGTCCAAACCCCCGAAACCCTAGCTTTCGTCCTCCTCCCGCCGCCGAACATGTCCATTTCGGCCGGACATGTCCGCGCCGCCGCCCCCGCCGAATCGGAGCGCGCCAGGTGGCACGCCGCCGTCTCTCTCCTCCGCGCGGCCCGCGGACCCAAATTGGGCCCGCGCGAGCCCGCCCCGCCGCCGCCGTCCGCCCGCCTGGCACGCCGTGGCCCGTCCC
>NC_041381.1:562860470-562864502 GCF_002162155.2 Triticum dicoccoides | reverse complement strand
AGGCGCCCGGCGCCGCCCGGCGCACCCCGCCGCCGTGCCGACCGAAGCCCGACCTTGCCCCGAGCTCCGCCGAGCTCGCCTTCGCCTCCCCGCGTCGTTCCCTGCAGGGATCCGGCCGGATCCGGCGAGGAGCGCCCAGATCCGGCCCGGGTCCGTCCTTCCCCACCGCTCCCCGCAGCTCCGGCGTCTTCCCCGTCTACTCCGGCCGTTCTCCGGCGAAGATTCCGGCGATTTGACTTTTTCCCCTCGAGGTCCATTTTCCCACCAAGTCCCCGAAGTATTTTGACATTATCATGTCATGTTCATCGCATCATATCTCTGCATCCGTAGCACCGTTTCGTGCGTGTAATATGTAAAATTGTTCGCCTTGACGAGTACTTCATTTCATTCCATTGCATCATGTTCATTTGAGTTCATCTTGATGCATGAATCATCGTTGCAAGAGTGCTTCATAATGTTAGTTCCTGTTTCTTAACAGAACATGCTCTTTTTGTCATTTTTGCCATGATTGATGTGTGCATCCTATGAGGTTGATGTCTACATGTGTTTTGATCTATGCCATGTCTTCTTTATAGAGGTGCTTACCATGTATTTTTTTGATCAATGTGGTGACTAGCACAAGCATGTAAACTAGGCTTCGTAATGTTGCTGATTTTATTCCCTGTTCTGCTGTTATTTTTATGCCATGTAAACATGATGCTACAGAGAGATCCATGCTTATTTGGAGATACTTCAGTAAGGGTGTTTTGAACATAGGGTTTTTGTCTATCCATTCATGCACCTGTTTGCAATTATGGAGTAGTCTAGCATGTCATTTTCGTGCTCTACTTTTGCTACAAAATGTTTCCTGGCAAATTGTTTACATGTTATTCAATTTTGCCAAGGGTGTTGTAGTTGATCCTTGCATGCTATGAACTTGTTCTTGCCTTGGATTGTTTCATAAACATGTCTTATTTCTGATGCTATGCTTATCTTGTCATCCAATGACTTGTGGTGAGTGAATCGAGCTTGTTTAGTAGGGTACTTGCTGTTACTATTTTGCTAGACTGAATCTGTTATTTCGTGATACTATGTAAACCTGCTGCTACAAGTTATTATATGCATAATTTGGAGATGTTCACTAAGGGTGTTTTGTTCTACATGTTATGCTCTATCCATCCATGCCCCTGGTTGCAATTATAGCCTGCTGTAGCTTGTTGTTTTCTTGCTCCAAAGTTGCTAAATAATGTTGCTGTCAGCCTGTTAACATTAAGTTCAGTTGTTGCCATGATTGTTGCTAGGGTTCCATGCACCCTATGGACTTGCTATTGCCATGCTTAGCTTAAAAAACATGTCTTCTTACTGTTGGTTGCCTTGCCATGCCATGTATTGCTCTGTGGTGAGTGGTACAAGCTCATCTGCATGCCTACTTATCGTTGTTCCTGCCATGTATGAATCTGTCATATAACTTGCTATGTTTACATGGGTGCCATCATTTCTTCTGATCCTTTTTGGCTCATGGTCATAAGGGACTTTTGATATATGCATTTAGTAGGTTCATGCCAAGCCTTTGTTTTCCATGATAAGTTCCTGTAATATGTTGGTTGATAGCTCTGAACCTTGCAACCTGATATTATTTTCGGCAAAGTCTGAAACTATTATCGTTTGCAATCTTGCCATGTGTGTTTGAGCTTGTGCTAGTGTATTCTGGAGATAGCTCAGTGTTCATGTTTTGTTATGCTTTACCTGTAAATCATGCCCATGCCTTTTGTTTTCTTGTTGAGGTCCTGTAGCATGTTGTTTTGATGCTTGCAATATTCCTAGTTGCTGTTTTGGACGGATTGTTGCTATAACTTGTTTAGTGTGTGTGTGTTGAACCGTTGCTCCGTTTTGAGTGTGCTCTACATGAAACTTGCTTAGAATTGCATGTAGCTTTATATTATCATGTTGCATCCTTGTTTTGGTGTGTATGCTTGAGGTTTGAATGCATTTTGCATCAATGCCATGTTTAACTTGTTTTGCTCATATCTTCTAGGCCGTAGCTCCGAACTAAATGAACTTTATATGTAACTTGACTAGAATCTCGTGTAGATCATCTGGGTGCATCTTAACTTGCTGTTTAATAACTTGAACATAAGGTTTATTCAGATCTGGACCAATTTCGAAATATGCATATGAGGACTTACCGGAATTGTTATATGTTGTTCCAGGCCTCATTTAAACTTGCCTTGATGTGTTGCCCTTGTTTGCATCATCTCTTGCCATGAGTAGCTTCATCTAGATTTTTCATGCATCATGCTTGTTGTGCATCATGTCATGTTCATGTGTGGTGTGTTTACCATGTTGTGTGCTTCTTCTTGTTAGTTCCTGTTTCATTGCGATCGTGAGGATTCGTTTATCTATGCTTGGTTCGGCTTCATCCGTTCGTCTTCTTCATGGACTTGTTCTTCTTCCTTGCGGGATTTCAGGCAAGATGACCGCTACCCTGGATCTCACTACTATCATTGCTATGCTAGTTGCTTCGTTCTATCGCTATGCTGCGTTACCTATCTTTTGCTCATCAAGCCTCCCAAATTGCCATGAACCTCTAACCTTTGACACCCTTCCTAGCAAACCGTTGCTTGGCTATGTTACCGCTTTGCTCAGCACTCTTATAGCATTGCTAGTTGCAGGTGAAGTTGAAGATTGCTCCATGGTGGACAGGATTTTGGTTGGGATATCACAATATCTCTTATATTATTAATGCATCTATATACTTGGTAAAGGGTGGAAGACTCGGCCTTATGCCTGGTGTTTTGTTCCACTCTTGCCGCCCTAGTTTCCATCATACCGGTGTTATGTTCCCGGATTTTGCGTTCCTTACGCGGTTGGGTGATTTATGGGACCCCCTTGACAGTTCTCTTTGAATAAAACTCCTGCAGCAAGGCCCAACCTTGGTTTTACCATTTGCCTCACCTAGCCCTTTTTCCCTTGGGAGTCGCGCTCTCGAGGGTCATCTTTATTTTACCCGCCCGGGCCAGTGCTTCTCCAAGTGCTGGTCCAAACCGAGCGATGTACGGCGCCCCCTGGGCAATCAGGGTCTATGCCAACCCGACGCCTTGCTCATCCGGTGTGCCCTGAGAACGAGATATGTGCAGCTCCTATCAGGATTTGTCGGCACAGCGGGAGGCTTTGCTGGTCTTGTTTTACCATTGTCGAAATGTCTTGTAAACCGGGATTCCGAGTCTGATCGGGTCTTCCTGGGAGAAGGTATATCCTTCGTTAATCGCGAGAGCTTATCATGGGCTAAGTTGGGACACCCTGCAGGGTATAAACTTTCGAAAGCCATGCCTGCGGTTATAGGTAGATGGGAATTTGTTAATGTCCGGTTGTAGATAACTTGACACCAGATCCGAATTAAAACGCATCAACCGCGTGTGTGGCCGTGATGGTCTCTTCTCGGCGGAGTCCGGGAAGTGAACACGGTTTATGGGTTATGTTTGTCGTAAGTAGGAGTTCAGGATCACTTCTTGATCATTGCTAGCTTCACGACCGTTCCATTTGCTCTCTTCTCGCTCTTATTTGCGTATGTTAGCCACCATATATGCTTAGTCACTGCTGGAACCTCACCACTTTACCCCTTCCTTTCCCTTTAAGCTTTGCTAGTCTTGATACCCATGGTAATGGGATTGCTGAGTCCTCGTGGCTCACAGATTACTACAACAACAGTTGCAGGTACAGGTTTATGCAATGATCTTGACGCGAGAGCGATGTTTGCTTGTTTTGGAGTTCCTCTTCTGCTTCTTCTTCGATCAGGGGATAGGTTCAAGGTCGGTAGCCTGGGCTAGCAGGGTGGATGCCGTTTGAGTTTCTGTTTGTGTTTAATCCGTAGTCGGATGGTGCTCTTATGTATTGTGATGTTGTAATCGTGAGGCATTGCATGCCTCTTGTATGTATCCCCATCTATTATGTAATGTTGATGTAATGATATCCACCTTGCAAAAGCGTTTCAATATGCGGGTCTATCCTTGGTGGGACCTTCGAGTTCCTTTTGGATAGGGTCGCATATTGGGC
>NC_041381.1:562825972-562860157 GCF_002162155.2 Triticum dicoccoides | reverse complement strand
GACAAGGGGTTGGGTGTCACGCCCAATATGCGATACTATCTTAAAGAGACTCGAAGGTCCCACCAAGGATAGAACCGCATATTGAAACGCTCTTGAAAGGTGGATATCATTACATCAACATTACATAATAGATGGGGATACATACATAAGGCATACAATGCCACACGAATACAACAATATATCATACACAATATCAACATCCGACTACGGATGAAACACAAACAGAAGCTCAAACGACATCCACCCTGCTAGCCCAGGCTGCCGACCTGGAACCTATCCCCTGATCGAAGAAGAAGCAGAAGAAGAACTCAACGCAAGCAAGCATCGCTCTCGCGTCATGATCATCGCATAACCTGAACCTGCAACTGTTGTTGTATTAATCTGTGAGCCACGAGGACTCAGCAATCCCATTACCATGGGTATCAAGACTAGCAAAGCTTAAAGGGAAAGGAAGGGGTAAAGTGGTGAGGCTGCAGCAGCGACTAAGCATATATGGTGGCTAACATACGCAAATAAGAGCGAGAAGAGAGCAAATGGAACGGTCGTGAAGCTAGCAATGATCAAGAAGTGATCCTGAACTCCTACTTACGTCAAACATAACCCAAAGACCGTGTTCACTTCCTGGACTCCGCCGAGAAGAGACCATCATGGCCACACACGCAGTTGATGCGTTTTAATTCGGATTTGGTGTCAAGTTATCTACAACCGGACATTAACAAATTCCCATCTGCCTATAACCGCAGGCACGGCTTTCGAAAGATTATACCCTACAGGGGTGTCCCAACTTAGCCCATGACAAGCTCTCGCGATCAATGAAGGAATATACCTTCTCCCAGTAAGACCCGATCAGACTCGGAATCCCGGTTTACAATACATTTCGACAATGGTAAAACATGACCAGCAAGACCGCCCGATGCGCCGACAATCCCGATAGGAGCTGCACATATCTCGTTCTCAGGGCAACACCGGATGAACACTACATACAACTAAAACCAGCCCTCGAGTTTCCCCGAGGTGGCGCTGCAAGTGGCTCTGGTTCGGACCAACACTTAGACAAGCACTGGCCCGGGGGGGGGGGGCTGTAATAAAGATGACCCTTGGGTTAATTACTCCCAAGGGAAATATAGGTGGTGGTGAGGCAAATGGTAAAAGTCAATGTTGGGCCTTGCTGGAGGAGTTTTATTCAAAGCGAACTGTCAAGGGGGTCCCATAAATCACCCGACCGCGTAAGGAACGCAAAATCCAGGAACATAACACCGGTATGACGGAAACTAGGGTGGCAAGAGTGGAACAAAACACCAGGCATAAGGCCGAGCCTTCCACCCTTTACCAAATATATAGATGCATTAATAATATAAGAGATATTGTGATATCCCAACATAATCCTGTCCACCATGGAGCAATCTTCAACTTCACCTGCAACTAGCAACGCTATAAGAGGGGCTGAGCAAAGAGGTAACATAGCCAAACAACGGTTTGCATAGGAAAGCTGTCAAAGGTTAGAGGTTCATGGCATCATGGGATGGATCGACAAACAGATGATGGGTAGCGCAGCAAAGCGATAGAACGAAGCAACTAGCATAGCAATGATAGTAGTGATATCCAGGGTAATGGTCATCTTGCCTGAAATCCCGCTAGGAAGTAGAACGAGTCCATGAAGAAGACAGACGAACGTAGTTGAACGAATCCTCACAACTCCGGAACGAAACCGAAGGCAACCCGGAAAGAAGCAAACAACAAGGTAAACACACAAGCATAATCATGGCATGATGCACAAGCAAATATGATGCATGTCCAGTTTAAAGACGCATGGCATGGCAAAGTGCAACAAACATACTACAAGTTAAGTGGAGCTCAATATGCAACGAGTTGCATGTTGACAAAACACCACATTGACATATTTAGTTGATCTCGTTTAAGCTACCAAACACTATTAAATGTTGTTAAACATGGCAAGAGGTGAAGCATAAGAAAACTACCTAACTAGGCAAGTTTAAATGAGGCCGGAAGTAACAAACAACAATTCCGGAAAATCCCCATATGCAAATTATGAATTTGGTACTGTTCTGCCCTAAACACAACTTTAAAGTTGTTAGACATGCAAAACAATGCCACCATGTTAAACTAGGCATTTTTCCAGCCCATTTACATATAAAGAACATTTAATTCCGAGCTACGGATAGTTAGTTATGAAATAAATCATTTTAACATGGCATTTATGCAAATTAATTCAAAAAACACATTTAAACAATTTTAACATGGGTGGAAGTTGCATATTATTAAACTAGATGAAATTCTAAGCATATTGCACATAAGACATGTTTTATTTGGATGCATGGTTAAATAGTTATTAGCAGTTTAAAACAGGGGCATTTTCTGTAACCATTAATGCACTGGTTTAAATCGCAAAATCCGTCCAGGGAAAAAAACAATGAGATGGGCCGAATCTAGCTGGCCCAAGAGTGCACAGGGGAAGGGCTGAGGGGACTGCTCACCATGGGCCAAGCCCAGGTCGGTGGAGATGGCCGAAGCAGGCCGAGGAGGAGGAGTCGGGCTGGGCCGGCTTGGAAAGCCCACGTGCGCGAGGGGGGAGGCAGCCCACGAGCGGGCGCTCGTCCCCGCTCCCGAGCGGGACGAGGACAAGGCGTCGGCGGGGCTTGAACTCCAGCGACAGCTCGAGGCGACGGCGAGGCAGGGGAGGGGCCAAGTGGCGGCGGTGGAGCGGATCTGGCAGCGACAAGTGGCGGGTGGAGGCTGGACAGAGGTAGGGGAAGGGCTAGGAGATGCCCAAAATGGCATCAGGGGTGTTTATATAGGGTAAGGCTAGGGTTAGGGGGGGTTTTGGAGGGGTTTCGGAGCCTCGGATCGCCATCGGCGGCTCCGGATCGAAGAGGGACTAGGAGAGGGGTTGGTGGGCTGTGTAGATGGGCTAGGCTAGAAGGAGAGAAGAGATAGCAGCCCGGCACGGGTTTTCGGAGACCGAAACATCCGACGAATATACCGACTATATCGCGGTTATATATTTAACGGTTGGGCAGTCAAACAAACTCCGAATGCGATGAAACTTGGCAGGCGCTCTGTCTACACTATAATAAGACCGCACGACAAGTTGCAACCCATTCCGAGAACATTTTTATGCCACTTATAAAATAATATTTCGGAGGTGCCGTGGGCGCGTGCGAGTGTGGTCGAGCTTAGAACGGACAACGGAGAGAACCGGCGGAACCTGAACGGATGCAAGTTTTATGAAAACGATGCCGATGCAATGTGCATGATGCTATGAGACGAGATGCATAACAAGAACAAATGCAAAACAACAGACAAAAACCCAACCACGGAGGAAATAATAAATCACATCTCTGGAAAAGGCAAGAGTTGGAGTTACGAATATGGAAAGTTGTATCCGGGGCGTTACAACACTCCACCACTACGAGAGGATCTCGTCCCGAGATCTAGGATGGCACCGTAGGGAAAAGGAAGAGGAAGATAAGCGGTAAAACTAAGTTGCTTCTTCGACCAATGAGTGAAACCACGAACCTTGAGAGGTTGAGCAATTAGAGATGAACGAGATTGCAAACAATCCGTTAGAAAAGAGGAACAAGGAACATTACGATAACTTGAAGGTTGCAAAGGCATGAATCAAGAGTTTAATGGACAAGATAGAATTTGAAACCACTCTGGTTAAAACAAGAGGAGAGAGGAAGAATTCGGGCAGCACTCCGTTTGAACATGGAAGGAATAGAACATGAACTTGAGAAGATGGGATGATACTTGATGAAATCAACAACACACTGCCTCCGGAACTATTGAAAGAATGGCATAATGGGTAAGAAGGATTTTAGACAGCTCTCCGGTTGAGGAAGGAGGCAAAACTTGATAAGATGAGGGAACTCGAATGAAAACACGACACGCCGGTTAAATGGATAAGAAAGAAAAGAACACGATCCTCATAATTCGAGATGATGAGTGAAAAGAGCAGCATCACAATGCCTCCGGGAGAAAGAATAGAAGATAGATCATTGAAATAAAAGAATGGAGTAGAAAATGCCAACTTGTGCCACAAATGAGCTTGGAAAGCATCCTTGCAAAGAAGAATAGAACGTAGTTGT
Source organism: Triticum dicoccoides (assembly GCF_002162155.2). Classification (NCBI taxonomy): domain Eukaryota; kingdom Viridiplantae; phylum Streptophyta; class Magnoliopsida; order Poales; family Poaceae; genus Triticum; species Triticum dicoccoides. Next base: position 562,856,048 of record NC_041381.1, on the reverse strand, counting down.
TGGAAAACCAACAACGAAACGAATAAACTTGTAGTGGGCTTATGGAAACATCTCAACGCTTGAAGTGAAATTCTGCCACTAACGAAAAACAATTGCTTGTTTGAGATCAAAGAAGAGATGAAAATTGCTTTTGCCGAGAGGATAGGAGAAAACTTGAATCATTGATAAGCACCACAAATAGCAACACTCCTTAGGGAAGGCTTTAGGTGAAATCTATACCAAGATAACTCCAACGAAGAGATTGATGGATTTAAAATACCTCATTCTTCAGAACATGTGAATCAAGAAACACGAACTCAAAATTATCAAGAATGACATAACACCACCTCAAATGATAAGGTAGAAAGAATTGCACTTTGGAATGCAAGAAGAAGAGTACTTGAGCTCCTCAAAACAAAACGTGTGTTGAACACCATGTTTATTTTAGAGTAAAGCTTGACGGATCATAACTTCGAGAGGAATCTTGAAGAACAATTGAAGAATGAAAAGAATCCTTGACGAACCACCATGTTGAGCCTTCGTGAGAACTCCGGTAACAAAATCAAAGGATGATAACAAAGAAAGAGAAGTTGAGAACACATGGTGAAGCCTTGCGATGATTTAGATGGAGTTTCGCGATGAGATACTGCGGAAAACTTCAAACTCCGGAAAAGAAAAGATGAACACTAGAACCTAGAATTACTTCATCATGAACAATCTCCGAAAGTAGGAATTAATCACTTGGATGAAACAAGAGTAAGAATTATGTCATGCCTATCCTTCACCAATTTAAATTGATGACAAGCAACGGATTTGGCATACTACTTATTCTCGTAGAAAGAATTAAGAGAGATATGGCGCAAACTTTAGAAGGTCTTGATGGAACCACCGGTGGGATTGAAACAACGAAAGAATGGATCAATTGATACGATAACGAAGAAAGTGAAATCTTGAACGAACCATCGAAAGAATTGAAAATGAACGTAGCAAAGGCACAATTCACCGAGAAGAATTGGAAAATGAATGAAGATACTTGAGGGGATTTAGATACAAGAGAATGAAGAGGTCATGAACTGATTAGAGGATATTTGAACAATTCACCGGTAAGATTTGGAGAATGATAGCTACATGTTGCGAATGAATAATTATGACATGATGGCCTTCGGAGGAAAGAAATGGAAACAACTCATGAAATGCTCCGGATGGTAAGAATAGAAATCTCACAATCAAAACAATTATGAGGATAGCATGAAGCTAGAACCATGAATCTTCAAGAGAATGGACCAAGATTTAAGAGAAACTCTTCTTCGGTCTTCACATGTTGAGAATGATGATGAGAACCACCATGAATTGTTGAGATACTCTGGGAGAATGAAAAGCGAAGGGGGTTGAGCCAACGATGAAAAGAGTTTGAAAGATCTTGGAGAAAGACATATGACTGATGATAATTCATTCTTACGTCAAACTTCGAAAGACTTTGGGAATGGCTCTGGGAAAAATAGAAGAGTCAGGTAAGATCCTGGAAAAAGACCTGTGGGTTATGGGCCCACTCAAAAGAAACATTGTTGAACAATTGATTGAAAGGGGGGATTGCACCGGTTGAATTAAATGACTTGAATGAGATAATTATCTCCAAATAGATTCAACGGATTAAGAATGGAAACACAAATCTTCTGAGATATCTTCAACACTCCAGAACAAATGAATAGGAAGAAGTGAATGATAAAGAGGTGCATCGGCAAGAGAAGACATTTGAAACAAGGAAAGGATATGATCGACAAAGCTTGAATTAATTCCACCGGAAAAGAATACGAGAATGAAGATTGATGAACTTGAAGCTTGTGAGCATCTTCACGAGGGATCACCGGATCAAAACATTGATTGAAAAGAGTGAAGAGACTTCACATGAATAAATGGATACTTGATTAAGAAATCTGGGTCCTTGAAGAAAAAGGGTGGGAGGGCGGGAAAAACAAAAGCAACTTGGGGACGGATGAAACAAACACCGTTGAGAAAACTTAGAATTGATCTCACAAATGTTGAAATGATCGGATCCACTTGAAGAGAAGCACACCGTTTGAAAAGAATTGACATGACCATCTCGATGATCAACAGGATTAGTACTCCCATAGAAATATGAGAACACCATTTAGAAAAGGTATGGAATCAACACCTGACATTGAAGCAACTCAAATACCACAACTCGAAACAAAACAAAGGATTGGCTTGCAGAATAAGCCGGAACAAACATATGATAGAGATTTCGTCCGAAGTTTTTGTGGTGTGGCCCACACGGGCTCGATTGTACAGCACCATCATGTACAAGGCAGTGCACATGACATATGAAGTGTCCCTGAACCAGCATAGCCAAGGGTTCTTTAAGACACAACGAGACCACTGTAAAAACGACCGTGGAAAGGCGGACCACTAGACGTCGAACCCCAATCTCATATCATGCATCTGTCGAAAAGATATTGTAGGAGCTACTTGAATTCCCACCTATAAAACTCCCGAAACTTTTTGGTTATGCAATCTGGTGTTGGGGATACAGGGGAAGCAATATATCTCACCCAAACTAACAATACCTACATCCAAGCTGTATCCATCTGTCAACACATAACCAAGAAACCTTCAGAAATCATGTACCTCAACCTTCGAAAAGCATCCGTTATACGAGTTATGGCAATACTCCCGAACTCCCCAGTACTTGGTGACGTCGAGGTTATCTCACCAACAACTGTATAAAAGAGATTTTCGATGTCGGCAGAACTCAGGTATTCCAGAACTGCAACGATAAAATTGTGACAACAACACCTCGGAGCTCAACTCCCTGGGTCAAAGCCACATAATAGACAGGAGGCACCAAGAACAATGTTCTCGTCACAAAACCATCGTAATGATTGCAAGATACCCGCGTGATCCTAAAAAAATTCAGTGAAATTTGAGGAGAGGAAAGACAAAACATCTACGTAACGAGACCTCACCAGAGCAACGAAGGGGCTGAGGAGTAAAAAGAATCCTACTCTCCGATATGTATGATCCAAAGACTCAAAATAGTTTTCTTCTAGACTCAACAACGGCCAACAATCAAGGGGGCTCCTATGGTCGGTCGAGGCTCTGATACCAACTTGTCACGCCCAATATGCGATACTATCCTAAAGAGACTCGAAGGTCCCACCAAGGATAGAACCGCATATTGAAACGCTTTTGCAAGGGGGATATCATTACATCAACATTACATAATAGATGGGGATACATACATAAGGCATACAATGCCACACGAATACAACAATATATCATACACAATATCAACATCCGACTACGGATGAAACACAAACAGAAGCTCAAACGACATCCACCCTGCTAGCCCAGGCTGCCGACCTGGAACCTATTCCCTGATCAAAGAAGAAGCAGAAGAAGAACTCAACGCAAGCAAGCATCGCTCTCGCGTCATGATCATCGCATAACATGTACCTGCAACTGTTGTTGTAGTAATCTGTGAGCCACGAGGACTCAGCAATCCCATTACCATGGGTATCAAGACTAGCAAAGCTTAAAGGGCAAGGAAGGGGTAAAGTGTTGAGGCTGCAGCAGCGACTAAGCATCTATGGTGGCTAACATACGCAAATAAGAGCGAGAAGAGAGCAAGCAGAACGGTCGTGAAGCTAGCAATGATCAAGAAGTGATCCTGAACTCCTACTTACGTCAAACATAACCCAAAGACCGTGTTCACTTCCCGGACTCCGCCGAGAAGAGACCATCACGGCCACACACGCGGTTGATGCGTTTTAATTCGGATCTGGTGTCAAGTTATCTACAACCGGACATTAACAAATTCCCATCTGCCTATAACCGCAGGCGCGGATTTTGAAAGATTATACCCTGCAGGGGTGTCCCAACTTAGCCCATGACAAGCTCTCGCGATCAACGAAGGAATAGACCTTCTCCCAGGAAGACCCGATCAGACTCGGAATCCCGGTTTACAAGACATTTCGACAATGGTAAAACAAGACCAGCAAGACCGCCCGATGCGCCAACAATCCCGATAGGAGCTGCACATATCTCGTTCTTAGGGCAACACCGGATGAACACTACGTACAACTAAAACCAGCCCTCGAGTTTCCCCGAGGTGGCGCTGCAAGTGGCTCTGGTTCGGACCAACACTTACACAAGCACTGGCCCGGGGGGGCTGTAATAAAGATGACCCTTGGGTTAATTACTGCCAAGGGAAATATAGGTGGTGGTGAGGCAAATGGTAAAAGTCAATGTTGGGCCTTGCTGGAGGAGTTTTATTCAAAGCGAACTGTCAAGGGGGTCCCATAAATCACCCAACCGCGTAAGGAACGCAAAATCCGGGAACATAACACCGGTATGACGGAAACTAGGGCGGCAAGAGTGGAACAAAACACCAGGCATAAGGCCGAGTCTTCCACCCTTTACCAAGTATATAGATGCATTAATAATATAAGAGATATTGTGATATCCCAACCAAAATCCTGTCCACCATGGAGCAATCTTCAACTTCACCTGCAACTAGCAATGCTATAAGAGTGCTGAGCAAAGCGGTAACATAGCCAAGCAACGATTTGCTAGGAAGGGTGTCAAAGGTTAGAGGTTCATGGCAATTTGGGAGGCTTGATGAGCAAAAGATAGGTAACGCAGCATAGCGATAGAACGAAGCAACTAGCATACCAATGATAGTAGTGAGATCCAGGGTAGCGGTCATCTTGCCTGAAATCCTGCTAGGAAGAAGAACGAGTCCATGAAGAAGACAGACGAACGTAGTTGAACGAATCCTCACAACTCCGGAACGAAACCGAAGGCAACCCGAAAAGAAGCAAACAACAAGGTAAACACACAAACATAATCATGGCATGATGCACAAGCAAATATGATGCATGTCCGGTTTAAAGAGGCATGGCATGGCAAAGTGCAACAAACAATACTACAAGTTAAGTGGAGCTCAATATGCAACGAGTTGCATGTTGACAAAATACCACATTGACATATTTAGTTGATCTCGTTTGAGCTACCAAACACTATTAAATGTTGTTAAACATGGCAAGAGGTGAAGCATAAGAAAACTACCTAACTAGGCAAGTTTAAATGAGGCCGGAAGTAACAAAGAACAATTCCGGAAAATCCCCATATGCAAATTATGAATTTGGTACTGTTCTGCCCTAAACACAATTTTAAAGTTGTTAGACATGCAAAACAATGCCACCATGTTAAACTAGGCATTTTTCCACCCCATTTACATATAAAGAACATTTAATTCTGAGCTACGGATATTTAGTTATGAAATAAATCATTTTAACATGGCATTTATGCAAATTAATTCAAACAACACATTTAAACAATTTTAACATGGGTGGAAGTTGCATATTATTAAACTAGATGAAATTCTAAGCATATTGCACATAAGACATGTTTTATTTGGATGCATGGTTAAATAGTTATTAGCAGTTTAAAACAGGGGCATTTTCTGTAATTATTAATGCACTGGTTTAAATCACAAAATCCGTCCAGGGAAAAAAACAATGAGATGGGCTGAATCTAGCTGGCCCAAGAGTGCATAGGGGAAGGGCTGAGGGGACTGCTCACCATGGGCCAAGCCCAGGTCGGTGGAGATGGCCGAAGCAGGCCGAGGAGGAGGAGTCGGGCTGGGCCGGCTTGGAAAGCCCACGTGCGCGAGGGGGGAGGAAGCCCACGAGCGGGCGCTCGTCCCCGCTCCCGAGCGGGACGAGGACAAGGCGGCGGCGGGGCTTGAACTCCGGCGACGGCTCGAGGCGACGGCGAGGCAGGGGAGGAGGCCAAGTGGCGGCGGTGGAGCGGATCTGGCGGCCACAAGTGGCGGGTGGAGGCTGGACAGAGGTAGGGGAAGGGCTAGGAGATGCCCAAAATGGCATGAGGGGTGTTTATATAGGGTAAGGCTAGGGTTAGGGGGGTTTTGGAGGGGTTTCGGAGCCTCGGATCGCCATCGGACGGCTCCGGATTGGAGAGGGACTAGGAGAGGGGTTGGTGGGCTGTGTAGATGGGCTAGGCTAGAAGGAGAGAAGAGATAGCAGCCCGGCACGGGTTTCCGGAGACCGAAACGTCCGACGAATATACCGACTATATCGCGGTTATATATTTAACGGTTGGGCAGTCAAACGAACTCCGAATGCGATGAAACTTGGCAGGCGCTCTGTCTACACTACAATAAGACCGCACGACAAGTTGCAACCCATTCCGAGAACATTTTTATGCCACTTATAAAATAATATTTCGGAGGTGCCGTGGGCGCGTGCGAGTGTGGTCGGGCTCAGAACGGACAATGGAGAGCCGGCGGAACCCGAACGGATGCAAGTTTTATGAAAACGATGCCGATGCAATGCGCATGATGCTATAAGACGAGATGAATAACAAGAACAAAATGCAAAACAACAGACAAAAACCCAACCACGGAGGAAATAATAAATCACATCTCCGGAAAAGGCAAGAGTTGGAGTTACGAATATGGAAAGTTGTATCCGGGGCGTTACATGGGGGCGGGGCCCCCCTCTCCCTTCCTTCCCCCTTCTCCTTTAGGTGGAAACCTACTAGTACTTGGAGTCCTAGTTGTATTCCCCTTCTCCCGGCGTGCCTAGCTTGGCCGACCGGCCTCCCCCTCCCTGCTTTATATATGGGGGCAGGGGGGCACCCTAGGAGACAATTTTTTCCTTAGCCGTGTGTGGTGCCCCCCTCCACAATTACACACGTCGATCATACCGCCGTAGTGCTTAGTCGAAGCCCTGCCCTGGTAACATCATCATCATTGTCACCACCCTGTCGTGCTGACGGAACTCACCATCGTCCTCAACTGGATCAAGAGCACGAGGGATGTCAACGAGATGAACGTGTGTTGAACACGGAGGTGCCTTACGTTCGGTACTTGGATCAGTTGGATCGTGAAGACGTTCGACTACATCAACCACATTACTAAACGCTTCCGCTTTCGGTCTACGAGGGTACGTGGACACACTCTACCCTCTCATTGCTATGCATCTCCAAGATAGATCTTGCGTGATCATAGGAAAATTTTGAAATTACTACATTCCCCAACAATGGCATCTGAGCCAGGTCTATACGTAGATGTTTTATGCACGAGAAGAACACAAAGAGTTGTGGGTGATAATATTCATACTGCTTACCACCAACATCTTACTTTGATTCGGCGATATTGTTGGATGAAGCGGTCTGGACCAACATTACATGACCGCATTTATGAGACTGGTTCGACCGACGTGCTTTTGCACATAGGTGGCTGGCGGGTGTTTCTTTCTCCAACTTTAGTTGAATTGAGTTTGACTAAGACTGGTCCTTGTTGAAGGTTAAAACAGCACACTTGACGAAAAATCGTTATGGTTTTGATGCGTAGGTAAGAATGGTTCTTGTTAGAAGCCCGCTGCAGCCACGTAAAATTTGCAACAACAAAGTAGAGGACGTCTAACTTGTTTTTGCAGGGCTTGCTGTGATGTGATATGGTCAAGACATGATGTGATATAAATTGTTGTATGAGATGATCATGTTTTGTAACAGAGTTATCGGCAACTGGCAGGAGCCATATGGTTGTCGCTTTATTGTATGCAATGCAATCACCATGTAATTGCATTACTTTATCACTAAGTGGTAGCGATAGTTGTAGAAGTAATAGTTGTGACACGACAACGATGCTACGATGGAGATCAAGGTGTCGCGTCGGTGACGATGGAGATCATGACGATGCTTCGGTGATGGAGATCATGAGCACAAGATGATGATGGCTGATACGTCTCCAACGTATCTATATTTTTTTATTGTTCCATGCTATTATATTATCTGTTTTGTATGTTTAATGGGCTTTAATATGCTCTTTTATACTATTTTTGGGACTAACCTAATAACCGGAGGCCCAGTGCCAGTTTCTGTTTTTTAGCCTATATTAGAGTTTTGCAGAAAAGGAATACCAAACGGAGTCCAAACAGAATGAATCCTTCGCGATGATCTTTCTTGGATCGAAAGAAAACCAGAAGACTTGGAGTTGATGTCAGAAATGCCACGAGGCATCCACGAGGCAGGAGGGCGCGCCCAGGGGGGTAGGCGCGCCCCCACCCTCGTGGGCCCCTCGTAGATCCACCGACGTACTTCTTTCGCCTATATATACCCTTATACCCTAGAAACGTCAGGGGAAGCCACGAAACCACTTTTCCACCGCCGCAACCTTCTGTACCCGTGAGATCCCATCTTGGGGTCTTTTCCGGCAATCTGCCGGAGGGGGAATCGATCATGGAGGGCTTCTACATCAACACCATTGCCTCTCCGATGAAGCTTGAGTAGTTTACCACAGACCTTTGGGTCCATAGTTATTAGCTAGATGGCTTCTTCTCTCTCTTTTATTCTCAATACAAAGTTCTCCTTGATGTTCTTGGAGATCTATTCGATGTAGTACTTTTTTGCGGTGTGTTTGCCGAGATCCGGTGAATTATGGATTTATGAACTAGATTATCTATGAATATTATTTGGTTCTTCTCTGAATTCTTATATGCATGATTGGATATCTTTGAAGTCTCTTCGAATTATAGGTTTAGTTTGGCCTACTAGATTGATCTTTCTTGCAATGGAGAAGTTCTTAGGTTTGGGTTCAATCTTGGGCTTTCCTTTCCCAGTGACAGTAGGGCCAGCAAGGCACGTATTGTATTGTTGCCATCGAGGATAAAAAGATGGGTTTTACATCATATTGCTTGAGTTTATCCCTCTACACGTCGTCTTGCTTAATGTGTTTCTCCATTCTTATGAACTTAATACTCTAGATGCATGCTGGACAGTGGTTGATGTGTGGAGTAATAGTAGTAGATGCAAAATTGTTTTGGTCTACTTGACACGGATGTGATGCCTATATTCATGATCATTGCCTTAGATATCTTCATAATTATGTGCTTTTCTATCAATTGCTCAGCAGTAATTTGTTCACCCACCGTAATACATGCTATCTTGAGAGAAGCCACTAGTGAAACCTATGGCCCTCGGGTCTCTTTTCTATTATATTACTTCTCTTTTACATTATATCGCATCGCGTTTACTATTTTGCAATCTTTACTTTCCAATCTGTACAACAAAAATACCAAAAATATTTACTTTACTATCTTTATTAGATATCACTTTTGCGAGTGACCGTGAAGGGATTGACAACCCCTTTATCGCGTTGGTTGCAAGGTTCTTGATTGTTTGTGTAGGAAATAGGTGACTTGTGCGTCGTCTCCTACTGGATTGATACCTTGGTTCTCAAAACTAAGGGAAATACTTACAGTAGTTTGCTGCATCACCCTTTCCTCTTCAAGGGAAAAACCAACACAAGCTCAAGAGGTAGCAAGAAGGATTTCTGGCGCCGTTGTCGGGGAGATCTACACCAAGTCAAACCATACCATGTACCATCATAAACTCTTCTCCTCGCAGTACATTATTTGCCATTCGCCTCTCATTTTCCTTTCCCCCACTTCTAGAACGACTTACGAAAATCTTTGCCTTTTCTTCGCTCCTCTTCCGTTCATCTCTTTTCACTTGCTTCTTGTGTGACCATGTGTTAGATCATTTGTTTTGCCCTCATGGCTAGTCCTCCTATCATTGTTAGTACTGCCCGATAATGAAGTTCTCAATTTTAAACAAAGGGAGGGAGAAAATCTAAAAGATGCTTGGTATAGAATTTGCAATGCTCAAAATAGATCTACTAGAAAGCAATCCACTTCCGTTCTTCTTCGCAATTTTTAAGTAGGCATTACTCCTTGGAATAGATATGTTCTTGACACCATTACTAGAAGGAATTTCTTGGGAATCCATACTTTTGATTCTTACAATGCCATGGTAGATTTGTTAGGCCCACCACCTGTTTTGGTTAATGGAACTATTTTAACCTTGTAACATGTGATGCAAAGGCTTGATACTATCGAAAATAAAATTGCCATTCTTGAGTTAATAGAAAATTTGGATAAAAAGGTCCATAACCAAATCGCTCAATATGGATCTAAGGTAGGAGTTACTTTAAAGAATCTTAGGGAAAATGAACCCATAGTTAATGAAAAAATAGATCAAGATTCTACTAGAATTGTTAAAGTCGAAGATATTATTACCAACTTACGCTCCGCTTTTTCTGCCATTAAAAACACCTCAAATCCTCCTCCCACCAAAGTTGCCAAGTTTATCTACGTTCCTAAGAATAAGGGTGAATCTTCTAGTAAGGAAAATGAAGATCTCAAATCAATAAGGGTTCACCCCAATTTTTTTGATATCATTAAGGAACCTTTTGCCACAAATGAATTCCTTGATTTCTTGCCTAGGAGTTTGATCATTAACAAAACCAAAGAAACTCCTAAGGGTTACGTGTGTTCAGTTGAATAATTACATACCAAAGATGGGAATGCCTAGATATATTCGTGTTTTTATGCCTAGCTAGGGGCGTTAAACGATAGCACTTGTTGGGAGGCAACCCAGTTTTAGTTTTGTTCCTTGATTTTTGCTCCTCTTTAGTAATAAATAATTCTTCTAGCTTCTGTTTAGATGTGGTTTTATGTTTTAATTAGTGTTTGTGCCAAGTAGAACCTTTGGGAAGACTTGGGTGAAGTCTTTGCGATCTTGCTGTAAAAAACAGAAACTTTTGCACTCGCGAGAATAGCTGTCATTTTTTACAGAAGAGTGATTTTAGGTTGATTATTTTTGCAGATGATTAATAGACAAATTACTCACGCCCACCAATTTATTTCAGGATTTTTAGAGTTACATAAGTATTCGAAAGTTACAGATTGCAACAGACTGTTCTGTTTTTCACAGATTCTGTTTTTCGTGTGTTGTTTGCTTATTTTGACGAATCTATGAGTAGTATCGGGGGGTATGAACCATAGAGAAGTTGGAATACAGTAGGTTTGACACCAATATAAGTAAATAATCATTTCATTACAGTACCTTAAAGTGGTGGTTTATTTTGTTATACTAACGGCGCTCATGAGATTTTCTGTTGAAGTTTTGTGTTGTGAAGTTTTCAAGTTTTTGGGTAATTATTTGATGGATTTTGGGAATAAGGAGTGGTAAGATCCTAAGATTGGGGATGTACAAGGCACCCCAAGGTAAAATTCAAGGACAACCAAAATCCTAATCTTGGGGATGCCCCAGAAGGCATCCCCTCTTTCGTCTTCATCTATCGGTAACTTTACTTCAGGATATATTTTTATTCACCACATGATATGTGTTTTGCTTGGAGCGTCTTGTATGATTTAAGTCTTTGCTTTTTAGTTTACCACAATCATCCTTGATGTACACACCTTTTGGGAGGACACGCATGAATCAGAATTTATTAGAATACTCTATGTGCTTCATTTATATCTTTTGAGCTAGACAATTTTTGCTCTAGTGCTTCACTTATATCTTTTTAGGGCATGGTGGTGGTTTTATTTTATAGAAATTATTTATCTCTCATGCTTCACTTATATTATTTTGAGAGTCTTTTAGAACAGCATGGTAATTTGCTTTGGCTATAAAACTAGTCCTAATATGATGGGCATCCAAGATGGGTATAATAAAAACTTACATATAAAGTGCGTTGAATACTATGAGAAGTTTGATTCGTGATGATTTTTTTGAGATATGAGGATGGTGATATTAGAGTCATGCTAGTAGAGTAATTGTGAATTTTAGAAATACTTGTGTTGAGGTTTGCAAGTCCCGTAGCATGCACGTATGGTAACCGTCGTGTAACAAATTTGAATCATGAGATGTTTCTTTGATTGTCTTCCTTATGTGTGGAGGTTGGGATCACGCGATGGTTAACTCCTACCAACCCTTCCCCTAGGAGCATGTGCATAGTGCTTGGTTTTGATGACTTGTAGATTTTTGCAATAAGTATGTGAGTTCTTTATGACTAATGTTGAATCCATGGATTATATGCACTCTCACCCTTCCACCATTGCTAGCCTCTCTAGTACCGCGCAACTTTCGCCGGTACCATAAACCCACCATTTACTTTCCTCAAAACAGCCACCATACCTACCTATTATGGCATTCCCCAATGCCATTCCGAGATATATTTCCATGCAACTTTCCACCATTCCTTTTATTATGACACACTTCATCATTGTCATATTGCCTTGCATGATCATGTAGTTGACATCGTATTTGTGGCAAAGCCACCATTCATAATTTTTTCATACATGTCACTCTTGATTCATTGCACATCCCAGTACACCGCCGGAGGCATTCATATAGAGTCATATTTTTTCTAAGTATCGAGTTGTAATCCTTGAGTTGTAAATAAGTAGAAGTGTGATGATCATCTTTATTAGAGCATTGTCCCGTGTGAGGAAATAAAAAAAGGACAAACAAGCCAATGAAAAAAAGAGGCCAAAGAAGCCAAACAAAAAAATGAGAGAAAAAGAGAGAAGGGACAATGCTACTATCCTTTTCCCACACTTGTGCTTCAAAGTAGCACCATGATCTTCATGATAGAGAGTCTCTTATTTTGTCACCTTCATATACTAGTGGGAATTTTCATTATAGAACTTGGCTTGTATATTCCAATGATGGGCTTCCTCAAAATACCTAGGTCTTCGTGAGCAAGCAAGTTCGATGCACAACCACTTAGTTTCTTTTGTTGAGCTTTCATACATTTATAGCTCTAGTGCATCTGTTGCATGGCAATCCCTACTCACTCACATAGATATCTATTGATGGGAATCTCCATAGCCCATTAATACACCTAGTTGATGTGAGACCATCTTCCTCTTTTCTGTCTTCTCCACAACCACCACTCTATTCAACCTATAGTGTTATGTCCATGGCTCAAGCTCATGTATTGCGTGAAAGTTGAAAAAAGTTTGAGAATACTAAAGTATGAAACAATTACTTGGCTAAAACCGGGGTTGTGTATGATTTGAACATTTTGTGTGATGAAGATGGAGCATAGCCAAACTATATGATTTTGTAGGGATGAACTATCTTTGGCCATGTTATTTTGAGAAGACATGATTGTTTGTTACTATGCTTGAAGTATTATTATTTTTATGTCAACATTAAACTTTTATCTTGAATAATTTGGATCTGAACATTCATGCCACAATAAAGAAAATTACATTGATAATTATGTTAGGTAGCATTCCACATCAAAAATTCTGTTTTTATCAGTTACCTACTCGAGGACGAGCAGGAATTAAGCATGGGGATGCTTGATACGTCTCCAATGTATCTATAATTTTTTATTGTTCCATGCTATTATATTATCTATTTTGGATGTTTAGTGGACTTTATTATGCTCGTTTATACTATTTTTGGGACAAACCTATTAATCAGAGTCCCAGTGCCAGTTTCTGTTTTTTTGCCTATTTTAGAGTTTTGTAGAAAAGGAATACCAAACGGATTCCAAACAGAATGAAACCTTTGCGATGATCTTTCTAGGACCAAAAGCAAACTAGAAGACTTGGAGTTGAAGTCAGAAATGCCACGAGGCATCCACGAGGCAGGAGGGCGCGCCCAGGGGGGTAGGCGCGCCTCCCACCCTCGTAGCTCCACCGACGCACTTCTTTCGCCTATATATACCATTATACCCTAGAAACATCAGGGGGAGCCACGAAACCACTTTTCCACCGCCGCAACCTTCTGTATCCGTGAGATACCATCTTGGGGCCTTTTCCGGCGATCTGCCGGAGGGGGAATCGATCACAGAGGGCTTCTACATCAACACCATTGCCTCTCCAATGAAGCGTGAGTAGTTTACCATAGACCTTCGGGTCCATAGTTATTATATAGATGGCTTCTTCTCTCTCTTTGATTCTTAATAAAAAGTTCTCCTCGATGTTCTTGGAGATCTATTCGATGTAATACTTTTTTGCGGTGTGTTTGCCGAGATCCAATGAATTGTGGATTTATGAACAAGATTATCTATGAATATTATTTGGTTCTTCTCTGAATTCTTATATGCATGATTTGATATCTTTGCAAGTCTCTTCGAATTATCGGTTTAGTTTGGCCTACTAGATTGATCTTGCTTGCAATGGGAGAAGTGCTTAGCTTTGGGTTCAATCTTGTGGTGTCCTTTCCCAGTGACAGTAGGGGCAGCAAGGCACCTATTGTATTGTTTCCATCGAGGATAAAAAGATGGGGTTTATATCATATTGCTTGAGTTTATCCCTCTACATCATGTCATCTTGCTTAATGTGTTACTCCGTTCTTATGAACTTAATACTCTAGATGCATGCTGGATAGCGCTCGATGTGTGGAGTAATAGTAGTAGATGCAGAATCGTTTCGGTCTACTTGATACGGACGTCATGCCTATATTCATGATCATTGCTTTACATATCTTCTTGATTATGCACTTCTCTATCAATTGCTCGACAGCAATTTGTTCACCCACCATAATACATGCTATCTTGAGAGAAGCCACTAGTGGAACCTATGGCCCCCGGGTCTCTTTACTATTATATTACATCTCTTTTCCATTACATTGCATCGCGTTTACTATTTTGCAATCTTTACTTTCCAATCTATACAACAAAAATACCAAAAATATTTACTTTACTATCTTTATTAGATCTCACTTTTGCGAGCGACCTTGCAGGGATTGACAACACCTTTATCGCGTTGGTTGCAAGGTTCTTGATTGTTTGTGCAGGTACTAGGTGACTTGTGCGTCATCTCCTACTGGATTGATACCTTGGTTCTCAAAACTGAAAGGAAATACTTATGCTACTTTGCTGCATCACCCTTTCCTCTTCAAGGGAAAAACCAACGCAAGCTCAAGAGGTAGCAATGGCCATATCATGTCACATGTTTTTATTGCATGTGATGTTTATCTTTTATGCATATTATTTTGATTAGTACGGCGGTAGCATTATAATATGATCCCTTACTAAATTTCAAGGTATAAGTGTTCCTCCCTGAGTATGCACCGTTGCTACAGTTCGTCGTGCCGAGACACCACGTGATGATCGGGTGTGATAAGCTCTGTGTTCATATACAACGGGTGCAAGCCAGTTTTGCACACGCAGAATACTCGGGTTAAACTTGACGAGCCTAGCATATGCAGATATGGCCTCGGAACATGGAGACAGAATGGTCAAACGTGAATCATATAGTAGATATGATCAACATAGTGATGTTCACCATTCAAAACTACTCCATCTCACGTGATGATCGGACATGGTTTAGTTGATTTGGATCATGTGATCATTTAGATGACTAGAGGGATGTCTATCTAAGTGGGAGTGCTTAAGTAATATGATTAATTGAACATTAATTTATCATGAACTTAGTCCTGATAGTTATTTTGCATGTCTATGTTATTGTAGATCAATGGCCTGTGCTACCGTTCCTTTGAATTTTAATGCGTTCCTAGAGAAAACTAAATTGAAAGATGATGGTAGAAATTACACGGACTGGGTCCATAACTTGAGGATTATCCTTATTGCTGCACAGAAGAATTACGTCCTGGAAGCACCACTAGGTGTTAGGCCTGCTGCAGATGCAACTGCAGACGTTAGGAACGTTTGGCAGAGCAAAGCTGATGACTACTCGATAGTTCAGTGTGCCGTGCTTTACGGCTTAGAATCGGGACTTCAAAGATGTTTTGAACGTCATGGAGCATATGATATGTTCCAAGAGTTGAAGTTAATATTTCAAGAAAATGACCGAGTTGAGAGATATGAAGTCTCCAACAAGTTCTATAGCTGCAAAATGGAGGAGAATAGTTCTGTCAGTGAACACATACTCAGAATGTCTGGGTACCATAACCACTTGACTCAGCTGGGAGTTAATCTTCCTGATGATAGTGTCATCGACAGAGTTCTTCAATTACTGCCACCAAGCTATAAAGGCTTCCTGATGAACTATAATATGCAAGGGATGAACAAGACAATTCCTGATCTCTTCGCGATGCTAAAGGCTGCGGAGGTAGAAATCAAAAAGGAGCATCAAGTGTTGATGTTCAACAAGACCACTAGTTTCAAGAAAAAGGGCAAAGGGAAGAAGGGGAACTTCAAGAAGAACGGCAAGAAAGTTGCTACTCAGGAGAAGAAACCCAAGTCTGGACCTAAGCCTGAAACTGAGTGCTTCTACTGCAAAGGGACTGGTCACTGGAAGAGGAACTGCCCCAAGTATTTGGCGGACAAGAAGGATGGCAAAGTGAACGGTATATTTGATATACATGTTATTGATCTGTACCTTACTAATGCTAGTAGTAGCGCCTGGGTATTTGATACTGGTTCTGTTGCTCATATTTGCAACTCGAAACAGGGGCTTCGAATTAAACGAAGATTGGCTAAGGACTAGGTGACGAAGCACATCGGAAATGGTTCCAAGGTCGATGTGATCGCCGTTGGCATGCTACCTCTACATCTACCTTCAAGATTAGTTTTGGACCTGAATAATTGTTATTTGGTGCCAACGTTGAGCATGAACATTATATCTAGATCTTGTTTGATGCGAGGCGGTTATTCATTTAAATCAGAGAATAATGGTTGTTCTATTTATATGAGTAATATCTTTTATGGTCATGCACCCTTGTTGAGTGGTCTATTTTTATTGAATCTCGATCGTTGTGATACACATGTTCATAATATTGAAGCCAAAAGTTGCAAAGTTGATAATGATAGTGCAACTTATTTGTGACACTACCATTTAGGTCATATTGGTGTAAAGCGCATGAAGAAACTCCATGTTGATGGGCTTTTGGAATGACTTGATTATGAATCACTTGCTGCTTGCGAATCACTTGATTATGAATCACTCCAGAACAATGGAACGAGCTACTGACTTATTGGAAATAATGCATACTGATGTATGTGGTCCAATGAGTGTTGAGCCTCGTGGCGGGTATCGCTATTTTCTTACCTTCACAGATGATTTGAGCAGATATGGGTATATCTACTTAATGAAGCATAAGTCTAAAACGTAAAGTTCAAAGAATTTCAGAGTGAAGTGGAAAATCATTGTAACAAGAAAATAAAGTTTCTACGATCTGATCGTGGAGGAGAATATTTGAGTTACGAGTTTGGACTTCATTTGAAACAATGTGGAATAGTTTCGCAACTCACGCCACCTGGAACACCACAACGTAATGGTGTGTCCGAACGTCGTAACCATACTATATTGGATATGGTGCGATCTATGATGTCTCTTACTGATTTACCACTATCGTTTTGGGGTTATGCTTTAGAGACGGTTGCATTCACGTTAAATAGGGCACCATCAAAATCCATCGAGACGATGCCTTATGAACTATGGTTTGGCAAGAAACCAAAGTTGTCGTTTCTCAAAGTTTGGGGCTGTGATGCTTATGTGAAAAAGATTCAACCTGATAAGCTCAAACCCAAATCGGAGAAGTGCGTCTTCATAGGATACCCAAAGGAAACTGTTGGGTACACCTTCTATCACATATCCGAAGTCAAAATATTTGTTGCTAAAAATGGATCCTTTCTATAGAAGGAGTTTCTCTCGAAAGAAGTGAGTGGGAGGAAAGTAGAACTTGGTGAGGTAATTTTACCTTCTCCTGAATTGGAAAGTAGTTCATCACGGAAATCAGTTCCAGTGATTCCTACACCAATTAGTGAGGAAGCTAATGATGATGATCATGAAACTTCATATCAAGTTATTACCGAACCTCGTAGGTCTTCAAGGGTGCGATCCGCACCAGAGTGGTACGGTAATCCTATTCCGGAGGTCATGTTACTAGACCATGATGAACCTACAAACTATGAGGAAGCGATGATGAGCCCAGATTCTGTGAAATGGCTTGAGGCCACGAAATCTGAGATGGGATCCATGTATGAGAACTAAGTGTAGACTTTGGTGGATTTGCCCGATGATTGGTAAGCCATAGAAAATAAATGGATCTTCAAGAAGAAGACTGACACTGCCGGTAACGTTACTATCTACAAAGCTTGACTTGTTGTGAAAGGTTTTCGACAAGTTCAAGGAGTTGACTACGATGAGACTTTCTCACCCGTAGCGATGCTTAAGTCTGCCCGAATCATGTTAGAAATTGCTCCATTTTATGATTATGAAATTTGGCAGATGGATGTCAGAACTACATTACTTAATGGATTTTTGGAAGAAGAGTTATATATGATGCAACCAGAAAGTTTTTTCGATACAAAGGGTGCTAACAAAGTGTGCAAGCTCTAGCGATCCATTTATGGACTGGTGCAAGCCTCTCGGAGTTGGAATAAAGGCTTTGATAGTCTGATCAAAGCATATGGTTTTATACAGACTTTTGGAGAAGCCCGTATTTACAAGAAAGTGAGTTGGAGCTCTGTAGCATTTCTAATATTATATGTGGAAGACATATTGTTCATTGGAAATGATATAGAATTTCTGGATAGCATAAATGGATACTTGAATAAGAGTTTTTCAATGAAAGACCTTGGTGAAGCTGCTTACATATTGAGCATCAAGATCTATAGAGATATATCAAGACGCTTAATTGGACTTTCACAAAGCACATACCTTCATAAAGTTTTGAAGAAGTTCAAAATGGATCTGTCAAAGAAAGGGTTCTTGCCTGTGTTTCAAGGTGCGAAATTGAGTCAGACTCAATGCCCGACCACTACAAAAGATAGAGAGAAAATGAAAGTCATTCCCTATGCTTCAGCCATATGTTCTATCATGTATGGAATTCTTTCTACCAGACCTAATGTGTGGCTTTCTATAAGTATAGCAGGGAGGTACCAAAGTAATCCCGGAGTGGAGCACTGGACAGCGGTCAAGAACATCCTGAAATACCTGAAAAGTACTAAGGATATGTTTTTCGTTTATGGAGGTGACAAAGAGCTCGTCGTAAACAATTACGTCAATGCAAGCTTTGACATTGATCCGGATGACTCTAAGTCGCAATTCGGATACATATTTTTATTGAATGGTGGAGCTGTCAGTTGGTGCAGTTCCAAGTAAAGCGTCATGGCAGGATCTACATGTGAAGCGGAGTACATAACTGCTTCGGAAGTAGCAAATGAAGGAGTCTGGATGAAGGAGTTCATATCCGATCTAGGTGTCATACCTAGTGCATCGGGTCTAATGAAAATCTTTAGTGACAATACTAGTGCCATTGCCTTGGTGAAGGAATCCATATTTCACAAGAGAACCAAGCACATCAACAGACGCTTCAATTCCATCCGTCATCAAGTGTCAGAGGGAGACATAGAGATTTTCAAAATACATACGGATCTGAATGTTGTAGACCCATTAACTAAGCCTCTTCCACGAGCAAAGCATGATCAACACCAGTGTTAGAATCATTACTTTGTAATCTAGATTATTGACTCTAGTGCAAGTGGGAGACTGAAGGAAATATTCCCTAGAGGCAATAATAAAGTTATTATTTATTTCCTTATATCATGATAAATGTTTATTATTCATGCTAGAATTGTATTAACCGGGAACTTAGTACATGTGTGAATACATAGACAAAACATAGTATCCCTAGTATGCCTCTACTAGACTAGCTCGTTAATCAAAGATGGTTATGTTTCCTAACCATAGACATCTATTGTCATTTGATGAACGGGATCACATCATTAGGAGAATGATGTGATGGACATGACCCATCCGTTAGCTTAAGATTATGATTGTTACAGTTTCCTTGCTACTGCTTTCTTCATGACTTGTACATGTTCCCGAGACTATGAGATTATGCAACTCCTGAATACTGGAGGAACACCTTGTGTGCTATCAAATGTCACAACGTAAATGGGTGATTATAAAGATGCTCTACATGTGTCTCCGAAGGTGTTTTTTGGGTTGGCATAGATCAAAATGAGGATTTGTCACTCCGTGTTTCGGAGAGGTATCTCTGGGCCCTCTCGGTAATCCTCATCACTATAAGCCTTGCAAGCAATGTGACTAATAAGTTAGTTGCGGGATGAAGCATTACAGAATGATTAAAGAGACTTGCCGGTAACGAGATTGAACTAGGTATGATGATAACGATGACCGAATCTCGGGCAAGTAACATACTGATGACAAAGGGAACAAAGTATGTTGTTATGCGGTTTGACCGATAAAGATCTTCGTACAATATGTAGGAGCCAATATGAGCATCCAGGTTCCACTATAGGTTATTGATCGGAATTGTGTCTCGGTCATGTCTACATAGTTCTCGAACCCGTAGGGTCCGCACGCTTAACATTCGATGACGATTTGTATTATGATTTATGTGTTTTGATGACCGAAGTTTGTTCGGAGTCCCGGATGAGATCACGGACGTGATGAGGAGTCTCTAAATGGTCGAGACATAAAGATTGATATATTGGAAGGCTATATTCGGACATCAGAATGGTTCCGGAGAAGTTCGGGTATTTTCTGGAGTATCGGGAGGTTACTGGAACCCCACGGGGAGTTGATGGGCCTTATGGGCCTTAGTGGGAAGGAGAGCCAGCGGCCAGGAGGTGCCCCCCCCAGCCCAGTCCACATTGGACAAGGGGTTGGGGGCGTGGCCCCCCTCTCCCTTCCTTCCCCCTTCTCCTTTAGGTGGAAACCTACTAGTACTTGGAGTCCTAGTAGGATTCCCCTTCTCCCGACGTGCATAGCTTGGCCGGCCGGCCTCCCCCTCCCTCCTTTATATACGGCGGCAGGGGGGCACCCTAGGATACACCAAGTTTTGCCTTAGCCGTCTGCGGTGCCCTCTTCACAGTTACACAGCTCGATCATATCACCGTAGTGCTTAGGCGAAGCCCTGCGCTGGTAACATCATCATCACTGTCGCCACGCCATTGTGCTGACGGAACTCACCCTCGTCCTCAACTGGATCAAGAGCACAGGGGACGTCATCAAGCCAAACGTGTGCTGAACAGGAAGGTGCCATATGTTTGGTACTTGGATCGGGTTGGATCACCAAGACGTTCGACTACATCAACCGCGTTACTAAACGCTTCCGCTTTCGGTCTACGAGGGTACGTGGACACACTCTCCCCTCTCATTGCTATGCATCTCCTAGATAGATCTTGCGTGATCGTAGGAAAATTTTGAAATTACTACGTTCCCCAACACATATGAACACATAAGGACGACTACACATTCTGCACCAACTGAGCAAAGATCAATGCATGAATGAATTGCACAAGAAAATTCAGAGATGACAGTGGACAAGGGATGACTCGCCACTGGCAGATCCAAGCACCACCAACAATAATAAGATGGGAGGGCACAATTGTCTTGAAGGGGAGGGTGTGACGCGAGACCACACTGCCTCAGATCTGGATGAATTGGCCATCCATGTGCTCCTCGCGTGGATGGTGATGGCGATGGTGACGGTGGAGGGAGATATGTGAGGGAAAGAGAGAGGGGAGAGGAAGGAGAGGAACCCTAGCTAAGACGAGAGAAGGAGCACCTCAAGGACAATGACAATGGTGATGTGAACGTGTGTCTCGGTGGCTGTCCCTTCTCCTGGTGTTGGCTGAGGGAGTCCTGGATAAGGGGGTATCCGGACAGCCGGACTATATACATCGTCCGGACTATAGAAGCGTCAAGATACAAGACTCAAGGCTTCGGCTCGTGTCCGGATGGGACTCACCTTTGCATGGAAGACAAGCTTAGCAATCCGGATATTATGTTTCCTTCCTTGTAACCGAATCCATGTAAACCCTAGCTCTCCGGTGTCTATATAAACCGGAGAGCATGGTCCTTAGAAGGCCGATCACAATCACAATCACAATCATACCATCATAGGCTAGCTCTTAGGGTTTAGCTTCTACGATCTCGTGGTAGATCTACTCTTGTATTCCACATATCTTCAATATTAATCAAGCAGGAAGTTGGGTTTTACCTCCATCGAGAGGGACCGAACCTGGGTAAACATTGTGTCCCTTGCTTCCTATTACCATTAACCTAAGACGCACAGATCGGGACCCCCTACCCGAGATCCGCCGGTTTTGACACCAACTTTGGTGCTTTCATTGAGAGTTCCTCTGCGCCGTCGCTTCGAGGCTTGATGGCATCTTCAATCGTCAACAACACGGTCCAGGGTGAGACATTTCTCCCCGGACAGATCTTTGTGCTCGGTGGCTTCGCACTGCGGGCCAATTCGCTTGGCCAGTTGGAGCAGATCGATAGCTTCACCCCTGGCCATCAGATCAGGTTCGGAAAGTTGAACTACACGGCGGATATCCGCGGAGACTTGATCTTTGACGGATTCGAGCCTGTGCCAGGAGTGCGAGACAGCCACGACGAGCATGGCCTAGACCTGCTGTCGGACATTGCCCGGGACATCATCCCCGAGGTAGCCTTGGATCTAAATCAAGGGCAGATTGTGTTGCCTATGGACGGAGGGCTAGACCCCGCTCCGCGGGCCGCACACTTATCGATGGTGGAGCCGAACACGGGTCCCACCGCTGTGGAGGCCTATAATCCCGGACCCCCGGACTCATATCCGGTTGTTGGTCCTGGTCCACTCACTCTCGAGCCAGCCGAGCTAGGTTGGGCTCCGGTAATGGAGTTTACCACTGTGGACATCTTTCAGCACTCGCCTTTTGGCGACATGCTGAACTCATTGAAGTCTCTCTCTTTGTTAGGAGACTCTGGGCCAAACTATGTCCGGCTGGACTGGGAAGCAGGCGACGAAGGAATTTTCTGCTCACCCACCACCCACTTTGTTGCCACGATCGATGATTTAACCGACGTGCTCGACTTTGACTTTGAAGACATCGATGGTATGGACGACGATGAAGGAGACATACAGGAGCCACCGCTCACAGGGCGGTGGACAGCCACCTCTTCATACAATATATATATATATATATGGTGGACACTCCGAAAGAAACTAATGGAGACGAGGCAACGGAGGATAACCCCTCCAAGAAGAAAGCAAAGCATGGGCGTCGCTAGAGCCACTCCAAGCCCCGCCAAGGCAATACCGGCGCCGGAGACGATGATAATCCGGACGGTGCCGACGATGAATACAACCCTGAACAGCCCGCCTTCGAGCAGGCCGAAAAGGAAGACGGGCATGACAACCCAGATGAACAGGCGACAGACGGGTATCCGGAGGAGGACAACTACATGCCCCTCTCCGAAGACGAGATTAGCCTTAGCGACGACGATTTCAGCATACCCAAAGACCCCGCAGAGCAGGAGCGCTTCAAGCGCCGGCTCATTGCCACTGTGAGAAGTGTGAAGAAGAAGCAGCAGCAGCTTCAAGCTGACCAAGATCTGCTCACAGACAGATGGACAGAAGTCCTGGCAGCCGAGGAATACGGACTCGGGCGCCCCACGGCTGACCGACCGCCTCGAGGTCGGGATAAAATGGCATATCAGCCGAAATACCAGCCTGCACCCCTACGCCGGTTTACTACAGCCCGGGGCAATACTCAGGACCTGCCGATAAACTGGATAACGCCGCAGGAGAACCAAGTTCGATCTACGGATCACGGGGGCATGCTGAAGCACACGACGATGATCGTCATACCAGATACACTAACAGCAAATCCGGTCGGGCCGAATACAACCAGTCAGACGCAGCCGGACTACGCCGTAACATAGCCTGACATAGAGGCGCCGCACACCCCCTATGCTTCACTGATGAAGTGATGGATCATGAATTCCTAGAAGGGTTTAAACCCGTAAGCATCGAATAATACGATGGCAGCATAGACCCCGCGGTATGGATCAAGGATTTCCTCCTCCACATTCACATGGCCCGTGGAGATGACCTACATGCCATCAAGTATCTTCCCCTTAAGCTCAAAGGACCTGCCCGGCACTGGCTAAACAGCCTTCCCGCAAATTCCATTGGCAGTTGGGAAAACCTGGAAGACGCATTCCTTGACAACTTCCAGGGCACATATGTGCGACCTCCGGATGCCGACGATTTGAGCCACATAACTCAATAGCCCGGAGAATCAGCCAGGAAATTCTGGACTCGGTTCCTAACTAAAAAGAACCAAATAGTCGACTATCCGGACGCCGAAGCCCTAGCGGCTTTCAAGCATAATATCCGTGACGAGTGGCTCGCCAGACACCTCGGCCAGGAGAAACCCAAGTCCATGGCAGCTCTTACGACACTAATGACCCGCTTTTGTGCGGGCGAGGACAGCTGGTTGGCTCGCAGTAGCACTACGCCACATTCTGGAACTTCAGATGTCCGGGACAATAATGGCAAGCCATGCTGCAACAGACACAAGCGACGGAACAACGACGACAACACCGAGGATATGGCGGTCAATGCTGGATTCAGTGGATCGAAATCCGGTCAGCGGAAGAAGACATTCAAGCGCAACAATCAAGGACCGTCCAGTCTGGACTGTATACTGGAGCGCTCGTGCCAAATTCATGGCACCCCGGACAAGCCAGCCAACCACACCAACAGAGACTGCTGGGTCTTTAAACAGGCCGGCAAAATAAACACCAAAAACAAGGACAAGGGGCC
Source organism: Triticum dicoccoides (assembly GCF_002162155.2). Classification (NCBI taxonomy): domain Eukaryota; kingdom Viridiplantae; phylum Streptophyta; class Magnoliopsida; order Poales; family Poaceae; genus Triticum; species Triticum dicoccoides. The sequence goes on along the minus strand of NC_041381.1, from coordinate 562,831,679 downwards.
GCACAGCGATGATGACGACGAGCCCCGGCGTCCGAACATGGGGGGCCAGAAGAAATCCCCCCCCCCCCCATGTGAAAACGGTCAACATGATCTATGCCACCCACATCCCCAAGCGGGAACGGAAGCGATCATTGCGGGACATATATGCGATGGAGCCAGTCGTCCCCAAATTAAACCCATGGTCAGCTTGTCCGATCACCTTTGATCGTAGGGATCATCCTACTAGCATCCGTCATGGCGGCTCCACCGCATTAGTTTTAGACCCAATTATAGACGGATTTCACCTCATAAGAGTCTTTATGGACGGAGGTAGCAGCCTGAACCTGCTTTATCAGGACACAGTGCGGAAGATGGGCATCGATCCTTCAAGGATCAGGCCCACCAAAACCACCTTTAAAGGTGTCATTCTTGGAGTAGAAGCCCGTTGTATGGGCTCTATAACACTGGAAGCGGTCTTCGGATCTCCAGATAATTTCCGAAGCGAAGAACTAATCTTCGATATCGTCCCTTTCCGCAGTGGTTATCATGCCCTGCTCGGACGAACCGTATTTGCTAGATTCAATGCAGTACCACACTATGCATACCTCAAGCTCAAGATGCCAGGCCCGCGCGGGGTCATAACAGTCAACGGGAATATGGACCGCTCTCTCTGTATAGAAGAACATACTTCGGCCCTTGCGGTAGAAGTACAATGCGGCCTCCTCCGGCAAACCACCAATCCAGCTATGACATTTTCTAGCTCTGCCAAGCGAGGGCGGAACACCCTGCAGCAAGATCAGCAGGCATGACAAGAGAAGGACTAGCAGTCCGGCCTCCGCTCAAATCCCATCAAAGCAGCATTCATGCCATGCGTAAACAATTATGCACTCAAAATACCATGGGCACAGGCGGAGGCGTATCAAGGGCTCAGTCAACAGTAAGGTATCACTTCATAACCTTTCCATTCACCTTTAAGGACATCGCTTTAGTGCAGCTTCTCCAGAATAGCCGGATTGTCGGACCTACATAGGAGAGGAAACCCGGGAGGCAACAAGCTTTGGGCACAGTAGGAAACACCCAGGTGGAATCTATTTGCGATCATTATTCCTGCTTTATCTATCTGTACGTAGCCTGCCCCCGGACAGGATATGTCAAATAATCCTATTTTGTCTCCGCTTAATGCATACATTGTAAACATACGCTTAAACTTATTATTCATCAATGGGAGACCACATATAGCACCAGCTTACTTGTTTTTATTTGAGCATTTTTTATAAATGTCTATTTAATTTTGCATGCGTACACTTTGGTACGTGTAGTTTGCCAGGGGCTCCTTATGGTACCCCATAATATGGCAAGTCAAGTCCGAACACTTTCAACAGTGCGGCACCCCGAACTTATAGCATTATATGCATCAGCTCCGAATCATGGCTAGGTTACGGTTGGGATAGCCCGGCTCCCTTGCTTTGGTGCCTTATGTTCCGTTAATTGGGCTAAGGTACCGCAGGGAGAACTACTGTGATTGTGCCCCAGTTCTGCCGGATGAGCACCTCAGTAGAGAAAGCACAAAACTGTCTGACATGATGTGGCGAGAGACTGGTCGCTATTCGAGAGGTCTTAAAATCCTTAAAGATTTTTTCCGCTTTAGGCATTAATTCGGCTTCGTCCGACATAGGCGTGTATAGCGCCCCAATTCAGCCTTCCGGATTCTAGGGGCTTCGCCAAAATTTAAAATCATATACTTCTATGGCTAAGTGAAGGTTATAAAGCTGTATGGTCCGATTGCCTGGTTCGCTGCGCTGGACACCTCCTTAAGGGACCAAACATTTGGATAAAGAGTGTCCGGGTTTTCCACAAACACCCCAGTACTAGTTACATGGGGGCGGAAGCCGACGACTGGCCTGCTTTCAGAATTTGATAAACAACCGCACAGAAGGTAATATTTTAAATCATAAAAGCGCTACATAGCGCCAGTAACTTTGTCTTTAATTTACAAACATGGCAGAAGTGAAGTCATTCAAAAATTATGTCTTTGGTACACTCATCGGCCACGAGGCAAGCACCCTTCATAACGCCATCATAATACTTCTCGGGGACGCCATGCGGCTTGCCCTCCGGCGGCCCGTCCTTCACCAGCTTCTCCGCATCTAGCTTGCCCCAATGCACCTTGGCGCGGGCATGGGCCCGGCGGGCAACCTCAATGCAAACGGATCGCTTGATGACTTCCAGTTGCGGACAGTAATCCACCATCCGCTTGATCAGGCCAAAGTAGCTTGTGGGCAGAATCTCACCAGGCCATATCCGGACTATGAGATCTTTCATAGCCACTTAGGCCGCCTTGTAGAGTTCGACCAACTACTTCAGTTGGTCACTCAGAGGCATTGCATGTTCGGCCCCAGCATACTGGGACCAGAACAACTTCTCCATTGAGCTCCCCTCCTGGGCACGGTAGAACTCCGCAGCATCTGATACGCTGCATGGCAGGTCTGCGAATGCCCTTGGAGAGCTCCGGATTCGAGTAAGTAAAAGAAACGCCTCCTCCACATGTTTGCTTTGCATAAAAAAATTCTTACCCGCCGCTATTTTCTTGGCCTCCTGGATCTCTTGTTGAGCCCTCTCGGCTTTGGCCTTGGCGTCTTTTGTATTTGTAAGGGCCTTCGCAAGCTTGGCCTCCTTTGCATTAAGCTCCCGCTCCGCAGACTCGAGCTTCTTGCCGAGCTCCTGGAGCTCTTCTTGTACCTCGCCCACTCGGGCCTCTTGCTTTTTGCGCTCTTTGAGTTCCAAGGCCGCATTGTGTTCGGCCTCGGACAGCGCCTTCTTAAGAGATGCCACTTTGATGGCGGCCTTTGTTAACACATCACGATGTCTCGTCGTTAGAATCATCAAATTTTATTTACTATTTATTATATGAGAGAGGGGAATCATTCACCTTTGTTCTCTTCGAGCTGCCTCCTCGCGAGGCAGAGCTCTCCCTATGCCCGCTCTAAATCCTGCGTCAGGCCGGCGATTTCGACCGTGCGAGCAGCAGCGGCCAACAACATAGCCTATTTATTTACATTCAACAATTATTGTTAGACTCCTGCGGATTATAATTGACACTTCATTTGGTTTTTCTTTCCGAACACCAAAGAGAGTATCAGGGGCTACTACCTATCGGGTGGTGATTTGACACATTGTTACTGCTTACCTCAATGCCTGTTAGGAGGCTGGTGCAGGCTTCGGTTAGTCCGCTCTTGGTGGACGAAACCTTCTTAATCACCGCACTCATTAGAGTATGGTGCTCTTCATCTAGGGAAGCACCTCGAAGCGCTTCCAACAGACAATCCGGTGCCTGGGACGCAACGGAGGCCCTTTATATAGACAGCCCTTCCTCCATAATGAGGGGCTGCCCGCCTAAGTCCGGAACCACTGAAGGCTCCGTAATAGTGTTCGGCTGAGAGCCCGACTTGTTGTGGCTCTCATCGACACGATCCGCGGGGACTTTGAACCCCGCGAGTCGAACGCCTGGGATGCCGCCTTGAGGCGCCTCTAGGGCCACCTCCGTCATCATCGGGAGCCTTCAGGACAACACCTCCGTGTCGTCCCCGGGACGAGGAGACGTGGCCGCCGGGAGTGAGTTCATTGCTGACTCACTCAAGGACCCGTCCGAAGACGACACTCCCGGATGGGCCGTGGCCGGACTGCATACAAGTTTGGCATTATAAACAAAACTATGAAGCAAAAATTGCGATTGAGTGCGGATACTTACGATTGCACTAGGGGCTTCTTCCTGGACAGCCACCCTTCCTTGCTATCGGCGGTGATGGCGGAGTAGTCTGGAAGGGATGCCTTTCCCTTCTTGGACGTCCCAGTCTCCCCCACCGGGGCGGCCTTCCTCTTCTTCCCTCCCCCGACACGAGGAGGTGGTGTTTCTCCTTGTTCCTCCCCGCCTCCGCGGGAGGAATCTGCCTCATCGTCGTCAGACGACAAGGGTATGACGGCCTTACGTCGGAGGCCTCTCCTGGCCCCTTGGTTCGCCATCTCAGGCCCCCCATCCTTTCCGGATGGGGCGGCCTCTTCTTCTTATTCTTCCCCTTGATGGGAGGAGTGCGCCTCGTCATCTTCGGACGAGGCTTGCGCAGCTTTACTTCGGAGACCCTTTCGGGTTCCAGGGCCTTCTTATCGGCCTTCTTCTCCGGCCCCTTGTAGGGCAACGGGACCAGCATCTTCGTCAGAAGATCACTGGCTGGGCTTTCCGGCAATGGAGCTGGACTGTCGATCCGCTCCGCTGTATCCACATACTCCTGAAACAAATATACACAATCACTTAGGAATTCCCCCATGAGTACATTAGCAAGAACCGGACTCGGTGGCGGCCTGAGAACTTACCTGGGTAGGTTGCCGTGCGGCGTGGAGCCCGCGATCCTCGTTTATGAGAGGAGGTACCTCGGTGGCCTTGAACAATGCCTTCCATGCATTCTTATGCTTCATGCCGTAGAGCCTCTGGAGCGTCCGGTGTTCGGCCGGGACGAATACCCACAAATTGAATGCCCTCCTTTGGCACGGCAGTATCAGGCAAATGAGCATGACTTGGATCACATTGACAAGCTTGATGTTCTTGTCCTTCATGCCTTTGACGCAGGTGATGAGTCCGGTCAGCTCTGCAGATTTGCCCCATAGCAGGCCCTTCTGTTCCCAGGAGGTGAGCCGCATAGGGGCCGGAGCCCAGTTGGCGTCGCGTGGTTTAGTGATATAGAACCACCCCGATTGCCACCCTTTCATGGTTTCCGCAAAGGAGCTTTCAGGCCAAGTGACATTAGGCATTTTGCCCACCATGGCTCCTCGCACTCCGCTTGCTGGCCGCTCACAATCTTCGGCTTCACGCAGAAGGTTTGGAGCCACAGGCCGAAATGAGGCTTGATGCGGAGGAAAGCCTCACACACGACGATGAACGCCAAGATGTTAAGGACGAAGTTCGGAGCTAGATCATGGAACTATAGACCGTAGTAGAACATAAGCCCGCGGACAAAGGGGTGGAGTGGAAATCCCAGTCCACGAACGAAGTGGGCAAGGAACACGACCCTCCTGTGGTGTCCTGGAGTTGGAATGACCTGCCCCACGTCTGGTAGCCGGTGCGCTATGTTTGCGGCTAAGTATCCGGCCGCCCGAAGATCGCGACCTTTTTCTCCGTCGCGGTGGAAACCAACCACTTGCCTCCTGCTCCCGACATGACTGACTGTGCGGAGAAGACCTGGCACTACAAAAAAAGACACATCCGTGACATTTTGGGCCGAACGAAATTTTTTTTTGTCATACATATGACACTTCTATGATGATAATTGTGACAAAACCCGGTATCATCATAGATGTGGTGGGATCCTACTTCTATGACAAAAAATCATGACAGAAAATGGGCTTTTCGTCCTGGGCGGGCCGGAGATGCAGCTGCATGACATTCTTTGGGCCGTCCATGACGGAAAAAACCATGGTAGAAGCGAGGGGGAGGAAAATTTTGGTGAGTTGCCGGTTACGGTGGGAGGTCGGGGGCGGAGCAATGCGCGTTTCTCTCGTACGTACGCGCGTGTGTGCGAGGCATTGGCTCTAACTGAACCCAAGCGAGGCATTGGGCTCTAACTGAACCCGAGCGATTGCACTGCAGGCTACGTGTTACTGAACCCGGGCGATCGATCGATGGGTGTTAATTGAACCCGATGGAGCGATTCCTTCGCTACTGCTGCTAACTGAAGCC
>NC_041381.1:562818345-562825654 GCF_002162155.2 Triticum dicoccoides | reverse complement strand
AGTGAGCGGTGGCGTTGCCTCTGGATGAACAGGAACCAGTGGTGTGGACGGCTAGATGAACAGTAGACGGTGGAGGGGTGGCCGTGGAGGGGTGGTTGAACAGGACCCCATGGTGTGGAGGGCTGGATGAACAATAGACGGTGGAGGGGTTCCCGCGGAGGGGTGGTTGAACAGTAGCCGGTGGAGTAGCACACAGTGGAGGCTGGATGAACAGGAGCCCGTGGAGGCTGGAGGAGGTCGACGGTAGCCTGTGGAGGCTGGAGGAGGTCGACGGTGGAGATGAACTGTATCCCGTGGAGTCTCGTTTTGCGGTACGCCACACCCCTCCCGATGAATAGGACCCCCGTTTCAACCGTAGGAGGTCCATTTCGTCCGTTTTGCGGTACGCCACACCCCTCCCAATCAACAGGACCCCCGTTTCGACCGTAGGAGGTCCAATTCGTCCGTTTTGTGGTACGCCACACCCCTCCTGATCAACAGGACCCCCGTTTCGACCGTAGGAGGTCCATTTCCTCCGTTCTACGGTACGCCAGGCCTCGTTTCCATCGCCTGTTCCATCCAAGTCGGTTGACTCCCACGCGTTTCGTTGCCTCCCGATGAACACGGCGCATTCCGTTGCCTTCCCATGAACACGGCGCATTCCGTTGCCTCCCCATGAACACGACGCATTATGTTGCCTCCCCATGAACACGAGCCCTAACCGTACATATGCGTGACTAGGCGTTCGAGACCCCACCCGTATGTACACATACGTGGCCGTATTTTCTTTCTTGCACCCTGGCCACTGTACGTACATGTACATGCTACGTGCGCGCCTCTACTACGACACGTACACGCCTCTACTGCGACACTGCGCGCCTCTACATCAACCAGTATATATGTACGTACAAGTTCGCAACCAGAATGAGAACGCTACGTACGCTTCGACCAGGTGGGTCCCGAGTGTCAGGCAGTTCCTTGCATGCGAAAATGTAGCTGGCGGGTCCCAGCAGTCAGAGGGGCGAATCGTTTTTTCTTTACCCGGAGGCACTTCCTTTGCGTGCGAAGATGTAGCTGGTGGGTCCCAGCAGTCAAGGGAGCGAATTGTTTTTTTTTGCCCGGACGCACTTCCTAGCGTGCGAAGATGTAGATGGTGGGTCCCAGCAGTCAGGGGGGCGAATCGTTTTTTTGCCCGGACGCACTTCCTTGCGTGCGAAGGTGTAGCTGGTGGGTCCCGGCAGTCAGGGGGGAAACGTTTTTTTCATGAAATATGGTGGCCCGTCTGGTGGGTCCCTGCTGTCAGGTGGAGGAATAATTATTTTGTGCGTAATAAGGAGGCACTTCCTTGCTGCGGCCGTGGACCCAGCTGTCAGCCTCTCCACGTACAGTCCACGTCCGATGGAAGCCGTTCCTTGACCATGTTGACCAGCCGTGCCGAGAGCACCAGGGCGGTGGACGACGGTGAGGCCTAGGAAGGGGACGACGCGGAGCCAGGGAAGACGCGGAAGTGGATGCCCATGCGTAGAGGAGTACGAGGGTTCACTGGTTCGCTGCATTGTGAGGCTGCCATCACCACAGAATAACAGGGGGTGTGGGTGAGTAGAGGGATGGCCTGGCCAGCGGTGGGAGTCATAGGGGGCGGTGAAGCCTCTGCCGCATCGCAGCCGGCCACGGGAGGCAGGAGCCCGAGGCACGACCGGCGCTGGTTTGGGCGGCTGGAGCAAGAAGACCAGAGGTTGAAGAAGCACTACGGCCGTTGGATGGACATTGTGCGGTCACTGGAGCTAGAATCGTGCATATTGACTAAGTTGACAAAGCCCTCCGTCCCCGTCAACTTAGTAGGCCCACAAGTCAGCCTGCCACTATACTGGGTCCCAGCTAGCAGGGGGAGTATTCATTTTTTTTGTGCGTAATAAGGAGGCACTTCCTTGCGTGCGAAGATATAGCTGGTGGGTCCGAGCTGTCAGCGGCGGTAACGTTTTTTTCGCGAAATACTGAGGCCCTTTCCGTGGGTCCCTGATGTTAGGTGGACGAGTCATTATTTTGCACGTAATAAGGAGGCATTCCCTTGCGTGCGGCCGTGGACCCAGCTGTCGGCCTCTCCACGTACAGTCCACTTCAGATGCATGTCGGTCGTTGACCATGTTGATCAGGCCGCGATGAGAGCACCAGGGCGGTGGACGATGGCGAGGCGTATTCTTTTTGTTAGCATTACAGCCCATAATGTGGCCACGGTTAAAAAGTTATATGAAATTTTGCATATTTCGGTGCGGTCCGAACTGTTTTTAATCCCGAAATTTCGACTCACATTCAAACTGATTTTAAAAATAAATGTATATCAATATAAAATCCAACAAATTCTCCACGCATAAATATTAATGTAATTTTAAATCTTGAAATGAAAAAAATATATTTGAAACTAATTACCGGTTTGATGTGTTTTAAAAATGTACAGCCCATTTCTCATTACTGATGGGCCATTTTCTCGGCCAGCCGAATGAAAAGCTCTCCTCGTCTTGAAAGATTTGCAGCCAATAGGCCTGACAAAGGACTTAATTGACAAATCACGAAAAAACTGGGCTGTGGCCGTGGACCCAGCTGTCAGCGTCTCCATGTACAGTACTCTTCCGATGGAAGTCGTTCCTTGACCACGTTGATCACGCTGCGCGGAGAGCACCATGGCGGTGGACGACAATGAGACCTAGGAAGGGGACGACGCGGAGCCGGGGAAGACGCGGCAGTGGAAGCCCGCGCGGAGAGGAGTACGAGGGTTCACTGGTTCGGCTGCGGTGTGAGGCTGCCGTCGCCGCAGGGTCTGGCCAGCGGTGGGAATAGTAGGGGGCGGTGAGGCCTCCGCGGCAGCACAGCCGGCCACGGGAGGCAGGAGCATGCGGCACGACCGGTGCTGCTTTGGGCGGCTGGAGCAAGAAGACCAGAGGTTGAAGAAGCACTATGGCCGTTGGATGTACATCGTACGGTCACTGGAGCTAGAATCGTTCATATTGACTAAGTTGACAAAGCCCTTCAGCCCCGTCAACCCAGTAGGCCCACAAGACAGCCTCCCACCAAGGTGGGTCCCAGCTAGCCGGGGGAGTATTCATTTTTTTGTGCGTAATAAGGAGGCACTTCCGGTGGGTCCGAGCTGACAGCGGGGGGAAGGTTTTTTCGCGAAATACGATGGCCCGTCCGGTGGGTCCCAGCAGTCAGGGGGAAACGATTTATTTCACAAAATACTGGTGGCCCGTCCGGTGGGTCCCCGCTATCAGGTGGAGGAATAATTATTTTCCGTGTAATAAGGAGGCACTTCCTTGCGGCTGCCGTGGACCCAGCTGTCAGCCTCTCCACGTACAGTACTCTTCCGATGGAAGTCGGTCGTTGACCACATTGACCACGCCGCGCCGAGAGCACCGCGGTGGTGGATGACGGCGAGGCCTAGGAAGGGGACGACGCGGAGCCGGGCCACGGGAGGCAGGAGCATGCGGTAGCACAGCCGGCCACGGGAGGCAGGAGCAGGCGGCACGACCGGCACTGCTTTGGGCGGCTAGAGCAAGAAGAACAGAGGTTGAAGAAGCCATATGGCCGTTGGATGGACATCATACGGTCACTAGAGTATTGACTAAGTTGACAAAGCCCTCTGTCCCCGTCAACTTAGTAGGCCCACAAGTCAGCCCAACAATATGGTGGGTCCCAGCTAGAAGGGGGGTATTCATTTTTTTGGGCGTAATAAGGAGGCACTTCCTTGCGTGCGAAGATATAGCTGGTGGGTCCGACCTGTCAGCGGGGGGAACATTTTTTTCACGAAATACAGAGGCCCTTCCTGTCGGTCCTAGCCGTTAGGTGGAGGAATCATTATTTTGCGCGTAATAAGGAGGCATTTCCTTGCGTGCGGCCATGGACCCAACTATCAGCCTCTCCACGTACAGTCCACTTCCGATGGATGTAGTTCATTGACCACGTTGACCAGGTCACGCCGAGAGCACCAGGGCGTTGGACGACGGCGAGGCATAGGAAGGGAACGACACGGAGCCAGGGAATACTAGGCAGTTGTTTCCCACCCGGAGGAGTACGAGGGTTTACTGGTTCGTCTGCCGTCGCCGGAGAATAACAGCATGTGTGGGTGAGTAGAGGGATGGCTAGGCCAGCGACGGGAGTACGGTGGGGCCGTGGGGCCTGCACGGCAGCATAGCCGGCCGCGGGAGGAGGGAGCAGGCAGTCCCGCCGGCGCTTGTTTGAGAGGCTGGAGCATGAAGAGTAGAGATTGAAGAAGCACGACAGCCGTTGGATGGATATCCAACAGTCACTGCTCTCGTGTGTTGACTAAGTTGACAGGGTGTTGCGTGTGCATCAACCTTTTGTTTTATGAAAGCATATGCGTCAACCTATAGTAGGCGCACAAGTCAGCCTCAAATCTATGGAAAACAGCATACAACCCATCTGCCATTATTTCTAATAATGTACATCCCATTTGCTAATTATTAAGATTTTTTTTGGAGCCCATCTTCTTTTTGTTAGCATTACACCCCATATTGTGGCCACGGTGAAAAAGTATACAAAATTTTGCATATTTCGGTGCGGTCAACTATTTTTAGTCCAGAAATATTGATTCACATTCAAACTATTTTGAAAAATAATTTATATAAATATAAAATCAAAATAATTGTCCACGCATACAAATCAATGGAATTTAAGATCTTGTAATGAAAAAAAATGAAACTAATTCCCGATTTGATGTATTTAAAACATGTACAAGCCATTCCTGGGAAAACCGAATGAAACTCTCCTCGTCTTGAAACATTTGCAGCCCAGCAAGGCCGATAAAGCAAGTAGGCCTTGTTTGGGTATTTCTTTAAAAAAATAGAACTGGGCTAGCCATTTTCAGCAAGAAAAAAACACAACTGGGCTCATGATGTGGTAAACATAAATAAAACCCTGGCTAGATGGGCCACAGCCCCCACACAGCCCCGTTGTTACCCTGATCCGTCGCTAAAACTAGTATAAATAACAACTACTTGTTCCTCATTGTCTAAAAAAAGCTGCTTGTTCCTCCAAAAAAAATGCGTGACTTGCTGGGCTTCCAATGTGCGTGAAATTACCACCTTTATATACAACTTCTCTAGACATGGAAAGCATTGCAGCAAGCCAATAATCTTGTTCAGATCAAAACTATTCATTTGGATATATAAGATCTTGATAGAATCCAACACCATTGATAGGCCATCCTTGGAGAAACTCTTCATTGAGCATAGAACATAATATTATTACAAAAAGTGTACTCCAAGATGATATATAAATTATGCGCAGAAATTTAAAATGCAGCATATGGTTACAAGTGTAGATGATAATATAAAGTACCTGAAGAACTGTGGAGCCAAACACCATATTGAAATGAGCACAGAGATCATGTATTACACCCAAGGTATCCAGTTTAGGCGCAGAGAGGATGATTATTTGCAACGGTGAATAACTAGAATCAAGGATCAACCTTTGAAGTGAAGGAGCATCTTGGATGATGAGCTGCCTTCCGTCAAAAGAAATTCCAATTCTTACAAGGTTAGGCGACTTTATTTGGAGACAACCGATTCTAACTGTGAAAACAAGCACCAAGCACTCTAGCGCAGGGCAACTGGAGTGGATGATGTTGTGCAATGAGGCCTCCGATATACGAACCCGCACAAGTGAAAGTTAGTTTCTTGAGAAATGGGAGTCGAAGGTTTAGTACCAGATTGTCTGGAAGGTAGCACAGCGCAAAGGTGGAGGTGTGGAGAGAGGAGGAAAACCGCGAGATGGACACCGGTGCTGAGGGCACAAGTTCATGGCGTTCTTTATGTGGTATGTGATTTCTAGGGGAATGGTAGAACTCAAGCAGCTGTAGTTCTGTGAATTCAGGGGATTTCAGCCAGGCGTCCACCGTGCAGGGCATGGTATGCTTGCTCAGGTAGCATGACGGGATGCAGAGGCTTTGAACGGAGCCCTGGTGCGAGGAGATGATGGCTCTAGGGATTTCAAAATCATTGAAGAGAGATAGCTGACGACAGTCAAGATTAAGGGGCACAGCGCGCCATAGAGGGCGCCACCGAATTGAGAGGACTTGGGTGCGGCAGCAATCCTTGGTGGGGAGAAGCGAGATGATCTCCCCAAGGACGGCGTCCGGGAGATCGTTGATGTGGTCCACCCGAGATTCTACGGGTTCCTGGGATCCGGTGGGTGCGGGGTCGCCGCTTCTTCCCGCGCTGCCAGGTGCGGGGTCTACAACATGCATCGCCGCTGGTGGGAGCCTCATCTTCTTGGCGCTGGGGTCAGCCGACTCCATTTTCCTCGAGGGCGTCCCGTCGCTCTCACGGTTTTGAGCAGAGTAACGAATGACGATCCTAGTTGTAGTGCGAGTGAAGAAGAAGGGGAGCTGGGGGTTTTCTATAGGAGTGAGGAAGAAGGGGAGCTGGGGTTTTCTGTAGGAGTGAGGTGAGGAATTTGGGGGTATGAGTGGAGCGAGTTGACGTGAGGTGGGTGGGAGCGAGGAGGAAGAAGAGCACCCAGGTTTTTTTTGTGGGGGAGGGGGCGGTGTGCTGGGTGTGGGTAGCGCCTTTTGAATTGATTTTACTATTTACTAGTGTGGATTGGCTGTTTTGTCTTGGGCCCAAAGAAACAATTACTACTAGTATAGTGGAGACACTCTACAGCTACCCAGAAAAACAATTACTACTAGTACAGTGGAGACACTCTACCGCTTCTGGCTCCTCCTAGGTCATTGAAACGTCTCCCTCTACTGAATGTCGTTATACTTTTGTTCACCGACATGCGGGCCATGCAGCGCGCAGGCCCAAATGTCATCCACCAAATTAGCAGGCAGTATGCAGGCAGAGAGTCACCCCGGTCGTAGCGCGGCAGTAATGAGCCGTCGTATCACAAAACCCCACCTCCCCATAGTCTAAGTTTGACGGACGAAGCAACCATCATTTCACTCCTCGCTGAATCCCCTTCTCCCTCACCGTCTTCCAGAAAGGCAACACTCGCATCTGCCACTGTTCTTCTCTGCCAACGAAGGGAAGGTAAGCAGATCCGTGATGTTGGTATATTTTTGTTCAGATAAAAAAAGAACTTTTGCAAAGCAGTAACCGATCCTCACTCTCTTTTTTGTTTCATTGTCATTGCGATTGTGTTTTCCTTTCAGTGGTCTCCTAGTATTCGTCAGTTTCATGATGGACCAACGAGAACCAGGCAAAGATCTGCCGATATTGGAGCAGACGCAGGAGGCCGATCCCCACAAGATAGAGAGCTCCAAGAAGATGGAGGCAACCACCGAGCCGATCCCAGATACGCTCATGGCCACTAC